>NW_005354829.1:1891203-1906320 GCF_000412655.1 Myotis brandtii | reverse complement strand
TTATCTCTTGAGGGGTCCCAGACTGCGAGAGGGCACAGGCCGGGCTGAGGGACCCCCCCCTTCCCCCCCGAGTGCACAAATTTTTGTGCACCGGGCCTCTAGTAATATAATAAAAGGCTAACATGCAAATAGACCGAACAGAACAACTGAACAACCGGTCGCAATGATGTGCACTGACCACCAGGGGGCATGTGCAGAGCATTGTGGGTATCAGCCATGGCGGGATGTGGAGAAGGTGAGCAGGGGTGCCAGACCAAGGCGGGGTGCTGGTCACTGTCATCGGGGCAAGCCTCTGGTGGTTACTGAAAATTCTTTGCTCCTGTGCGCCCCGGTCCTGCCTGGCGCTCATCAGCGCCAGCCCTGCTTGCACCCACTGCTGGTGCTGGAGCCGCGGCTCACACCACCCACTGCTGGCACCAGCCTCACTCGCACTCACTGCTGGCACCCGGTGCCAGCCCCAATTGCTTGGCACCGTCAGCAGGCTGCTGGCCCCGATAGCTGCTCAGGGCTTCTCCACCTTTCCCTGCTCCTAAGGGAGGATCGGGGCAGCAGCTGCTACTCGAACCCACTGCCGGCACTGGAGCCACCATTCACATCCATGCCGGCTCCAGCCCTACTCACACCCCCGCAGCTGGTGCCAGAGCTGCTGCCGGTGCCTGGCACTCAGTGCTATCAGCAGGTATGAGTGGCAGCTGCTGGCCCCGATCGCCCCTGAGGTCTTCTCCACCTCCCCCTGCTCCTGAGGGGTGATCGGCACAGCAGCCACCGCTCGCACCCGCTGCTGGTGCCGGCCCCAATTGCTCCGTGCTGTGAGCAGGGTCAGTGTCATCAGCACATGGGAGCAGCAGTGGCGGGATCGGGGCTGCCAGCAGGCAGGGGACCAGGGGCTGCGGCAGAAGGGGCCAAGCAGGGGCACAGAGGGTAGGCCGAGACCCGCCGCTGTGCCCACCGGAGTCTTGCAGCCCACAGTTCCTTTCAAGGTGCATGATTTCATGCACTGGGCCCCTAGTACAGTGGTCGGCAAACTCATTAGTCAACAGAGCCAAATATCAACAGTACAATGATTGAAATTTCTTTTGAGAGCCAAATTTTTTAAACTTAAACTATATAGGTGGGTACATTGTTATTAACTTAATTAGGGTACTCCTAAGGCTTAGGAAGAGCCACACTCAGGGGGCCAAAGAGCCGCATGTGGCTCACAAGCCACAGTTTGCCAACCACAGCCCTCATATAATAATAAAGAATCATTTATAATATAAAATTTGATAATCCATGGATTTTACTTTTATGTTGAACAAGTTTTTCATTTTCTAAATTTCAGAGCGATAGATCATACAATATTTCAATTTAGTCTCACTGATGAAGTGTTAGCACAAGTTAGAAGGTAGAAGTATCTGAACTATATACCTTCATTGTACTGAACTGATTTGGGAAGCAAGAGCTGCCAAGTCTCAAAGGAAGCTACTTAAGAATTCAGTATCTCTGTATATTTTTAAAGGTTAACTGTACAGTGTCTCTGATTAACACCCTTAAAATTTAATTAAAACTAAACTCCCCCAAAAAAGGACCCAAAAATGGTGGGCAATATGTTTTTTTAATGTTACACCAGGACATAGTTTAACAATCCCACTTAAGCATTACTTAAATCTTTAAGAGTATATACCTGAGCCTGACTTGAACACTTCTATTTAATTACAGTTAATTATAAACACTGTGAAGTTATATGTGAACTTGTAGAATCCTGTCTAGTAGGATAGATAACCCTAAAGGTTACAGTTTTATGGCCTTGCAAGACACAATGATAAGCTTTCTGTGTATCTAACATACCAATCTTCTCTAACACTCTTAATGCCTTTCCAAAAGAACTAGTTAATCCCTGAGTCTCAAAAACAGACCTACCATTTTATTTGTCTCTATCTAATTAATGATTTAAATAAAATAGTTATATTTATATGGGAATTATATTTTTAACTTTTTAGAAATTATATATCCTGAAAAGTATTGACAACTTTTTGAAAATTACCTTTGTGAACCCTATAGATCAGAGTAAAACTTATTAGAAATGAAGTCCATTATTGTAACAAAAATAAAGCAGTAGTATATACTGAGTAATATATTTTTAGAGACATTTTGGCAATTTCCTTTCTCTAACCCAAACCATTTGATTTGTTTGTTCTCCTCGTTCCTCTAGTGGAGTTTGAAAAAATATACTGGGGGTGGGGAGAAAGATAGAACCTTCCATTTTCTTTAAAATTGGTTTTATCTTTCAAAACACACATTAATGGACATTATTACATTTGTACATTAGATTTAGGATGTGTATAATAGTCTATTAATTTGCTGAATTGTTGACAATAAGGACATCAACTTTACACCGAATGCATTCTTGAGGACACAGGTACAAATCTGTATACTATGGCATTACTTTATATTAAATATTATGGGGTATCTTATGTTCCAGTGTTCAAAACATCAGACGTGAAAGATTAATGGATAAAGCAGTCATTACAAATAAAATCAAATTATAACTGGTAAGGAGAAATGCATTTTATGATAATGGTAATGGGAGAACTAAAATAGTCAGGGAGAACTATTGAGATCTCCCTGACTATTTACAAATAAAATCAAATTATAACTGGTAAAACCCTTGCTGGTTTGGCTCAGTGGATAGAGCATTGGCCTGTGGACTGAAGGGTCCCGGGTTTGATTCCAGTCAGGGGTACGTGCCTGGGTTGCGGGTTAGATCCCCAGTAGGGGGTTTGCAGGAGGCAGCAATCAATGATTCTCTCTCATCGTTGATGTTTTTATCTCTCTCTCACTCTCCCTTCCTCTCTGAAATCAATTAAAAAATAAATTTAAAAATTATTAAAAAAATTATAAATGGTAAGGAGAAATGCATGATATTATGATAGTGGTAATGGGAGAACTAAAATGGTCAGGGAGAACTATTGAGATCTCAGGGAAGAGTAGAAAATAAAATTAATATAAACACTGGATTAATTTAGTATTTAAAGTTTTTAACATTTATGTAAACCTTAATTAATAAAAACACAAATATAGCATCAATTTTGAATCCATTAGAAATAATTTTAGTTGAAGAAGGAAGTCAACCCATCTACAGTAAATTAAACAATAATAGCGTATCTTTCTTTATACAAACAGATACCCAGAGACAGAAATTCAGGATAGTACAGATGCTCAATGATGCTTTCAAAAATATAAGGTTTTTCTCTCTTTCTCCTCCACCACCATTTTATTGATTTTTATATTTTCACATGTTGCCTAATTGTCACAAAGACCTTGTTGCTGTATGTCTAAACGAGTGTTCTATGGAGAAAAAAGAAAGGGTGAATGGCTCTGCCACCCAACAGGCTCTGTTTACATTTTATTTGTCAAACTGGGTCACATGTTTACTTCCAGAGCAATCACGGGCCGAGGGAATGAGCTGCTCAGGACTGGTTTGGACCACTTTTGATTATTTCCTGAGCCACATTCCCTGAGCTCCAGGGACACGTCAATACTAAAGAAATCAGGGTTCAGGTAACAACAACAAAAAGACCCAATGGGGCAAGATTATGTGGCAAGATTATAGTTAGTATCTGCTATAAAAACCCTCCAGAAATTGTCTCTATAATTTAATAACCTAAGAATATTGAAATTTCATGTTGGTGACCTTTAAATTAATTGGCTCTGTTAGGCAGGTATACTTTATTGTTATATTCTCTTTAGAAGACTAAATATAAACTTTTATTGTCATTTTAGTAAAAAAATATGTATTTGAGTACCACCTGTCAATACTTTTATTTTCTTTAGAATAGCAGTTGATATATTGCATATTTTAACTTTTAAACTAGCATATGTCTTTTTCTTTACTCCTGCCTTCCTGCTCGTTTAGATTATTTTCTTATGTTTTATGCATCTGAGATAATTAATTTAAAAGAAGTATCTCAGAAAGGCATCACAAGAAAAGATGGCTCTTCGAGTATGTGAAGAAAATTTGTGATTTACGTATACTATAAAGGAAGGCAGACTAGATTGTAAATAGAATAATTGTGTAAAAGGAAAAGGAGGTTACTAGGGTAGATTTGTAGAAATAACAGAAATGATAAACCCTGTCAGCATAAACATTTCACCCACATTTTCATAGGTAGCATTTCCCATAGGTGGTTCTCTACAGAGTCTGCCAAAGGGTAAAAATGAAGAGATAGGAAGGAAGAGAGAAAAAAAGATGATGGGGGAGGAGGCAGGGAGATAGATGGGCAGATATTGATAACAAATGTCTGACTAATCAAAAAAGTAAGGATAGATTGTGCATTTTAATGATAGTTTTACAAATGATGATTGTGCAGTGTCATAGCACCTTAAAGACATTATTTGACAGAGGTCATGAACTATATGTCAGTTCCCATAGGAGGAATAATAAAATATGTAGACATAGTAGAGAAAATCTCAAAGGAAATGTTTGAAGTTGAAATAATAATGATGTTTTACAAATACAAAGTGACAAAAGCAAACCTGTAGGTAGGAAATAATAGTTTACTGTTTAATTCTGAATTAACTAATATAGTGAAGGGAGAGGTTGGAAGCTGTCATGCAAACACATACTAGTACATATGGTGGCTATATGACTGTTAACAGCAACATTTGAAGACCTGAGAATTTCTTCAAAAGGCACCAGCAAAGTCAAAGGATTGAATAATGAGTGCAATAACATAAACTTATTGGAAAAGCAAATGAAAAATACTGATTGCATTTATTCTTCAACCAACAGATATTTATGTGAATTGAGTCCAATATTTTAGGGAGAAGATCCAAAGGTAAAAATTTCACCATTTATTGTAAACGTGAGCTGACAGGCTCTCTCCAGTGGTTTTCTTGCCCGTCAAACTAAGTTCAAACTCCATATCAATCAAATCCCTTCTGCCATAAGCTACCATTTTCCAAAGTGTTTCATGAAATACATTATTGCTCTTTAAAAAACATGCCCCTTGGTAAAATTATAGAAAACCCTACCCATTATATTGTCCTCTTAGAGAATAATGATTCACAGGAACATATTAAAGGCTCTGAAAAAATTCCTGCAAAAAAAACTGTTCAGTTTTTAAATTTCTTCATTTATTCGCACCCAGAGCACTTCCTAGTATTACCTGTTAGCACCCCCAAAAAATAATACATATTCCAGCTTTGGAAAGCTTAGTCTTGCCTCAGGACATGTCTAGCATTCTTTTTGACAGCATCTACACTATCCTTTAGTCAAAGTGAAGAACTAGATATTCTCCATATGTATCTTAGATTCTTTTTCTCTCTTGCTGTTTTAGTTTTATGCTCTTCTTTCTTTTGTACATATCTCTACCCTTACCCCTATCTTCTCTCTCCAGTTAATCTGCCTATTACCAGCATTAAAACTTTCACAAACTTTGACCCAGTAACCTCTCCTTTAATAATCTATCCTGTAAAAATCTGAAATGTAAAAAATGGTTTTACATAAAAAGATGTTCAATATGTAACTTATATTAGCAAAACCTTAGATGTTACCTAAACAGTCCCATAGAAGGAAGCTGGCTCAGTGCTGAGAATGGTGGAATAAATAACCATTAACTTTATAATAATTATTAAAAAGTTGATGTTACTCTAAGTCATTTATTTAAGTTACTATACTATTTACTTCAAAAGCAGCATATAAAATTATGTGTATACTATTTTCTCAAATATATGAGGTATTACGGAGAAAAGATAAAGTGAAATATACTCAAGTGCTAATTATGGTTTTATTTCAGTGGTGAAATCTCAGGTGTACTTTTTTCTAAGCATCTGGATTTTATACAATAACATTAATTTTATAAATTAAAAACAAAATGAACAGACGAACTCTTAGGCTTTCCTTAGCGCCAAAATGATGTTCTTTGTTGTCAAGAAGACTTCCCTAGGTCTCCCTAACAGATGTCATTGCTTCTGTTTTCCAACTCCAAGCTCTACGGTGTATCTCTCTCCTGGTATATTTCCTTCTACTTTGAACCAGAGATAAGAGTATAATTGTCTTACCATGCCTAATCCAAATTATTCTATTTTGTCCACTGCGATGTAGGAAACATTCGTTCAAGAAAATGGTCTAGTGCAGGCTGACAGCTATCAGGGTCGGGAGGGGCTGATGGGGGTAGGTGGAAGGATAGAGCAAAACAAAAAGAGAAAAACTCACGGGCAGAGACAACAGTGTGGTGACTGCCGGGGTAAGGGGGGCAGGAGGAGGTAAAGGAGGGCATGAGCGGATAAATGGTGATGGACAGAGGCTTGACTTGGGGTGGAGAACACACCATACAGTGTACAGATGAGGTGTTGTGGAATTGTGCACCTGAAACCTGTATAATTTTGTTGACCTGTGTCACCCCAATACATTCAATAAAAAGAAAGAGGAATCATTTGTTTAATGTACATTTTATTTTCTGTATCAAACCTATTCCTTTGCTGATGTTTTCAAAGGAAATTTTAGATAAAATAATTTAAAAGTCAAATGGTATAGCCCTGGCCAGTGTGGCTCAGTTGGTCACTAGTTGGATTCCTTGTCAGGGCACATGCCCAGGCTGTGGGCTTGATCCCTGGTAGAGGGCATGCAAGAGGCAGCCGATTGGTCGATGTTTCTTTCTCTCTCTCTCTCTGTCCCTTTCTCTCTCAAATAAGTAAAAAATATTTTAAAAATCAAATAGTATATATTTATAGGAATTTAAGAAATTTTACCAGTGCCTATTTTTCTTTGCCTATAATATCAAAATTAATCAGATTGATATCCTCTTAAGGAGTTTTTATGATAACTGAAACTGAAGGGTGCAAATATGGGAAAATATATGTAAAAATTCACTGTGAGTAATGAACATATCAATTACAATTATATGTGCTCTTCATTTTACTTAGTTATCTGACCGATCTTCAACTTCATTATTCCTTCTAAGTCATCCTACTATATATTAAAGAACAAAGGAAAGGGTGAGTGTTTTCTAACTAGGAAGAAGGGCTATTCCTACTCCCTAGAAGTTATTCATATTTTTGTATTTTACATTACATAGATACAAGAATGTATCATTTTATTTTAATTTAAAAAAATGTTTAATTGACAAAACCAAGTGCTGGTGATAACGTGAAGCAACTGGGACTTTCATATATTACAAGTAAGAATACAAAACATTATAACCACATGGAAAACAAGTTTGGCAGCTTCTGATAAATTAAACATACTTCTAATTCTTCACCAAGTTTTCAGGCTTAAGCACTCATTTGAAATATTTCCCACTGGTTTTAATGCATGCATAAATTTAAGCATATTATTTTCTGCTTTCAATCTTTCCTTGCCGTGTTTCCGTAGTGTAGTGGTTATCACGTTCGCCTCATAATCTTTCCTTACCCTGAGTAAATTTCAAAATCATTCCACCCAGCAGGGAGGTTTTTATGACAATAGTTTTAGAAAAATCAAGAAATGGCAAGTGCAGGAGGAGTTTTACACCAACTGTTACATAACACATTTCACACAACTCACTCAACCTCACCATTTATTATCTTCCCTTCTTTTGGTCTTATTTCATTTTTTTATATTCTTCTTGTTTTTCTCTCCCTTTTGCCCTTCTCTTTGGCTTAAGCCAGTGATTCTCAATTCATGGTGTTCATCAGAATCACATGTAGACTTTTTAAAACAATACCTGGGCTCCATCGTGATTCTTCTGAATCAGCATGTGGACCTTGCATTTGGAAGTCTCAGAAATTCCACATGAGGTTGATGCTGCCTGGAGATACTGATTTAGAATTTGCTTAGGGAAGCAAAGTTGAACCACTAGTCCTACCCCATGCTGTAGGTATTGACACCAACTCTGCAGGAACTACAAATCTGCTGTGAGCATTAACAGGTATATGTGCACAACTTTTTTAAGTAAACACCAATGTAGCTCAGGAAAGTGCAAGTATTGCCAAGAACAACTGTATGGTACTCTCTATTGACTATAATTTACCAGCTCCTTACACACATATTAATCTGCTCCCTAGCACCCATTCACATCAGCTTTTGAGCTTAGATTAGGATATTGTCTGGGATATAGCAGATGCTCAATAATTCTTTTGTTTGTGTTGATTTATTTAAACTTATTTTACACTTACATTGCATAGATTTAACTACTTATAATTCTTTTCAAGCCTCCCTCAAGCTATGTGTGTATAGCTAAAGCAGCAAATGTAATTCTGACTTGGACACTCGAAAATGGGTTTTGGAATAAAACTGTGTTCTCTGCTAACTATGGCTGAGAGGCCCTGCACTCAGAAAACACATCACCTATATCTACCCTGTTACCCAACTGTACCTCCTACTCCTCCAACCAATGAACAACAAAATTAGTTTCTATAACCCACATTTAGACTTTAAAAATGCACTCTAGCTGTATTATTTAATCTAAAATTTTAAGCACAAATATTAATAGATAGCCTTAAGTCACCATAGAATAAGTTGTTTTGAGTTGCTACATTTGGGACTAATTTGTTATGCAGCAATAAAGAATACATGCAACTAGGATTACTTTTGGTAGAGTTTGAATGTGCATTTACTTTTATTGCTCAGTGTATTGATTTCTTAGATAATAATGAGGCATTAATTCAAACAAACATAATACTGAACTTTCAGAATCTCTTTCCAAGGATTATCAGAATAATGCTAACCCTGAAAGCACTGCTAATTAGAAATACAAGAACAACACATATATTAAAATGCAACACAAATGCTTAAGGAATCCTACTTTCTCTGTACAACTCACCTAGCTTAGTAAACAAGTTGTGAAGGAACATAAAAGTCTGAGACTTAAAGGGAGGAACAAAAGGAAATGATATCTTTTCTTCAGCTTATCAAATTCTGTACAAATTCTGTCTCCACTACAAATTCTATGCTGCTTTGATGGAGAAAGAAAAAGCATAAAAGAGGTTCCTAAAAGAAGAAGGGAAAAATAATTTTTAGGTGGAATAAAAGTACAGATCTCCCAATCCAGTCCCCACAGAAGTATCTCCCACAGCATTCCCAACATAGCATAGGACAGCTCCTTCTTTCACTTCCATTGCTGAAGAAGTAGTCAATTTATTTTTTAAAAAAACATGCTAAAATTTAGAAACCTCAGTGGTTAGATTATTGGTAGGTTGAAGTCAACCTACCCTTGGACATACTTTTGCAATCAGAATTAAAATAGAAAAAAATACTTAAATCCTTCAAATTTTGGAACAGTTAACATGTCATCTTTGAAATCTAGCAAAGATGAGTGAAGAGAACACTCTGAAGGGCTTGACTCACACATCCTAAGAGGGATAACAGAGCTAGAGCTATAAATGACTGTAGACATTTTTTAAAAATATATTCTATTGATTTTTTACAGAGAGGAAGGGAGAGGGATAGAGAGTTAGAAACATCGATGAGAGAGAAACATCAATTCAGCTGCCTCTTACACGCCCTCTACTGGGGATGTGCCCGCAACCCAGGTACATGCCCTTGACCGGAATCAAACCTGGGACCCTTCAGTCCGCAGGCCGATGCTCTATCCGCTGAGCCAAACCAGCTAGGGCAACTGTAGACATTTTGATATGCAGGATAGGACCACGAGCTGAAGATTGAAATCCATGGCTTGAGACCACATGTCCTGTCTTTTGCTCCCAGCTCTCAACCCAAATTACACATAAACAACTAACATTAAGTCATCAAAAGACTGTATTCTCTTCTTCTATATGGTTTTCCCAGAAATTCTTATATGACAGGTCAGACTCACAAAGGTATGTGAGAGTAGTACATTTTGACAGGAGAATAAGTTCTTAAATCTTTAATCAACTCTACGTTCAGGCTCTTATGACTGATTATGAACAACTTCTATGCTTTAATTATGCAATTACAATGAAAATGACTGAATGACCTCTAGTCATATCATCAAAAAAGGTCTTGATTTAACTCATATAACAATATTGTAAAATGTATAATAAGATGACTAACCAATGAGAAATTTGGGAACCAAGTCACCATATTATTTCATTTACATGGAATCTATTCTAAAGGAAAGAAGGCAACCACTTACCTGATGAGCTTGATTAGCTCACAAAGAACAAAGTCAGTACTAATTTTAGTAAAAGCTAATTTCAATCAAGCAACACATTTTTATTCATCTTTTGGCTCTAATCACTGTCTTCACTTGAATGTTGAACAAAAATGATTGCTAATTTTTGAAGGTTAAGATAAAAATTATCATCCTACACGTATACCCATTGCTATAAAACACCACAAGTTCCTCACAATTCTTAAATATTATTCCTGGGACTAAGTTTTTCTTATAATTTAGTTACTGCATGAATATTATAAATTGAATTTCAAATTAGATGGCCAATTATTTCTGAAATATTTTTTAAATGACAATTTATGCTTACCCATCTTAAATATCTATTTCTGGAATGTCTCCATCCACTGAGTTCTATTAATGACATTATGAATGAATTTGAAGTAGACAACCTCTGGGAAACGCACACTGAACTTCTCTCCTATCTAAAATTACAATGAAGGATAAAACTTACATTCTGGATGCTACAGAATGGTTTAAAGGTTAGTTATAATATCTGATAAACAATAGAAAAATATTTTATTCATCAGCCTTTTAATACCGTTATTTAAAGTCTTATAATATCTGTATACGCTAAATAAACTACACATGGTGCATGCCTACAAGGATATGATACAACACTTACGTATCTTTTCTATGACCCACTTTGCCAGAAACTTCACAGTCATGTGAATAAGAGATGATCATAAAAACAATAAACCCTTAATCTATTACCTTGCTTTGAACAGTGAACTTATTTTATTGACATGTCTATGACAGTTATAATCAATGACCAAGCAGGGTTTCAGCCAACGTGTCCTTTTGCCTTGACAACATGTGTTACAGACTTCCTCCTTTATCCACGGTTTTACTTTCCATGGTTTCAGTTACCCACCATCAGAACAGTTCTGAAAATATTACAGTATTTTATGTGTGTGTGAGAGAGAGAGAAAGAGAGAGAGAGAGCGAGAGAGAGAGAGAGAGCGCTCACGTGCACATAACTTTTATTACAGTATATTGTTATAATTGTTCTATTTTATTATTAGTCATTGTTGTTAATCTCTCACCATGTATAATTTATAAATTAAACTTTATCAGAAGTATGTATGTATGTACAGGAAAAATTATAGTATATATAAGGCTTGATACTATCTGTGGTTTCAGGCATCAAATGAGGGTCTTGGAACATATCCTCACATAAGGAGTGGCTACTGTACTTTAATGCACTTCTAAGGGAGACAGTTGAAATGGTGAAATTTTATAATGGATTTACTTGAAATAAGCTTTTTCAAGTTATACCCTGATGTTAAAACTAATTCTGCTTAATCTCTTAAACCCAAGAAATATACAATGAAAATGATGTGATTACAAAGCAGCATTAGAGCTTAAATCAAAGACAGATACAGAATTAAAAAAAAAAAAAGATTTTCAGTGTCAGATAAAATGGGGAAAGTTTCCACTTAAACTACCCTCAGCAGAGTGTGTATTTACCTCAGCAACTGAATATCTGCTCAGCAGTGTTACTGAGTTAAATAGATTCTGATAGCTTTTGCCAGGACCTGATAAAGAGAAAAAATGTGCTTTCAAACTAAAATGAGCTTTATTATAGCTTAAATCAAGCTGAGGTATCTATACTTCTGTAAAACTCTATTCACTGTTTTTTTTTTCTGCTACAATTTATCTCTAATCTCCCTTCCTTCACACCCCTTTCTCCTCACATGCCTTGAATAAGGCCATTCTCTAAAACTTTTCCTCTAGGCTTAATCTTTCTCTCTCCTAACCCAGTTTCCTCATGTGCACATTGTAAACTTTCCAAGAAAATATTCTTGATTATATCCAACTTCCTGTCTTCTCTATATAGGAGGACTGTGGAAATAGTACCCATTTCCCGAACCTCAAATTCCAAATCTTAGATCTTGCTATAGAACAAAAATACACAAAAGCATCAACTCATGCTTTGGAATTTTACTTCATATTAGCCCGAATGTATTAGGTCCACTGGAAGAGTATATATGTATATATCTCAGGAAAATTTTGAACCTAACATAAAATTTAGTCCTGTTTTCTCCTAGTGCGGTAAGTGCTGAGGCCCAGAAACTCCTCATGAATTTTAAGTTGTGTTTACTTGTTAAGTTCTAGCTTAATTTCTTTGCTGCTCTTCTTTCTCCACCAAGAATATAGGAAACTATTAGTGAAGAAACCCAGTGATCCAAGAATTTGGCATAAAGAAAATACATTTATTCTTTTTGCCTCTTTCCTCCACTTCACATCCTGGCCATGTATTCTATTTCTTTTATTCTGTTGTCTGTATTCTATTTTTATATATTCATTGTTTCCAGATATCTACGTAGCAATGTCCTCAGGACTAGCATCTTCCTGGTGGTCTGAGAATTCTGGAATTTCAGTACTAAAGCTTGTTCCAATTACCCCTTCTTACAAATTGCACGGATCAATACAAGCTAAGATACATTTAAATGCTTGATCCAAAGTAGTGATAATAACATGCATTATTTATTGTTTCATAACAAATTAGTCCCAATTTTATTGGCTTAAAACAACATGCATTACTTATCTCATAGACTTTCTGAGGGTGGAGAATTTGGGAGTGGCTTACTTAGCTAAGTGGTTCTGGCTGGAGCCTCTGAGTTTGCAGTCTTCATCTGATCTCCTGTCTTCAATCATTTCTACTTTCTTATCACAGAAGTAATCCACTTAACCTTTATTTGGTTTATTAAATGCCTGTTAAACTGATGAACAGTCTGTGCCTATGTTAAATTCTCAGAAGGATCTAAATTAAATAGTAAGCATGCTGTCATGTGTTGAGTCCTATAACTCAAACAAGGTTTACTTTCACTAACTCACCGTGTGAACTCTCTTTGGGGGGCAGCAGAGGCATAGATATAGGAGGTTGTTCTCAATAATTTATATTCTGTAGCTCCTACAAAAACTACTATAAAGTTCACTGCCCTGAAATATTTTTGCTTCTCTATAGGTTTTATAGCTGATGACATAAACAGTAACATTATCTCAGATGTTTACAGGAAAAATAAGCAGTTGAAAAAATAAAACAGAAGGCTTAGGAAACATTAAGGAATTTTGTCCATAATAATCAAATTTTAGAAATGAATTTGTACTAAAGATACGAATTCAGGTAGAGAAAAGACACGTACCAATATTATATTGTCTGTGGCATATAAGGTGATAAAAACATTTAAAATATGTTTTAAGATATTGTTTAAGAATCATTTTTTTAACACACAACCACTTTTAATGGCTCATAATCTGATAGATCCATAACAATTGAATAAATTATTATAAAATTTCTTCTAAATTATCAGTTTGAGTTTTTCTGGAAAGATAATAAAATGCATTTTCTTTGCTTCAATATAGAAACTTATAAAAACATTTTATTAATTATCATGTGCCCCATCAAAAAATATATCATGGCAGAATAAAACACAGAACTAAGAAATATTTTATTTTATTTTTTTAAATATATTTTATTGATTTTTTCATAGAGAGAAAGGGAGAGGGATAGAGAGTTAGAAACATAGATGAGAGAGAAACATTGATTCAGCTGCCTATTGCACACTCTCTACTGGGGATGTGCCCGCAACCAAGGTACATGCCCTTGACCAGAATCGAACCTGGGACTCTTCAGTCCGCAGGCTGACGCTCTATCCACTGAGCCAAACTGGTTAGGGCAGAACTAAGAAATATTTTAAAGAATTATCAACATCCCATTTTAATAATCTATTTAAATGTGGACTACTTAAAAATACAGTCAGTTCTTGTCATTTTCAGTGGTTATTTTATAAACAATCACTGTGAACAATGAATTAGCAAATACTGAACCACTGTTTCTGGGGAAATACTGGGTTAGGTGCCTGCGAGTATCTGGTTACATTTCCATCAATTGATCAATGAATAACTTTGTTTTATGTCTGTTTCTGTTGACAGACACCTTTTTTAATACATGTTGCTTCATTAACTCTAAACCCACAATTAACAGCACTATAACCCATGCCTGAATGACACATCTAATAAATATGCATATTTTCTCTATAAGACTCAGCACAGCTTTCTTGCACTTGGAAATGCTAGATAACACTTCAGCACTATGTGTGGGGCCAGGTTAAACAGTGAAATCACCAACAAAATGCAGAAAAATGTGGAAAATGTGGCACTAAATAGACTGCAAAAAAGGAGACTTGTTCACAGAATGGGACTAGAAGCAGAGGGCAAAGTCCCCTTGTTTGACCTCACAGGGAACATGTGCATCAGTGATTCAAATGTGTTCCCCTGTGCATGTGGACAACAGTGAAAGTGCTGAGGCTATCGTTTTTGGAGTTACAAATAAATGTTAGTGAGTAGGTAAATTTATAATTACAGAATCTGTGAATAATGGCTGAGCTTGAATACATTTCAAATGATAACTTTGAAACGTAAAGACAGTAATCTTTTTCTGACTCCAACAAACTAGGTTAATTTGATATAATGCTGACAAATGATTCTCCTATTCGAGCTTCCTCCACTTCACTGGTCAGTGTTTACCCTGTAAATTAGCCACACGCCAGTAAAGCTTCACCTTGACTTTCACCTTGACTCGCCACCTTTCTATCTCCCATGTGGTTCTTCAATTTATAAGCCTAAGCACTTTAAAAATAATATATATATATTATTATAAATCAATCTACACTAATAAAAGAGAAACATGGTAATTAGCGTACGACCGCTACCCTTCCCATTGGCTAATCAGCATATCCTTATGCAAATTAACTGTCAGCCAAGATGGCGGCCGGCAGCCATGCACTGAAGCGAACAGGGAGGCTTGCTTGCTCCAGTGATGGCGGACTCCAACGTTCCCCGCCTGACTTGCCGGCCTCTCAGCTGCAACTCTAAGCAACTATGTTGCAAATATAGAAGCTAAACAAAACCCCAGAAACCTGCGTTAGTCAGCCAGGCTTCAGCCAGCCGGACCGCAACATTGTATCAAATACAGAAGGAAAAACAAAGGCCAGAAACC
>NW_005354829.1:1856777-1890115 GCF_000412655.1 Myotis brandtii | reverse complement strand
TCTAGTATATATATAATTGATTTCAGAGAGGAAGGGAGAAGGAGAGATAGATAGAAACATCAATGACAAGAGAGAATCATTGATTGGCTGCCTCCTGCTGGGGATCAAGCCCACAGCAAAGGCATGTGCCCTTGACCGGAATCGAACACAGGACACCTTTAGTCCACAGGCTGATGCTCTATCACTGAGCCAAACCACCTAAGGTTCAACTCTCTATCATCTTGAACAATATTTTCTTCGACCATGTTATGTTATTTAGCAAGTTTTCCTTTTCTTTCTGTTGTATTTAGAAATCTTTGAATAAATCACATCTCTGATGACATGACTCCATCTCCCTATTAACCCTTAATTCTTAAAAAATCTGGCCAATGCATACATACAAAATCCAATTAAATTTATATTCTTCACTGACACTGGACCTCTTTTTCACCAAATCTGATGATTTTGGCTTAACTCTCATTTAAACATGAAACACCTTACTGCCACTCTTCAATGCTTTTGATCACTCTATGAATCCTGCCTTTCTTGCTTGTTTTACATTGATCTACATTGCTGCTGTTTATCTCTGTAACCATCTTTTCTTGTTCTTCTTTCCCACTGTTAGCAGGTATTTCTAACATCTGGGATATTCAAACATTTTACAACCTTGAAATAAATTCCTAGGCCCAAGGTGGAGCCTCTCCTGCCCAGCATGCCACATCAGCAAACTGAACTTTTGTGTTCCCAATGCTCTGCTTGACCATGAAAGGTGGTCAGTTCAGTCAGCCAATCCCCAATGCCAAGCCAACTCTGGGCTTTATATTTACTTCCTTGTTCTGTGATCTTTCTAAATAAGACCAGGTGTGCAACCCCAGCCAATCGTGCCCTGTTTCTGCATTGCCTCTGCTAATGCTCTATAAAACTCACTCTTGCCCCAAATCCCTTGGGAAGAGTGCTCCATTGCTCATGAGGCACTGAACCCCCCTCCCCAATCCATGAACTGTTTTCCCTTGAATAAAGAACATCAAACTTGTGACTAAATTGTTTTAGTGTTGTCTTTTGACTACAACCCACAATATCAAATACATTTTACATCATTACTTAGTACATGCACACACACACACACACACACACACACACACACACACACACACAAACATACAGAAACATAAAAATAATTGAAATAAGTTTATAAAATAATTCTTCCCCTTATTAATTGCAAAGCACTCTGATATCAGGTTTCTATTCTATTATATTCATCAAGATTAATAAACAGAAATCTCAATTAAATTGGAATTGGGAGGGCCTATAGGGGGAGTTCTCATACTCTAAACTCATTGTCAATTACCCCAACCAGGGAAAGATGTACTTCCCATCTCCAGCAGGAATACATTTTTCTATTATACTATTCCTTTGATTCTACTTCATAAAATAAGCCACAAAACTGCCATTCTCCACAGCATTTTCTCAATCAATTGAGATTTTGATTTCCGGCAACTGTCATCAGTTTAGCTCAAATACACTCGAAAATTCTCTACAGGTTTGGACCTTTCTTACATAAACTAAAAGGGGATTTAAAAATATTTGTGAAGTATAATATTACAATTGAAGCTGAAAACAGAGTTACTGAGATTTTATAAAAACAAGCCATGTCTTTCATGAAATAATGTGTATTTAGAAACATATGAAGTAAAACCTTAATTAGCCAAATTCTAGTCAAATCTGCTACTTTATATAGAGTGGGGCAAAAGTAGGTTTACAGTTGTTCATATGGAAAGTAATACAATAATGAACAAATAGTAATACAAGAATAAACTCTGTATTTCACTCACAACTGTAAACCTCCTTTTACCCACCTTGCATTTCTGGTTAATTGAGGGATTTCTAGTAGTGTCAAACCTTTTCTTTTATAAAGCTTTCCTGTCATCCTTCTTAATTTGCAGCCTGAGGTTCTATCTAAATTGGATCGCACTAAAGTGACTAAGTTCTGAATGGAGGGCAGAGTGGCTGTGTCATGATCTAAATACATGAGCTTTATTGCAAGAACTTTGGGACATCCATTTCATTTGGATAACGACAATTTCACTTATTTATTAATGCCTGCTTGTATGCCAGTAACTTGAAGCCTTTTACTGTAGTTTTAAAAAACATTATTTTTAAATTTGACAATAGTCCAATTTTTTTTTTATTATGAGGCCGGTATTTGAGAAGTTTTTAAAAACTTCAGTAGGGTGTAGAAAAAGAGGCATCCCTAGAGATCTTCTTTGTCACATGGTTAGAATGTACTGGTAGGTTGGCAGTCCTTAACGTCTTTGCTTTTCCTGCTGGATTGTAGTGTTCAGATTGCTTTGTCAGGCAGCAATACATTCCCAGTAATTCAAACATGTTTTGAGCACAAGAAAGTGTTGTGACAAAATCTGAAAATGCCTTGTACTTAGAGACTTTGGTAACCCATCTAAGTCATGATCTCTTCAAGATTTCCAGTTATAAACCTATGACATTGTAAGTAAGCACTGATGCTACAACAGACTATCTCTTGAAAATTTGAAATCTCATAGAATTCTTTTTTAAAAGATGTGTGTATGTCATTCTTTTTTCCATTTCTTAGACCTCACTCGAAAATTCACAGAATTTACTATTTATTTCATATTGATGAAATATTTCTGACAGCAAGAAAGCATTCTATTTTTTAAATCATTTTAAACTTCACTCAAGGATATGTTTTATTGATTTTAGAAAGAGAGAGAGAGAGAGAGAGAGAGAGAGAGACCTCAATATGAAAGAGAAACATCCATCCCAATGAGACTGAACTTGCAACCTAGGTATGTGCCCTGACCAGAAATTAAGTCTGCAACCTTGCAACCTTTTGGTATATGGGACGACGCTCCAACCAACTGAGCCACCCAGCCAGGGCAAGAACACATTCTAAATCAGTGGTTCTCAACCTTCCTAATGCCGCGACCCTTTAATACAGTTCCTCATGTTGTGGTGACCCCCAATTTCATTGTTACAAATTGAACATAATTAAAGCATAGTGATTAATCACAAAAAAATATGTAATTATATATGTGTTTTCTGATGGTCTTAGGCAACCCCTGTGAAAGGGTCGTTCGACCTCCAAAGGGGTCGCGACCCACAGGTTGAGAACCGCTGTTCTAAATTGAATACTATTATTACCTAACAGAAAGCATTTCTTTCCTCCATATCTTGCATTGATAAGTACATGTTTAAATACAGCAAGAGAGCATCTTTGCTTTAAACATTTATGGTGTACTCATTGAGCACTTTCTAGGTCAGTGATGGCGAACCTATGACACGCATGTCAGAGGTGACACGCAAACTCATTTTTTTGGTTGATTTTTCTTTGTTAAATGGCATTTAAATATATAAAATAAATATCAAAAATATAAATCTTTGTTTTGCTATGGTTGCAAATATCAAAAAATTTCTATATGTGACACGGCACCAGAGTTAAGTTAGGGTTTTTCAAAATGCTGACACGCCGAGCTCAAAAGGTTCGCCATCACTGTTCTAGGTGCTAAGTCTTGAAAGAGTTATTTGCCTTATAGGACAAGTAACACAAACTTGGTCACTTCAAGGACTGTACAACCTTAAGGATCATACAGAATAAGAACCAGGAGACCTGAATTCCTGCCCCAGTTCTGCCACCAATCAGCCATGTTGGTTTATCCCCAATCCTTCAATGATGTTCTTCAAGCTCACTTTTAGCTCACAAATTCCAGAATTTTTCAATGAGAATACTAGTATAAGTAAACAATTCATTAGATATGACCACTAAGTACCAGCATTTGGAGTAACATGAATATGTTTTTTTAATATATATATTTTTTATTGATTTCAGAGAGGAAGGGAGAGGGAGAGAGAGAGAAACATCAATGATGAGAGAATCATTGATTGGCTGCCTCCAGCATGCCCCCTATTGGGGATCGAGCCCACAACCTGGGCATGTGCCCTTGACCAGAATCGAACCCAGGACCCTTTAGGCCAAAGTTCTATCCATTGAGCCAAACCAGCTAGGGCTGAATATGTTTTATTATTATATTTAGTTTTACTTTGAAAGGACTTTAGCCATCTTTTAGAGATGACTTTTCCCCACAAATATTGGAGTCTGGACTACCCCAACCCCAATTCTTCATCTTGCTTTACATGTCTGCATCATTTGAACTCTGTCTCCAGATATTCAAGCCCTCCTGGATTTTTCCCATTACTCCCATAGCTCATTTTTTTTAAAAAGGTTCGGTTATACCATTTTCTCTTCTAAGAATCATCTTAATTTTTTTAAATGGCATGCCTAAGAGAAATATTTAGAAAAACATTTCCAGGCAGAGTTGAATTTAAATTATCCTCCAAATACTACATTCAGTCCTTTTCTTACTATAATATTTTATCTAAAGGCACACAAAAATTAATCAATTGCTTTTATTATGTGACCGTAAAGTATCAACTCTACTGCCTTCAATAAAGAACCAATAATTACTTTTATAACATTAAGTCATCTGTAAAGATAATAGCAATTGAGACTTTCATGCACCTATGACTAATCCATTATAAACCAAAGTCAATCTTAAAAATGCAATTCCAGAATAAGTGCCATTACAGTGATTACAAATAAGAAACGAGGAGAAATTTGGCTATAGATGAAAAGGAAAATTGATTTTATATTGTGGGTCTATATAAATAAATACAATTATATCCTCCCCCCCCATATATATATTTTGTGTACAAATAACTGTATGCTCCATTCCATTCTCTTTAACAGGGTAACTCTTTATAGAAAGATTGGATAACTCTCAAAATTATGCTTATTTTTCTATTTCTATTAATTTCCTGACATGTTTAACCTAAGCAAGAAAATATTTTCAGAAAATTGAGCTATCAAAAACTCAAGTAAAAAGTCAAGTAGGGACTCAAGTGACTTGAAGAACTCTGACAAGTTACATATACGTATACCATGCTGCTTTAGGTTTCCCATCTCTTCTTTGCTTCAAACCACCATGCAAGCTCCTCCTCCCTCCTCCTCCTCCTCCTCCTCCTCCTCCTCCTCCTCCTTCTTTTAGCAGCTTGTAAATTTTTAGCATCCTTTTGGCTTTTACAAAGTTGTGACAGGCAACTGCTTTGGCAATTTTTGCACCAAGCTCTCCAACAGGTAGCTGGTTGCTGAGTTCCTCAGACTCCCCAATATCCCACTTCACAGCCTTGACTATGGTCTTTTCAAGGCCCAACCTGTCAATTTTTTTCTTTATTAACAGGAAGTTCAAACCTATCCTTGACTCCAAAATACTGAGTACGCTCCTTCCACTGGGTTTCACTTGAGGACTGTTCACTGTGAGATTTTTCTTCATTCTTCACTTTACCTATTCTGGAGCATTTCCTTTGTTTCCTTCTGAATTTTGAAGTTGAGGTTTTTCTGTTCAGAATGTTTCTTCTGCAGTTCTTGAAATTTAATCCACACATTTAAGAGAATTCCAGAAAGACTCTCTTCATATGCATTTAACAATGGATTCTGCTTTAGTATTTGGTCCATCTGTAGGGAAATCTAAGCTCTCTGTTTTTGCAATGGTCTCGTAATGTTTGTCTTCCTGTAAGTAAGTCTAGAGTTCTCTAATGTGCCTTCATTTTCAGAATTCAACCTGACATCACTTTCTTTTAAACCAGCTGCCTGGCAGCCATCTGCTCATTTTTTAAAATCTTTATTGTTGAGAGTATTGCAGATGCCCCATATTTTTAATAAAAGCCATTAGCTTCTTCCTCTGCCTGCCTCTATATAGTTTAGAAATAAGTGCTTCCTCGCTACTCTTATTTTAGGTCCCATCAATCACTCTACCAAGAAATGGCTTCCACTATAATAAAATTTTAATTTTCCTTTTTGTATTTTTATGTGTTTGTACAAAGTTTTCATTAGATATTTTGACCCAGTGGTCAGTAAGCACACATTGATACCCTGAGTTCAAGCCTTTGATTATTATTTAGCCACAGTGTTCATTTTCTTATAATAGTTTGTCAAGATGATACATGTTTGAGGTTTGGCCATGAGGCCTAAAATTGAGAAATTCCTCCTGTCTATGGATCTTACACTGGGTTCAGCAGAAAGCAGAGCCTGAAGCATAGAATCATATGCTACTACTTACTTTATAAGTAAATGCAATCCCAGGCAATAGGAGTGTTAGACAGGGGAAGTGAAATAGGGCAGGAGAAAGTGATAATGGCCTAATGTGACTATAGTCTCATAGGACTGCCTTCTGAGTAGCCACATGAGCTTCACCTTAGGACATTCCATCTGGGCCAGGAGAGGGGGAATTGTTTATCTACTATCTCCCTTATCCACTAGTCAGAAGCTTTTATGATGAAAGTTTACATTCCTCACACTTCTGAGCTTTGCCTTCATGAGTGCTAAGCATCCCCCACTTGGAGGCAACAAAGAAGCCCTTTGGCAGGGGTATAAGGTGAGTGGTTGTCTGGTTGCACCTACGTGAAGTCTATTGGAGTCTGTAACTGAGTAACTCAGTAATGGTTGAAACAAAGAGACTGAGAGCATCTGCAGTGATAAGTGAGGGGTGTCTGATAAAATGTGGAGCATTCACATCTTTTGGGAGAACAAGTTTTTAACAACATATCTACAAAATCTGTTATGAGATCTATATTGTAATCTTTTTTTTTTCTACAAATGGTACATTGCAAAACAAGAGGGAGATAGGAAGGCAAATGGAAGACAGCAATAGAGGAGAAAAGGAGATAGAGAGACACAGAGAGACAGAGACTGAATTATGATATGCCCTCTCCGCTGTTCTAATTCTACCTAGAGAGGTAATTACCCATTCTCAACAATGCAGTGTATTCCCTTAAAGAATGGTTGTTACTCTTTCATACATTTCACTCAACATTTTTTTACAAAAACAGAATGATGAGCCCTGGCCAGGTGACTCAGTTGGTTGGAGTGTCATCCTGTACACTAAAAGGTTGTGGGTTTGATTCTTGATCATGGCACTTTCTTAAGTTGTGGGTTCAATCCCTGGTCAGGTCACGTATGGAAGGCAACCAACTGATGTTTCTCTCACATGGATGTTTCTCTCTCTCTCTCTCTCTCTCTCTCTCTCCCCCCTCTCTCTCCTTTCCTCTCTAAAAATCAATAATAACGTATCCTTGGGTGAGGATTTTTAAAAAAATGATATATGTATTTGTCAGTACCTTGCTATTTTCTCTTTAGAGGTTTATTTTATTATTAATAGGTTTACTATTATTTGAGTCAATCCTTGGAAAGGGGACATTAAAGAAACAGCTAGTTATAAATAGCTCTCTAAAGCACTCTCTAGGTAAGGGCCAGGACTTCCCTTTCCTAACCCAGGTTCTTGTTTACCAAGAAGCCTTGTCTTGGCATCAGAATGAACCCCAGCCTCTGACCTTCCTACAGGAACCTTTAATCACTGTGGGCATGTCCCACATTCAAAGGCCACTGCCCATCCACTGTGGGTTCTTTACAGACCAGTGCTTACAGCCTCAGTTATGTAGATTAGAGCAGTAGAATGTGTGGGGAGACAGCTAATTTCAGAGGAAAGGATGTGTGCTGGTCAGGCTGCTGACGTTCCAGGATAGGAGGCCCAGAGCCTAAGAATCTCAGCATATGTGGACGTGATGATGCAGTTACCTATCTATCCACTTGCACTATCAAAGCTGCTCTGCTCCAGCAGAGACATTAAGAGATAGATATCATCACCATCTTTATCTTGTCCACAAAGTTTTTTATTATCATCTGTTCAAATGATCTATTCCTGCATAACAAATTCCCCAAACTTAATATCTGAAATGACAATATCTGTTTTTGCTTATATATTTTGGAGGTCAGGCGTTTGGACAATGTGCAGTACAGAGAGCTTGCATCTCGCCTGATGTGTCTGGGGCCTCGGCTGGTAAAATGTGAAGGAATGAAGGTGACTCAAAGAACTGGAGGCTTCTCCCCTCATAGAGTCAGGCATTAGAACTGGGATGACTTAAAGCTGAGCTCAGCCAGGACTGTCCATGCTACATCTGGCCTCTCAGGGTGACTTGGGAATCCCAGAATGAGCTGTGGTTCCCAGAGAGACAATCTGAGAAGAAGAGTGAGTGCTCTAAGAGACCAAGGCAGAAGCTGCAGGGCTTCCTCTGACCTGGCCTGGGAATTCCTGCCACATCAGCTTTGGAGCATCTGTTGGTTCCAAGTGGGTCCCTAAAACCAGCCCAGATTTCAGGAGAACAGGCGAGTGGTTAGGGATGATCATGCAGGCAGGCAGAGGTGGTTAGGGGCAATCAGGCAGGCAGGAGAGCAGTTAGTGGCAATGAGGCAGGCAGGCAAGTGGTTAGGGGCAGGCAGAGAGGTTAGGGGCGATGAGGCAGGCAGGTAGGGTGGTTAGGGGTGATAAGGCAGGCAGGCAGAATGGTTAGGGGTGATCAGGCAGGCAGGCAGGTGAGTGGTTAGGAGCCAGCAGTTCCGGATTGCGAGAGGGATGTCTGACTGCCGGTTTAGGCCTGAACAGGCAGGGATCCTTGTGGGATCAGGCCTAAACCAGCAGTTGGACATCCCCTGAGGGGTCCTGGAGGCAAGGCTGAATTTCGTACACTAGGCCTCCAGTCAAAATATAAGCACCAATCCCAAGGTGCACTGTGAGAGCAAATGCTCCATCATTAAAGCTTTTAAAATGTCTGCATAGTAATGGCTGCATGATGATTACAATAATAATGGTGACAGCGATTCCTGGTATAAAAATGATTATAATGTTCTCTTAGACAATCATTTTTGTGCCTCTGACAGTTTCACTGCATGTTATCAAAGGTTCAAACAAATTCTCAAGCAGCTTCTGAAACTCAAGCTAAATTTCCATATGCAAAATAATTATTTCATATGTCAAGAGGAAAATAAACAGAACAAGAATAATTGAATAATGATTTTTAAGAAATTCAGTAATATATTTTGCATTGTTTCCTGGTGATGATAAATTGTCCAGTGTTTACCACTGGCCATGTAAGATCAGGAAAACATTTGTTAAAAAACTAAAAAAATATCAGTGGGGATGTCTCATTTTTAAAGCCATTGTTACTTACTCCTTTACATTTATTTCTTCTTCTATCCAGGAGGATTAAAAACAGTCAAGATCACTATACGCTATACTGTTTTACATATGAGGACATAGAGAAGCAAAATTTGCCACACCAAAATGTGTCTCTCTGGCATGAGAAACATTTTATTTTTAATAAACAAAAGGCTCAGGTAGAACCTTCGACCTTCTCAAAATTGCCTAAAAGAATTTAAGATAAGGGCTGTCTGGGGAAGAACTATCACCATGGACAGCTATAACATAACATGAACTAGGTGTGACAGACAGAGGAACCTATAGCAAGGCCATGGGATCAAAGTCCTCTCTGTGACCCACTGTCTATAAATGGCCCAGCAAACATTTGTTTACTAAACACTAACTCTTACATATCCCTGTGAATTGTCTTACTTCCCTTTGAAGTCCCAGATTCCTACCTTTTTCCTTACTCCAAAATGACATGCATACCTGCTTTTGCCTTTCTGTCTCTGGAATTTTCATTCTTATGTGAATTCCCAAGTATACGTATTAAAACTTGTTTTCTCCTGTTAACCTGCCTTATGTCATTTTAATTATTTGATCAGTCATAAGAGCCAAGAGGGGAAGTGGGTAAGGGGTCCCTTTCCCCACAAGGAACTGATCCCCCGCAAAGAGATTCTTCCTACCTTACTTCCTATTCTTACTATCACAGGTCTAAGTGTCTTATCTAGAAGGGAAGATTATGGATTCATGAAATTTAGCACTATTACATGATGGTATCTTAGAATTTCATGGCATGATTCTCAAAATTCAAAGACTCCAAAAGCTTTCAATTACATGATCTCATTTTTATCCCACCATATTCCTGGGGTTGGGAAGATCTGGAATATCACCTTGATTTAACCTAGACAAGGTAGGAGGCACAAGAGAATTAATGAACACATGGCAATGGATCATGGCATGATGGGAAGGCTAGATGTGGGCTTCAGTGTGGATTCTGCTGCTCTCTGGACCATTAATCTAAGCTCCGGAATCCTTCGGTCCTTCTTCCCCTTTATTCTAACTTGGGGATGGGCTATAGCTCCAGTATCTTGAAGTATCCCTGTAGCTCAACTCCCTCTTTAAAGCATAAAATGGCATTCAATAAATACTTGTTGAATACACAAATGTGTAAGTTAATAAGTGAATGAGTGCATGAAAACATTGGGACTAAAATTCAGTGTGATTAACTTTCAGGCCTTTCCCCTGTCCTTTTCCTTTATAAACATAAAAAAATAACTATGTAAACTTTCATCATGATAGGAAAGTCCCTCCGCATCTGAGGGGAATTGGTTTTAGGATCCCCCCCACCCCAAAGATCCAGGGATGCTCATGTTCCTTATATAAAATGGTGTAGCATTTGCATATAACCAAATGCATAACCTCCTCTATATTTTAAATGATCTCTAGATTAATTATAATTGATTGAATCTACAGATGTGAAACCTGCACATACACAAGGCCTACTATACTATTACTAATAACAAATTCAAGTAGTAATAAAAATTAGAACATTCAATAATTATTTCAAAATAAATTAGAGGAAAACAACTACCAGTTACTTTTAAGAATTTCACACACCAAAAAAAAAATGGCTAACTATATATCTCGGGAACTGAAAAATGAAGAATGTGCAATATTTATGTTATGCCAAAATCCTAATGCAAAGTTTGTGTGGTAAAGCTCCTAATTAGAAGCTTAAATTATAGACTATATTTGGAGGATTGACAGAGATGTTCCTTTTTAAAGGGCAAAATATGTTTTGACTAAATGAATCACTGAAAAGCATGTTTTAAGAAACATTCTCAAAAATTCACAAGTTCATCTGTTAGACAAGAAATGCAAAGTATATTGGCTAATATAACCTTTTCTGTATCTCATTAAAACATCTTGAGAACAGTTCATTCTGAATACTTTGTTGACTCTTTTTAAAAAATCACATAACCTACTTTAGTTGAAAATATAAAGTTTCAGTAAAATTGTTATGAATTTAAACCACTGTTAAAATATCATTGAATATACAGAGCACTATGATTTGGGAAATCCCAGTTCCACAAGATATTTAGAAAGAATTATCATCCATGAATTCAGAATTATCATCAATTAAAATACTTCCTCTCTTATGATATGTATTACTGAATGGAAAACACCATTGCCGTAACCAGAATGACTCAGTGGATAGAGCGTCGGCCTTCGGACTGAAGGGTCCCAGGTTCGATTCCAGTCAAGGGCACATCCCCAGTAGGAGGTGTGGAGGAGGCAGCTGATCAATGTTTCTCTCTCGTCGATGTTTCTAACTCTCGATCTCTCTCCCTTCCTCTCTGTAAAAAATCAATAAAATATATTTTAAAAAAAGAAAACACCATTGTTCTTAGATTGCTTAGTAAATATCTCATTTTAAAAAATATTTTGCAAGAGAAAAAGAAATGTTTCTAACATCTTTCTCTTGAATCTAAAGTTTTAAAGATGCAGCTGATGAGGAAAATAAGACATTTTGGGGGGTGAGACCAGTAGCCTGACTCTGTACCTAATTAGTATCCCTAATGCACATTCCTGTTAGCCTATAGTCTAGTCACTGCCCCTTCCTTAATTATCTGGTCTTGCCTATTTACCTAAATACTCCCATTTTACAGAGGCCATAAACCATGAACATTACACTACCGCCGGAGGGGGTTATAAGCCCTGGCACCAGGCCAGGCCTTTAGGTGTGGTCTCATGGCCCCCATCCTAACACATGGGGCTTTTTGCAAAGCCCGAGAAAGGTCTGGAAGTTTGATCCATGTATGGGGGATAAAGAAACCAAAGGGTATAAAGAGAAAGCTTCCTCCATATTGGCTCACTCAGGATTTGGAAACAGGCTCCCCTGAGTCATGGTACTAGTACACCTGGAAATAAATGGGTTTTTCCTGTATCTCCGGGTACTCCTGTGTATTTTTTGGTCACCTGGTAAATTCTGTAACACAACTAGCTCTGTACTTTTGAATGTAAATTCAAAACCACAGTAAAAATGAATTCATTCAGAGTCTCAAAGTATTTTATAAGCAATAAGTGGCAAATGCTGAGATTATTCTCACATTACGGAAAATCTACTATAGCAAGGACTGCTATATTCATTAATTCTATCCTCATAAATTTCAGGAATCACATGAGCGATAACTAAATCAAAACATATCCATATATTTATTCAACAAATAATTATGAGGTATCATATGAAGAGTTTATTTACATCCCTTGAGTGGTTACCAAGATGAAAAAGATATGGATTCTGCCATTAAGAAAACTTAAAGACAAATGGACAAAGAGGACATGTAGCTCCTACAAGGCAGAAAGTAGTGAAACATACAGATAAAGTGGGAATTTAGATTAAGAAATGAATTGAATTACTTGATATTACTGGGAAGAGAGAAAGCTCTGAGCTCTATCTTTAAAAGATGGGTTTGATTTTTGTCATATGGGCATGAGGAGAAAAGCATTCTGGGACACTGAGGCAGGAAAAGCATGAGCAAGGACTCTGAGAAAGGAAAACATGTGGTGAGTATGTGCAATTGAAGCAGCTTAGTTCAACAGGACGGAAGGTTTGCAAAGAGAATAGAAAAGATAAAGAGGGTAATGCCTAGACACCTCATAATTGAGGGTCCTGAATCTAAAACAATGTAAGTTAGACTATATGTTGTATGTATTAGGGGATCCACTGAAAAGTTTTAGTAGGGGAAGGACTAACAGAACTGTATTTCAGGAAGTTTTATCCCAACAACGCATAAAAACTAAATAAGGAAGAGCCAGGTGTCAGGAAGAACAGTAAAAGCTTCTATGAAATGGGCCAGGAAATTAGATTCTGACCTAGAGCATAGTCACTTGGGATCAAAGGGAAAACTAATGGGAGCTAATGGAATTGATGTGTAAGGCAAGGAAATGAGCAAACAGAAGATGATTTGGTGACTGGATGGAGATCCTGCTGACAAAAGTAGAAAACTGGGAGAGAGAATGCTAGGGAGGGAAACATTGGCCAAAAGAACAATTACTGAATACAAAACTCCAGACAAAATTCTAAGCTCCTTGCTTGTGTTATCTGAGTGAAACTGAGGCAGTTAAGGTGACTTGCCTTAGGTCACACAATTAGTAAGTAAGATTCTGGAAAGATAATCAGTTCAGTCTGTGTCATGCTGAGTTAGAGGAAGAGGTATAGAATGCAGGTGACAGTACTGAGTAATAAATTCGGAATACCAGAAAGAGCAGTAGATACACAACAAATCTGGGGTGAGTCGCATGCATAGTGAAAGCCATTAAATTACAGAACATTAATGGAAAGAACACAGCATTAAAGCAATAAGGGGAGAGAGATAGTCAAAGAAAATAGTGTTATCATAATTAGCTAGTTATAATATTAATAATAGGAAGAGAGCAAAGGGGAGTCCAGACGTCATAAGCATGGTCATCTGGGCAGCTTCACCAGGAAGCTACAGCTTCACACTTCCCAGGAAACCACTGGTCCATTCCCTGCAGATCACTGAGGGAGGGTATCAAACAAAGAGGGAGATGGACACAATTGGCTAGGGGTTGAAGCCACTGCAAGCACACAGAATCTTGAAGGGTTAAGTGGTTAAGCTCCAGGTTATAATCCCAAAGAATTCTCTTGATCTTGCTTCACTCTTGCTCTCTTGCTCCACAACCGGCACTCACCCGCCATGTGGCCTTAAGAAGCCCCATGGCCCGTGGCCATGTGGACTGCACACACAGAGTGCTGGACTGGAGTATGAAGTAGAGACCCTGGGCAGTGGCCTTCATGCCACACTAAAGACAAAAATGGACTTTCCATGGCGGGATGGACGGAAATGCAACATTGGCAACCCAGGGGTTAAATTCCATGGGAATAAAGATCACTCATCCTCCTTGTGTGAGTTTCAGGAAATTCCTTTCCTGGCAACATTACAAGAACTCCACTTCTGCTACCAGAGGGGAACACAAGTGGGAACCCTCCGTTGTTTGTGGGGTTCTTGGGGTACTGCTGAAATAAGCATTTGCAGAAGTCCCATGGGAGGATGAGAGGTAGTAGAAGATTTTATTGGCATAGAGTTACATTCCTTGGGTTGTAATGTCCCATTTACCCCAAGCCAGTCCTGAAAGAGGGGCAGCTGGGAGGCCAGTGTCCAGAGTTTCCATTCCAGGTTGCAGCAGGGTGAAGTTCAGCATTCAGATTAAAGTCTATGAAGTCCATGGGGGAAGCCCAACATGGCCTTGTGCCATGTGGGCAGAGGGGTCACAGGAGCCAGGCGCCCTGGAGCCAAGAGAGAGTGGTTCCTTTGTCTAGAAGTTTATATATTTAGATTTCCCACTCTTGCAGTGGCCATGCCCATCCTGGCCAATTACCTGTTTCCAGGTATGACTGACTGACGGGCAAGCATTTCCCCATGTCACAGACTTCACTGGGCATGTTTCTAACCTGCCTTTGTTCATGAGCGGAGAATAGACTTGGACAGTGTTAAATGTAGCTTTTTGGCAAAACTGTATAAAAAGCATGCCTATATTTAGTCTTCCCTTTTACTTCTTTCCTGTTAAATATGGTATCACTTCCACCACCAGTAACAGATAGGGATACAGAGGGTACCCCACCAATATCAATAAAAGGTAAACACTTTTTATCTTTTAGAATTTTTATCTCACAAAGATAGAAGATGCACTGAATATGAAAAATATGAAAGACAAACCCTGAAACTGCACAGGCCACATAGTTTAAGTATTATTTGATCTCATTTTGTAAACTGAGAAGTTAATCTAGAGGAAAAATGGTAACTGAATTTTCCACTTCAAGATTTCTTAATTAATAAAACTAACACCACATACATTATATTAATAAATGATATTTATTTTAATTACATTTTGAGAACTTATTTCTCATCCCAGGTTGATAAATAGTTTGATAATTAATCATAAATCTCATAAAACATGATAAATTGCAGTTTGATTTTTTAATTACCTAATAATTAATAGCACTATATGTTACAACTAATTTAAATTTTTAAAAATTGCTAGAATCTAGAGAAATAGAATGCTAAAGCATTTTAACAACATTGACTAGAACCAAAAAAAAGAAAAATATAATGTAAAAGGAAAATAAAGAAGAGGAAGAAGCAATTAAGGCAGGGGTTCTCAACCTGTGGGTCATGACCCCTTTGAGGGTCGAACGACCTTTTCACAGGGGTCACCTAAGACCATCAGAAAACACATATATAATTACATATTGTTTTTGTAATTAATCACTATGCTTTAATTATGTTCAATTTGTAACAATGAAAATACATCCTGCATATCAGATAATTTACATTACGATTCATAACAGTAGCAAAATTACAGTTATGAAGTAGCATCGAAAATGATTATGGTTGGGGGTCACCACAACATGAGGAACTGTATTAAAGGGTCACGACATTAGGAAGGTTGAGAACCACTGAATTAAGGCCTTCAAATCCATCAACCAGTGGAATCTGAATGTGTGCTAATGAGCTAATTCATTATTCTCTACCTCTGTTTGTTGGTTTGTTTGCTTTTACTTTGGGAAGGGAGCATTGAAAAGACTTGAATGGTGTTATTTCTTACTGCCAATGTAAGAAACACTCAAAACTGTAGAAAATTTTTGTTAGTTTCTTAGAGCCAACCTGAGGACAATTGCTGGGAAACAGAATCTCAAGGGATTGAGAAAATACTCCTGAAAATGGTACTTCTGCACCCTGCTTTATGCATTACAATTAAATGAGAAGACTTAAGTGGGTTACATAAAATCCATTGGTGATCGATTAGGAAGGGAGAGAAAGAAAAGGGGGAAAAACCTCTGGGATTGGATAAGAAGTAAAGTGATAGACACATACTTCTTTTACATAGGTGGGTACAGGATAGTTAACAGTTTACAATTAACATGATAAAATAACAATAAGGGGATTTGTGGTCTCCACTCTGCTTTGAGAGGTCTGAAAAAGAGAAATTACATTGTTTTTGCCAAGAGATGTTTATCAAGTATGTTATCCCAGATGCAAAAAGACAACAGACAGGCTTAGTTAAGGTGAAGATTGACCTTGTTAGGTAGGACATGACTACCTGCCTTGAACAGCCTTTATTTAAAAAGCTTTAATTTCAGATCATCCTATGTGGTGGCTTTAGGTTATGCAGGCCTCCCCTGAGCTTGTGAGGTTTAGTATGTGGCCCCTTTTTGTCCACATAATCAACATTTAATAGACCCACAACAAAGATCAAGAAATATATTACCATGAAACAATTATTACTAGCATTATAATTTAATATAAATAAATGGCCAACAATGTGCTAGTCATTATATAAAATTAAATATTTAATATAAGACTTACATTCTTCTTTTCTGAGTTATTCATTAGTAAAATATATTTCCCTAGGAAAATCTATTTGAATTTGCTCTTTGTTTAACATTGCATAGAATGTCATTCCTTCCATAGTTTTAAGGTATGACAATACTATATAATTATATTTACCCAATTCAAACTCACAATATTTTACTTCCATTTTATGTGATGATCAATAGAGAAAAGATACAGCTATGAGACTGGGACCATTTGAGGATGCTTACGTGTAATGAAATACAATGTTTGGCCTGTCAGCTTTTGTTTCTTAGCCCTTCTAGTCAAATTCTGCACAACCTCACAGATGATAAATTTTAGCCTGAGGCCAAAAGGAAAATTCACAAGGAAACAATGATCTCTTTTGATCTTAAAACTGTTCTTTTACCAAGTGTGTAAACAGATATGGTTTTTCACTCTCTGTATCCGGAGATGGTAAAGGCGTCTTACTTTATGTAGTAATGATAGAACAAAACCTTTCAGTGCTGCCTCCTTTATAATTCACAGTGACTTTGAAGAATTCAGGACTTGGCTTAAATGAAAACACTTCTGTATTGCCTTACTAACTCTTCCAGCAAAAATCTACACAGACAACAGAACACACCGCAGCTGCATGCTAATACATAAATTTTAATGGGATGGAAATCAATCTATAAATAAAAAGGATATATTTCAAAACTGGCAAAATAATAAACTGATAGTGTTAGGTAGGAAGTTAGACATGAACGGCTGGGGTGGGGCCTGCCCTGGGATCCTGACAGGGGTCGGACCAACATTACCTTCAGACCCCTGCCCTATGGGCAATCCACCAGCCAGAACACCTCCAGCAGGCAGGTTGGGAACCACCAGATTCTTGGCCCAAGCTCAGAGGAAAAAGGCATGACCTCAAGTGACCTTACTAGGGCCCTGGACTAATTATAATAAAATTTGCATTGCAGTTTTGACCCTCGCTGCCCCTCCCCCCATGGGTTTTTCTGTATGCATGATGGGTAAGAGCATGTTCCGAGGAATATAGTTATATAACCCTTTTCTGTCAGTCATCCCTAAATGCAAATGAAAGTGTCCATCCAGAAAATCCCTCATTTAAACCTCAAAACCCAGGAATTCTGAGCCATTGTCTCTCTTGATTGGCCTGCTCCTCCCTTGGAGTGTGTCTTCAATAAATCCCACTTTGCTTTACTTTCATTTTCCTTGACCTTTAAATCTTTTTCTGCATCAACGAGGAGAACTAAGGTCCTGCCTGTAACCCTAATTGATAACAATAGCTTAATTTTAGAAAGACTAAAGAAGTGTAAAAACAGCCTTAACCAGTTTAGCTCAGTGGATAGAGCGTCGGCCTGAGGACTGAAAGGTCCCAGGTTTGATTCCGGTCAAGGGCATGTACCTTGGTTGCGGGCACATCCCCAGTAGTGGTTGTGCAGGAGGCGGCTGATGGATGTTTCTCTCTCATCCATGTTTCTAACTCTCTATCCCTTTCTCTTCCTCTCTGTAAAAAATCAATAAAATATATTTAAAAAAAAAAAGAAGTGTAAAAATAATAAATAATTTTATTCAGAAAGGCACAAAGCACCAATATTTTTTTAATTATTTTGATTGTTTAAACATCAATAATATTCATCTTGGACAAACCATCACAAAATACATGCTTGGGAGAGAAACATTCAAATTATTGTAGAGTTAATATAAAGACTAAATCTCGAGTGGATTTGAAATATTTTTTTTAAATCTGCCTACATATGGATTTTTAAAAAGTCCTAAAAGAGATGATTAGCTTCTATCATAATTCAAGCAATACAATAAAAAAGTTTACTACATAACTAAGTGTGCATTAGGCCAGTGGTTCTCAACCTTCCTAATGCCGCGACCCTTTAATACAGTTCCTCATGTTGTGGTGACCCCCAACCATAATTATTTTCGTTGCTACTTCATAACTGTAATTTTGCTACTGTTATGAATCGTAATGTAAATATCTGATATGCAGGATGTATTTTCATCGTTACAAATTGAACATAATTAAAGCATAGTGATTAATCACAAAAACAATATGTAATTATATATGTGTTTTCCGATGGTCTTAGGCGACCCCTGTGAAAGGGTCGTTTGACCCCCAAAGGGGTCGCAACCCACAGGTTGAGAACCGCTGCATTAGGCGGATGTTACCATGAATATAAACTATACCTTCGCCTTATAAGAAAACTAACCACATGCTAGAGTCTTCCCCTCCTGCATCAAACCTTTAGAGAAGATAGTTGTTTTTCTAATGAATGTGTATACACCCTAAAAAAAAAATAAAAGAAAGAAAGAAAGAATAAAAATCACAAGAGGTAATTCCAAGGAAAGGAAAGGAAAGAGACAGGGCCCCAGCAATAAACTTCAACGCAGGAAGCACTGGGAAGCTTCCTCAGGTAAAGCCTCTTCCTGAAGGCTCCTCACTCCCCCTGCTATGCCTGTGCTTAGTACCTCCATCTGTACTGAACAACAGCCTCAGTTCATGTGGCCAAGCCCCAAAGCCAATGCCATTTGGGAGGTCAATTATCTGAGAAAGACCAACACTATAAAAAAGAATCAAGAAATTTTATATATTAAAAAAATTTTAGATAAAAAATGAATAAGTCACTTAAAACAAGTGACATCGTATCCTCAGAGAAAGGAGGAAAATGTTTACATAAAATAAGCATAGAAGGTAATGCAACAAAAATCTAATAGTAATAAAAATGATTAAAAATTAAAAAATAAGTATTTTTAATAAAAACTCACTAAAGAAAAAAATAGAGAATGCAGATTCAGAAGTTTCCAAAATCTCTCTCTTAGCAACTCCAGAAAGGGGGGAAAAAGAGATAATGTAAGTGAGAATGTAAATTAATCTATATTTGAAGGGATAATGCCTGAGAATTTTCCAAATCCAGGAGAGGGGGTAAAAGGGAAGGCCTAGTTATCCAAATAATAAAGTCCACTGTATAACGAAAAAGATTAAAATGAAACAAGATGGCATAATAATAAGGTTTAATAATAAGGTTCAGATAAAACTTGAAAGCAATGAGGATAAAAAAGAAAAACTAAAAAAATTCAAATAGAAATGATAGATTATCCTAAAATGAAGACAATACACTACTTCAATCTTATAATTTGCAAAACTAAATAGAATGATTGAAACAATATTTTTTAAATGCTGTGGGAAAATATTTAAATCTAGAAATATCTAAAGGTCCAACATTCCTTCAAGAGAGATGGTCTAGAAAAGGCATCTGCAGACTTCTGAGTACTTAAAATACAGACCATGCACTAAACCTTTCCTCAATAAAACTATATCCCACCAAGGAGAAAAAAACTTCTGGAAGGAAATAATAAGATACAAAATAATCAAAGCAACTAAATCAACAAAAACTATTCTAAAACTTAGATAGGTACCAAATTTTAAAAAAAATGTTTTTCATAAGAAGTTGGAAATAAAACTCCAAAGAGAATGTTAGTGGATTACCAAAAAAATAGTCTATTTAATATACTCAGTATATTGATTTGTTTGGGAGAGAATGTGAATATTGACTAAACCTAGACTTTATGATTCTACTAGAGGCCCAGCACACAGATTCGTGCACTGGTGGGGTCCCTCAGCCTGGCCTGCACCCTCTCGCAATCCAGGACCCCTCTGGGGATGTCGGACTGCCGGTTTAGACCTCATCCCGTGGGGATGTAGTAGTGTGCGAAGTGGCAGGCGGCTGAGGAGGAGCCCCAGCCCAGGCCTGGAGCCGCCCCGCTCCCGCTCATCCTGGCCCCACTACGCCTGCCACTCAGTAAGCTTGCTGAGCAGCTGAGCAGCGCTCCCGCTGTTGGAGCGCACTGACCACCAGGAGCAGCTCCTGCATTGAGCGCCTGCCCCCTGGTGGTCAGTGCACATCACAGCGACCAGTTAAGCAGTCATTCGGTTGTTCAGTCGCTTAGGCTTTTATATGTATAGATTTATATAGCAGCCTTTTTATCACAGAATTATACAGATAGGGAGCAGATTAGTGGTAGCCAGGAAGGGGGTAGAAAGTGTTGCTGCTATAAAGGGAGAGCATGAATGAGTGCTTAAAGCAGCCTTGTATCTTAATTTCAGGGTTAATTATACAATTCTATACATGGGATAAGTGTCATAGAACCATACATCCATGCCCAAAAATTAATCAAAAACTGGTGAAATCTATAGTCTATTCAATTATATGCCAATTTGGAGGTTTTTTCATAATGTTCTATAGTTATGTAGAAATATTACCATTAGGGAAATCTGGGTGATAGGAACATGAATATCTCTGTACTATGTTAGCAATTTCTAAAATAATATAAATTACATCTGCCAAACCAGTGAAGGGCAAAATGCAATGATCCAACAAATGAAAAGATTTTTTAAAAGAGCAATTAAAAAAGTAGAAAAGACAAAATAAAATGGCAGAAATAAATCCAAATTCATCCATAATACCATGCATAAAAATGAGTTATGCTCACCTATTGAGGAAAAAAGAAAAGAGAGAGAGGAAAAAACTCATGGACACAGACAACGATGTGATGATTGCTGAAGAGATGAGGAGGGTGGTGGGAAGGGTATAGTGGGGATAAATGGTGATGGATGAAGACTTGACTTGGGGTGATGAACACACAATACAGTGTACAATGATGTGTTGTAGAATTGTACACCTGAAACATGTATAATTTTGTTAACCAGTATCATCCCAAAAATTTTTTTAAAAAAGGAAAAAATGAGATTTAAAAAATTGCAGAATATCACATGTTCAACTAATACTTTTTATAACAAACACACCTAAAATAAAATAGCATAGGAATGTTGAAAAAACAGAATGCCAAAAGTAGTACCACTGGACAAAATAGAATAATGTTTTTACATTATTAAAGTCAAAGAGGAAAGGTTTCAAATGGACAAAGAAAGATACCAAATGATATAGGTTCCAAATATTTATGCACCTAGAATTGCCTTAGGATATATAAAGAAAAACTAATAATTCCAAAAAAATGTAAATAAGTAAAAACCATATTTGATTACTGGATATAACTCTCTAAGAAACTAATAGACCAAATACCTAAAAAACAAGAAACGCATTGAGTATGAATGACATAATTAAGAAATGGCCTATTGATTTATGCCTCCAATAGATAGAGAATAAACCTTCTAATCATGTACTAAAGGAGTATTTATAAAATTTGACCATCTGATAGACCACAAAGGAATTCCCAAAGAAAAATAAATTTAGATATATCATAAAAGTCATTATCTAATGATTGATCATAACAAATTCTTAGAAAAGAAACTATATGAGTCAAATAAAAATCCAAGTATTAGAAATTTTATAATTCAAATATGAAATAAAAGGAAATTAAAGCCTACTAAAATTGAATAAAAATGATATCACTATTTCCCAAAACTTGAAATATATCCAAAGTGGTTCCCAAAATAAAATTTATATCATTAAACACTCAGGTGAAAACAACAAGACTAACAATGTATACTTACTTGTAACACAAGAAGCTAGGGGATAAAACAAAAAGAGAAAAAGACTATAATAAAGATAAAAACAATGGTGAGTTGACTGACAAAATAAAAAGCATAGTTTTTTTCTGAGAACTAATTGAATACACAAGAATAATCCAAAAAAGGGGGAAAGGCAAAAACAGGCTCTATTAGGAGTGAAAAAAAAGGAGACTTAACTACAAAGATTGAGAAAGCCTTTAAATATTATAAAAAGTCATAAAAATATTATTTAAATAATTTTGAAGTCTAGTTTACATAGGTAACTTTTAGAGAAGATATTAATTACCACAATAAGTCCAAGAACAAGTTTAAAACATGATTAGCCAAAGAACTGTAAAATAAGTTAAAAGAAGACAATAGTGATATGGGATTTTTAGACAGGAACACGGGGTGTTCCCCTGGACACGGGGTGTTCCGCCTGCCAATATACTCAGTATATTGATTTATTTGGGAATCCCCTCCCCCTTCCTCTCTGGAATCAATAAAAATATATTTAAAATAATAATAATAATAATAACAAGGTAACAACTTTGTATGATGACAGTTACTAGAGTCAGCATGGTGATCACTTAATAAGGTATATACATGTTGAATGATTATGTTGTACACCTGAAGTTAAGGTAATTTGTATTGTCAATTATACTTGAAATTTTTAAAAACTGTTGAATTGGAAACATCACAAATATCACTCAGTAGGTGAATTCTTACCTGAAATTACCAGGCAGTTACTCAGGGAAACTCTAAAATGTGCAGCAGAGATGAGAGGCCGCCTACTCAGAAAGTAAACACAAGCTTACCTACCCCCAGGCTCATCCACATATCTCTATACTAGAAGTCCATCCATATGAAAAATATTTGATTATATGTTATGATAAATTGCCAGTTCCATTTTGTACTTTTCTTTTTTCTTCCTAACATTTTACATTTATATTTTATTAGGATAAGTTTTATTGTGACCTAATAACAAGTAATTTCAGAAGATAACTTAAAAATTTTTGGAAAAGCATGGGATAGCAATAAATGAAATATGTAAGTTAAACACATAAGATATAATAATGTATAATTTAAAATATTTAACAAAATGCAGAAGCAAATATTGCAGCAAATTTTTTAATAATTAAATTGATTAAAATTATCAGTAAATTCTGAAGGAAAATACAAAAACACTAAAATTCTTCACATTTTAAGATAGAAACAGTATTTCTTAAACTTCCATATTTTTATGTTTTGAACAATATAAGCAAAAGTCAGAGTAAAAGCAAGAAACAGAGCCAGAGAACAAGCAAGAGAGAAAGCTTTTTTAAAGAAAGTAGCCTGGACTCAGAAGGCAATAGAGGGTAGGAGACCTGCATTCTGGTTTCCATTACTCAGCTAATTGAGGGTGGGACACCTTCTTCCTAATTCAGAGCTTTAATCATCTTCTATCCTAGGGACTGCAGTTAATCTCAGTTTTGAGTCTCAGAGTTCTTTGCTACTGAATGCAATTGGTAAATAGGTTTCTGCAATGTGTAAAGCATGACTATTTCAAGGAAATATACTTGGGGGCTCATGTTTTGATAATTTTATGCAGACATTTAGTAATCCATTTCTATTTTTGCTTCAAAACATACCGTAGCCCTGTGCTTGTAAATATGTATTTTAAGAATGTCTGAAATTATTTTTCATCATTCTTCTTGCTCAGTTTAATGCCTCTAGTTTTATTAGTCTGGGGAACATTGTTACCTTTAAAGTCTAAGCTTTTATTAATGGTGAAAAATAATGACATTTCAGATGTAAGGAGGCAAATACTAATCTTTGGGACCCTGAAAATATTTCAGTATTTATTGGCCAACATAAATGAGATTATAAAATCAAGTGTATAGCCACTGAAAGCTATCAGTCCTGTATGTCAAATGGTGAATTCATTTCTTTAAAAAAGACAGAAACCTACTGAGCCCTTCCTATACAATGTGCACCATGTTTTTGTAATATTTGAAGATAAAAATTTATGAATCTTCCAGCAAAATAAATATAGTAATAAGCAGTAAATCTGTATTAAATTGAATTCACTGAGTCTAGTCTTCCATGATGCATCATCTACCCAACAACATTGGCTGATCTATAATGATTAAGATGCATAGCTGCAATAAATATTAGGCAGATAACAGTTCAGCAGCTTGCACTATCAAGTTTACTATCTTCAAGAATGGTGACTCTATGTGACCCTGGAGGTATGTGTACGTGTGTGTGTGTGTGTGTGTGTGTGTGTGTGTAACCTGTATATGTCAGTTCTATGTGACCCTTGAAATAGGTCTATGGACATAACTTTCCAGCGGTTCTCAATCTGTGGGTCTCGACCCCTTTGGCAGTCAAATGACCCTTTCACAGGGGTCGCCTAAGACCATCCTGCATATCAGATATTTACATTACGATTCATAACGGTAGCAACATTACAGTTATGAAGTAGCAACGAAAATAATTTTATGGTTGGGTCACATGAGGAACTGTATTTAAAGGGCCAGAAGGTTGAGAACCACTGCTTTAGACATTTGCATGAATTTGGTTACTGTAAATTAATTAGAAGGTTTAAGATATTCAGCTCTTTAGAGATCAGCTAAGCCATTTTCAGCTGCCATTCTGTAATGTGCATTACCTACAGCTATCACTACCCTGACAGCCACGGAGAACATCTCTGGTCTAACAATGGTTGTTAACCCTGGCACCAGTGGGGCCACCACCACGGATGATTCAATTGATTTGGAGTGGGGCTGAGCACATGTTTTAGAGCTCTCCAGGTGATTCTAATATCTAACCAAGGGTGAGAACTACTATCCAAGCTATAAAAAAAAATCTAACAAATTTAGACTTAAGTTCTTTTCTTCTTGACATTGAAAAAAAAACTAACAAAATGTTTTATCTGATCTTTTCTTCTACCTCAGGGTCATCAGCCCTCAAGCTTCAGTCTCTATGTGTTCATAGGTGCTGTAAACATGTACCCCACCTCATGCTATACTGTTCACAAAACTCCAGCTATTCTAACCTTATAAACCTCCAGAATAATGGGACTACTGGGTTTAATAAATTGTTTTGTTTTGAAGAGGCGTTAGAAAAGGAAGAAACTATAAGATAAATCTGTCAATGACCTGTCCTTTGAGACTACTTACATTCTGTGGAACTTGTGGATCATCCTTCACTGGAGCAAATGGTAAATTAACTCTATCCCTTTTCCATCTCTCTAGTTGGCACACTTTCCCCAGCACTGGCTCCACTGGGTGTGCTTACTTATCCAATGTGCTCCAGGGAACTCACCTTAGATATTGCTCTTGACCAAACACACACACAGTGAAGTCAGAAAAACCCCTGGTAGATCATTTCATCCACACCATTTTCCCTCTTTTCAGAGATTTACTGGAGTAGACACGATTTTGTGTTTAGCCATAGAAACATCAACTTTATTAGATATACAGAATCTAACCTATATATAGGACTAAAGAGCATTTATCAAATATTCAGTACCTGGAGTATGCAAAAGCCCCATGCTACCAAAGGAGGGGGGGTACACAAAAATAAGCAAAACTGCCTTTAATAATCCTTCATATACACCAATATAATACAGAGGTGTGAATAAATAACAATGAGATAACACAGATTGCTTTCTATAAGGAGGCTATTCTGATTTTTTGTAGTTAATCCTCATCCGAGAATATTTCCCCCATTGATTTTTAGAGAGAGTGGAAGGGAGGAGGTTGGGGGGTGGGGGGGAGAGAGAGAGAGAAACATGGATGTGAGAGAGGCCTCATTCCGACCAGGCCAAAGATGGAACATGCAACCCAGGCATGTGCCCTTAACTGGAAATTGAACCTGTGACCCTTCGGTGCCCAGGCAGATGCTCTAACCACCAGCCAGGGAGACAACTTGGTTTTAATCCAAAGAAACGCATGTCTGACTTCTCACTTATAGAACAGTAAAATGATAAATTTGTGTTATTTTAATCCAGCTAGTTTGTAATATTTGTTACAGCAGCAATAGAACAAGTGGTTATGTATAAGGGAAACAACTAAATTGGGATATCTATCTCAAACCTAATATAGCAATCAATTCAAATGGACTCCAGGAAAACATTCAAAACATTAACATAAATGACAATTTTTGTGACCTTTGGTAGGTCATAAAATCAAGAAACACACACATTAAACTGAAAAAGAGGCACATATGACTCAATGAAATATAAAGTTTCTATATTTTGAAGATAGGACATCAAAAGACAAATTATAAACATTAAATATTTGCAACATATATAATATATTCAGAATACATGATATAACGAGTTCTCAAAAATCAACAAGAAAAAGAAAACATATGCCCAGCGGGTGTGGCTCAGTGGTTGAGATCTATGAACCAGGAAGTCACGGTTTGATTCCCAATCAGGACATATGCCCAGGTTGCAGGCTCAATCCCCAGTGTGGGGTGTACAGGAGGCAGCCAATCAATGATTCTCTCTCATCATTGATGTTTTTATCTCTCTCTCCCTCTCCCTTCCTCTCTAAAATCAATAAAAATATATTTTCTAAAATTATTTAAAAAGAGAACATAAAGAAAAGAGCAAAATTCATGAGCAAATCAAGAAAAAGAATGGCTAGTAAACATATGAAAAGAAGCTCACTCTCATAAATGAACAAGGAAATGCAAAATAAAATCACCCTGAGATACAATTTTACATCCACTGGCCTGGTAAAAGTTAAATAGTCTAAAATAATTGTTATTAACAAAGATGTGAAGTAACATAAACTCTTATCCATTGCTGGTAAAAGTGTAAAATGATACAGCCACTGAATGAAATACTGCAGCATAAAATAAAGTTGTAAATATGTATTCCTGATGACCCAGAGGTTTGCCGCTACTATTTACCCAAGAGGCAACCCCAAGAGATAACTTACACACATGCACCAGGAGATATATACTTATAACATTGTTTGTGACAGCAAAAAAATTAAAATCACATAATTTTCCAGCACAAGGAGTAAAACTAAATATGAATCTCTTCAAACACTGAAATAAAATGTAGCTATTAAAATAAAATAAGTACACATGTCAATATGGTGCATCTCCCAAACATATTGTTCAGTGAAAAAAAATCAGAGAATATATAAAATATGATTGCATTCATTTACATTTTAAAAACATGCAAAATTTTAAAAATGTATTTGTAAGAATGAATTCATGTGTGATAAAAGTATAACAAAAAAATTTAAAAGGATAAAGTGTAGTAATAATTCAAGATGGTTGAGTGGGTTTCAGTTGAAAAGAAATTAGCATTATTCTATTTTTTAATTCACATGATAAGCACACTAATATTTGTTTTAGTATTACCCTTTACACCAGTGGTTCTCAACCTGTGGGTCGCAACCCCTTTGGGGGTTCACAGGGGTCGCCTAAATACATCCTACATATCAGATATTTACATTATGATTCATAACAGTAGCAAAATTACAGTTATGAAGTAGCAACAAAAATAATTTTATGGTTGGGGGTCACCACAACATGAGGAACTGTATTAAAGGGTCGCGGCATTAGGAAGGTTGAGAACCACTGCTTTACACTTATATATATATTATGTATTTTATATGTATTAACTATAACACAATAAAAAGTGAGAAAATAAAAATGGTAGAAAATCCTAAATAGCCAACAATTGAAAATGAAGAAATAATAATTCAGTTGAATAACAATATATCACACAGCTGTGGGATTTTTTATTTGTTTGTTTTTGTTAATCTTCACCTGAGGATATTTTTTTCCATTGCTTTTTCAGAGAGATTGGAAAGGAGGAAGGGAAGGAGGAAGAGAGAAGAGAGAGAAAGAGAGAGAGAGAAATATCGACGCAAGAGATTGGTTGCCTCCTGCAAGAGCCTGGACCAGAGGCAGGGAGTGAACCCGCAACCCAGGTACATGCTTTTGCCCAGGAATTGAACCAGTGACTCTTTGGTGTGTAGGCTGATACTGGCCAGGGCAATATTGCTGTATTCTTAAGTGTGATCTTTTATTCTTAATTATACTTAAACTAGAGGCCCAGTGCACTAAAGTCATAAAAGGGGGGCAAGGAAGGAGAGGGTCCCTCAGCCCAGCCTGCACCCTCTTGCAATCCAGGACCCCTTGGGGGATGTCTGATTGCTGGTTTAGGCCCGATCCGGCAGTCGGACATCCCTCTCGCAATCCGGGACCGCTGGCTCCTAACCGCTCACATGCCTGCCTCCCTGATCGCCCCTAACTGCTCGCCTGCCTGCCTGATTGCCCCGAATTGCCTCTGCCTCGGCCCCCGCTGCCGAGGCTTCATCCAGAAGGACATCCAGAATGATGTCCGGAAGGTCATTCAGCTGTTCAGTCTAATTAGCATATTACACTTTTATTATTATAGATGTATATGTACAAATATTTCAATATAAAATAATAAACAAAATACACCAAAAGAGTAGCCCCTCTATTAGTGGGATAATATGTTTCGATTATTAGATGTTCCTCCACTTATGATAGGATTACAAACAAATAAAATCACTGTAAATACTGTAAGTAAAAAAAATGCATATGATACACTTATCCTACCAAATATCATAACTTAGGATATCCTACCTTAAACCTGCTCAGAACAAGTACATTAGCCTACAGTTGAGCAAAATCATCTAACACAAATCCTAAATAGCCAACAACTGTAATAAAGTGTTGAACATCTCATGCAGTTTATGTACTTAGGGCTTGCCACCTTCATGCTGGGCAGCTATCTTGAGTTTCGTCTCAAGAGTAATTGCCTTCCTGTTCTCACCAGAAGCAGCAGATACACAGATGGGGGTTTTTTTGTAGATATGATGAGAAGTGAAAACACAAAACAAAATATACCAAAAAAAACTGGCAACACAGTGTAGACAAGTATCAGTTGTTCACCCTCATAATCATGTGGTTGACAGGGAGCTGTGGCCTGCTGCCACTGCCCAGCAACCTGTGGTATCTAACCCCAAGCGCTAGCCTAGACAAGATTAAAATTCTAAATTCAAAGTATGGTTTCTACTTAATTAGTATCTTTTTTGCAACATCATAAAGTCAAAAAATCATAAGTCAAACCACTGTAAGTCAGGGACCATCTGTAGTTCAAGTTTTATATAGTAGGCATGTGTTGAATTTTAAACTCACAGAAAAATACAAGTTAATGTTTTCATAAGATGCTTACTAAAGAACAACCAAGAAGTGGTAAACCATCTATACTCAAACATAAAAGTCATTTGTTTAGCTAGAATATGGCCTCCTAAGAAAGACAATTAACTTCCAACATGTACAAAGTCTTAGAAAAGATTCCCGTGATTGCTCTAACACAGGGCTATTATTATAACTCTACGGTAGAAAATCCTCAGTAGAACAGATGTATACATTTCACTAGTCATAGTAATTAAAATTTAAAAGTTAATGACCTATGTCAAGGAGCTTACCTCCTCTGTTTTCTCATGGGAATTTTATGATTTCAAATCTTTAATCCATTTTGAGTAAACTTTTGTGTATGGGGTAAGATAGTGGTCTAGTTTCATTTTGCATGTGCCTATTGGTTTTCCTAACACCATTTATTGAAGAGACTGTCCCTTCTCCATTTTATATTTTGGGCTCCTTTGTTATAAATAAATTGTCCACATATGTGTGGATTTATTTCTGGGGCTCTCAATTGGTCTGTGTGTCTGATTTCCGCCCCCCTAATATCATACTGTTTTGATTACCATAGTTTGTAGAACAGTTTGAGTCAGGGAGTGTGATACCTCCAGCTTTGTGCTTCTTCTTAATACACTGTTAGTGGGATTATAAATTGGTGCAGCTACTATAGAGATTGCTCAAAAAATTAATGGATAAAGAAAAATGTGATACATATACACACACAGTGGAATACTATTCAGCAAAATAAAAGAAAGATAGAAATCTTGCCAGTTGAGACAGCATGGATGGAAATTGAGTATACAATGGTAAGTTAAATAAGTCAGAAGGAGAAAGAACAAATACTGTATGATTTCACTCATATGTGGAATTTTTAAAAATGAACAAACAAAAACAAACCGAGAGATCCAGAGAACAGATAGGTGGTTACCAGAAGGGAAAAGGGTGGAGGTAAACAATGGGGAGAAGAGCGTCCATTGCATGGTAACAGAGAGCAGCTAGACTGGGTGGTGACCACTTTGCACTGCGTACAAATGTCAAAGGATAATGTTGCACACCTGAAACTTATATAATACAAAAATTTAATGAAATTCCATTGGTGATGTTTTTAATAAGACAATTTCTGAAGATGTGCCAGCTTATTCACAGAAGTAAGCCAAATCACTAAAACCATAAAGGGGTAAAAAACAAATAAGAGCTATTTCAAAGGTTGTGTGTGTTTTTTTAAGGAATAAATAAAAATGTTAAAAGAGGAATAGAAAAAAATCAATATTTAGCTCAAACTGCCAGATTTGCACATAATTTATCAAAGGCCTCCAACCCTTCGCAATCACTTGTTTTGACATGAGGCTTTACAGTATTAAAAAAAGTCTTAGGCAACAATACACCATAAAGGAAATGTACCTAGTCTAAAACTAACTAGACCAGCTGTGGGCAAACTACGGCTCGCGGGCCGGATCCGGCCCGTTTGAAATGAATAAAACTAAAAAAAAAAAAAGACCGTACCCTTTTATGTAATGATGTTTACTTTGAATTTATATTAGTTCACACAAACACTCCATCCATGCTTTTGTTCCGGCCCTCCGGTCCAGTTTAAGAACCCATTGTGGCCCTCGAGTCAAAAAGTTTGCCCACCCCTGGGCTAGACAGTGATGGCAAATTACTTTCTACTGAAAGAACAAGTGTCTTGTTTACTCAGGTTCCACTCTATCCGGAGCTTTCCCTTGGTGATGGGTATCAAATCATCATTTTTGTGCACATGCAGCTAAACCATCCTTTCAGCTCCGCAAGATGACTCATGGGGCCTTAGCTGAAGCTTAAAGTTTGCTGATAGCAAGTAGTAGGTTCAACATTTACATCCAAAATTGCTTAAGCCTGCAACATTTCCCCCGGAATGATTAATAAGGTGTTATTTGATTCTTCAGTGAATCCTGGGTAGTTTATTTTTCTCAAGAAAAGGGATTCAGATCGATCAGCCAGGAAAACATTATTAAAAGGAAAATCAATTTGAAAGTTATATTAGATGGGAGAAGACCATCTTCAAATCCCTTGTCATTCACAGTTGTTTGTGCAAATAAAGAACACCAGTGCTGATTAGGTCCTAAATATCACCATTTGGCCAGAATTTATTACTCTCCACTAAAGCGTGTGCCTTGGAGTCCTCTTTTAAGAGTAGATACTTTTCTGAAAAGTTGTAAAATTTTAATAAGAGACGAGGCTAATTTGCCTTCATCAAAATATATTAACTGCATAGCAACAAAGAGATCCAAGAAAAGAAATGAGAGTAAAAAGGATGGGTCGTTAAACATGTCAAAAATTTAAAAAACTATAAAAGAAGCATTAGGAAGGATTTTCCTAGGAGCTCTGTTCCTTTTCTGCTGCTATTCTGCTGTTTCACAACCAGCCCTTCACCTCCTTGCTCCTGTTAGCTAATTGACTTATGATAAATGTTAAGGCTGGAAGAGTTAAGGGTTGCTATAGATATTTATATTATACTCTGACATTAGAATAATCCTTGGAGGAGCAAAAGGTTAAAAACCCTTCTGGATAAGTGTTAACTAATTAATGATGATTGTACTAAACAATGTTTGGGTAATTTTTCCTTGTCCCTTGACATAAAGTTGATAAATAACCCAGAAGTACGAAAGAGATGAATGGTCGATTTAATTCCATTCAGGTACTTAATATTAGCTCCTAAAATTTAGCTATTTATAAACTGTCATGCATTGTAAAGGTATGTAATATGTAGATTTAATTTATCTTTGGTGCAGCGAGATTGGGGCAGTGAATCATTGAAGTCAAATACTCATCTAAGAGAAAAATAAAGGTATGTTCTCTTTTCCTTAAAAAGCAACACCATCAGTTAAATAGAGATTAGTTGATCCTGAAAAAATATGCTTAAAGTGATAACATTAAACAAATTGATTACTCTGATGAATTTTGCCTCCACAAAAAATTTGTAGTATTTGTCATGTTCAAGTTACCAGTTAAAGTATTATTAATCTTCCTTTCTTTCATTTGTATATTCAACATCCCTTTCTCAATTAGATCTCATCTACATGCCATAGCAGTCTCTCCCATTTATATATAAACTTCAGACACTATTTTATTCCCTTCTTTTCAGATTTTTTAAAATTTTTCAAAAATGTATCTATTCTCACCCTCTCCATTCTATGTATTCCATTCCAATGAACTTAGCTTGTTACTCTATCAAATCAAGATTTAGTAACCCTGGAGTCATTAAACCCAACATATGATGAAATTCTATCCATACCTCTCAGCAGTATTTAATGATGTAACCACTACTTTTGTTGTTTGAATTCTGTCACTCAACATGCTTGTGGGTTTTTCTCTCCTCTTCAGATCCATGTCTTTCTCCATTCAGCAATAAAAATCTTGCCTTACTGTTTCTCTTCTCACTCTACATTATCTCTGTATCCTATTTTATCCATATCCACTGCTTAAATTACTGTGTATTATATGCACACACACAGACACGTGTATGTGTGAACATGTGTGCAGACATGTGTACTTGAGCATATGTGTGTATCAATCTTCCCTGAGTGGCAGATTGGCCGGCTCAGGACAACTACAATCTTCTATCTGCTGGGCTTGCATTCATAGGGCATTTTGCATCTTTGCTAATCTCCTGGGTCTCCTCACTTTCTTCAGATTATTGCTTTTATGACACTTCCTCTGTGAGGACTTCTCTGACCTATTAAAAACACTCCATCACATTATTAGCTGCACAAGGACATCTTTTCATCTGTTTTAGTCCATGCTGTATGTCCCTTGCCCAGAGCAATGTCTGACAGATAATAGCACTTGGTGAGTATTTGTTAAATGGAGTAATAAATTTCAATCAGATCACATCACCCATTGAAAGCACTTGTTTGGCCTCACGTGGCACTTAGAATACAAAAAAAATCTTATCCTATAAAATAAGACCCTGCAGAGTACAGACACCTTCTTCTCCCTCTCCAGACTCTTTCAACTCTTCTCCTACTGCATTTCAGTATCCAAACCACATTAGCCTTCATTTCTTTATATATTACCTGTTTCATCCCATCTCAGGGCATCCTATATAATAAAGAGGTAATATGCAAATTAACCATCATGCCATCGCACAAGATGGCCACCCCCATGTGGGCACAAGATGGCCACCACAAGATGTCCGGCAGGGGAAGGCAGTTGTGGGCAATCAGGCCAGCA
>NW_005354829.1:1841911-1856685 GCF_000412655.1 Myotis brandtii | reverse complement strand
GACCAGGCCTGCAGGGGAGGGCAGTTAGGGGGGACCAGGCCTGCAGGGGAGGGCAGTTGGAGGCGATCGGGCCAGCAGGGGAGCAGTTAGGCATCAATCAGGCCAGCAGGGGTGTAGTTAAGGGGTGATCAGGCTGGCAGGCAGAAGTGGTTCGGGGCAATCAGGCAAGCAGGCAGGCGAGCGGTTCAGAGTCAGCAGTCCCAGATTGCGAGAGGGCTGTCTGACTGCTGGTTTAGGCCCCATCTCTGTGGGATCGGGCCTAAACCGGCAGTCGGACATCACCAAGGGGTCCCAGATTGGAGAGCGTGCAGGCTGGGCTGAGGGACAACCACCCCCCCATGCATGAATTTCATGCACCAGGCCTCTAGTATACATATATGCTCCTCTCCCTGGTTGGAGAGACCTTCTTCTAACTTTTCCTAGTGAATCCCCTACTCAACTTGCAATTTCATCAGAAGATCTATTCCCTCTTGTCCTTCTTGTAATCCTTCCCTTGGCCTCCCAGCCCATTCATTGTATGTTCACATTTCAACAGGTATTTCATGTCACGTATCATAATTGCAACTTTCACATTGTAACATTTTATATTTTCCCTATTAGACTGAAAGCAGGAACTTTGTTTTGCTCACCATGGATGTGCCCATTCTCTAAGGTGGTATCTAGCACTGAGGTGTAGTCAAGAAGGGTTTTCGGAATGAATGGAGAAAAGAAGAAATTGATGTGCCTTTAAATCAGGTTAGCACAGAGCAAATTGTTGGAGTCCATTCTCATTAGTTCCCAATTAAGGGGAACCATCATTAAAAAGGAATGCTTAAATTAGTAAGCAAAAGAATTTTTAAAAATTAAAAAAATAAGCACAACAAATGAGAAGAAAAAATGTAAAAGCTTTCTACCATGCCACTAAATCAACCAAATTTAGTTATAATTTAACATTCACAAAATTATCTATATATATAAAAGCATAAGCGACCGTCTGACTGTTCAACCAGTAGCTATGACCTGCAATGACCACCAGGGAGCAGATGCTCTGACCAGTAGCTATGATGCGCAATGATCATCATGGGGCAGATGCTCAACGCAGGAGCTGCTAAGCGACAGCAACTTTTCAGAGTGCCCTCTCACACTCCGGGATCCCTTGGGGGATGTCAGAATTCCGGTTTTGGCCCAATCCCTGCAGACCAGGCCAAAGGACTCCACCTACAGGAGGGATCCCGCTCACTCCGCAGAGGCCCTTCGAACCCCGGTGCCGCCCCAGGTATGGCTGGTGGGAGGGACCACAGGAGGTTGGCTCCAGGGCGTGTCTGGCCCGTCTCTCCCAGTCCTGCCCCACCTTCTAATTAATTTCCTTTCAATGCACACGAATCCGTGCACTGGGCCTCTAGTATTACATATAAAACACATGCCCTTTAATCAAAGACTAAAAAATTTCTGAATTAGATGATATAACATTAGCTTATGCCAGAGTTGACCTTGAAGAATCTTTCAAATGTGGCTCAATGTGATTGGAAGTTACATATGAATATGTTTTCCTAAGAATCTATTAGCAATGCCTCAGTGTGTGTTTTTGAAATACAATTTATCTGAAAAGCAGCAGATGAAATTACTTTTGTATCCCTCTTTTGTTAGCAAGAGATTTTGAAACCCTAATCTATATGGCCAAACCCAATATGGATGAATCCCTTTTGGGAGTCAATCTGTTATACAAAAGAAATGTGGCCATGGGTCAGTTAAAACCAAATAAATGCTTAGAGCAAATTTTTATTCACACCATCTGATTGCTGTATTCCCCACCCCCATGCCCCGGATTTAGAGTAAGCAATGAGTTAGGAAGGGTAAAAATTAACCCACAAAACAATTACATGTACAGAGATTTACCAAAATCTTTACATGCATATGCATATATATACACAGCTAATAATATATTAACTAGGCCCATTTATAGTTTTTGTCATCATAGATCAGTTTCCTACTTGACCAAAAAATTAGCATGCATTTTTAAATGCCTAAACAAAATCTGTATACAATTTAAAATGTGATATATATCTATATGTCTATATCTATATCTATATATATATATATCTTAGGTCAGGAAAAATAAAGCCAAATATTAGACTATATACAAATTAAGAAATGCAGCTAAATTACTAACCCGATAAAAATGTATACATGATTTAAAATATTTTGCCCTGGCCTAGTAGCTTAGTTGGTTAGAGCATCATCCCAATATGCCAAGCTTGTGGGTTTGATCCTCGGTCAGTGTACATAAAAGAAACAATCAATGAATGCATAAATAAGTGGAACAACAAATCGATGTTTCTCTTTCCTCTCTTTCTCTCTCTTTCTCTCTCTCTCTCTCTCTCTCTCTTCTCCTCTCCTCTCCTCTCCTCTTCTCTCCTCTCCTCTCCCCTCCAAAAACAATCAATAAAAAATATATTAAACAAATACAATATTTTAATAAAAAAATAACTGAGCTAATCACTGAAAATATATAGAAAGAAAACAAAGTATGAGAATTTTTAAGCACATAAATTAATGTACTAGAAAAGCAGTATAATTGACTTTTAAAAAGCTATTTTGAAAGAAGAATAAAATATAGCACCTCTGTCAAAACAAATAAGAAATATAAGTAGAACAAAGGTGCAACATACACAAATGAACACTTTTCAAAATGAGAGAAAAATCATTCTGTAATAATAAAATTATATGTTCACAAGTAGAACATTTTTAGATAAATATACCAAACTTAACTAGGAGGAAATAAGAACTGAAATAGATGAAATAGGCTAGAAATAATTTTAAAAATGTATAAAAAAATAACTACCAGCAAAAATATTCTTTCACACTGAAAGTTGTTTTGTCTTATCAAACTTTCAGTGAAGATATTACTTCTATATTATTGAATTATTCTAGAATGCAGAAGAATATGGAACACCTCCCTAACCATTGTAACTAAAATTAAGTTGATACTAAAATTGACAAAGGAGACAAAATAAAAATTCCAAAGACTAATTTTAATTTTGAATAAAATTTTAAAATCCTAAATAGAATATTATCAAATTAAAACCACCTTTATATAGCATAAACCAAATACCCAAGTAAGTATGTATTATTTTGGGAATTTAAAAATAGTCCATTTTTTGAGAATTAATTGAAATAATGTATCACCTCAATAATTTCAAGATGATAATTATATATTCTTTTCAATAATTTCAAGAAGATAATTATATATTCTTTTCAATAAAAGCACATTTAGGTTAATTTTTACATTCTTGCCCTTTGCTAGAAGTTAGAAACATAGTTGAAAGGTAACATAATTCCTACACTAATAAAAGTTACAGTCTATTAAAATGTTCTTTTAGTTCTAATCAAATCAATAAGAAAATAAAACAAAATAAAAGCCTTATGTTATAAAGCAGAAGAGAGAAAATTATCTGTGCACAAGATAATCTACCTAATAATGCAATCAATACAATGAAAAACTTAAGAACTGAGAAAATTCAGGAAGGTGGCAGATTAAAAAAAAAAAAAGAATATCCAAAAAGCAATAGCTTTCTTATCAGCTATAATTAGTTCAAAATAAATTTTAAAAGTTGATCCCATGTTCAAGGATAACCAGCACACACACACACACACACATACACACAACACACACACACACACACACACACACACGCACACATATGCAAAGGCTCTTCTAATTTTACTAAGGGATATCAAAATTTTAAAATGCACTCTTTCTGCCTGGCCAGCATGGCTCAGTGGTTAAGCCTCTACCTATGACCCAGGAGGTCATGGTTTGATTCCAGGTCAGGGCACATGCCTGGGTTATGGGCTCAATCCCCAGTAGGGGGCATGCAGGAGGCAGCTGATCAATGATTCTCTCTCATCATTGATGTTTCTATCTCTCTCCCTCTCCCTACCTCTCTGAAATCCATAAAAATGTATTTTTTTAAAAAAAATTTAAATGCACTATTTCTAGTGAACTCAAGTGTTCATCCAATTTACCTATAGATTTAATAAACCTTAATCAAAATGCCAACAAAACTTTAAAAAAACTCTTTAAAAACTTTTTACAGGTTTTCTAAGTTCATAAGTTAGCATGGAAGTGAAATGATAGGGAAAATTAAACTTTATGACAGAAATTAATTGAAGCACTCTTCCATCTCAGATTGAAAAAGATTATGAGATTTAATGGTTCATTAAATATTAATGTGTGCACACATTATATTAAGTGATGTATATAGATTATATCCATTAATCCTCTCAATATAGTCCTATGAGAAAGATATTGTTACACCTATTTTATCATTATTCTCAGTTTAGCATTCATTGAGTAAACTGAGGTTTAAAAGGTTATTTCCTCAAAGTCACAAATCTAGCATGAAGCAGAAATGAATTTTGAACCTGGGCCCATCGGACTTCAAACACTGAACTCACCAATGTCCACCGGGCTTGATGCAGAGATGGGCATATAATGCAAATAAGGTCAGACTCACTTATCAAGTGATGATAGATATCTCCTTTCTTCTAAGGCCATTGATTTTAAAGATTAAGACCAGTGTCATGGGGAGTCATTCTTGTTGTCTAGAAATTAATATTCCTACAGAGGAAAATAGAGCAAAGAGACTAAAAGACAGAAGCCTGTTGATCACTCTTATGCCTGTGGATCGAGCTGTTCTGAACTCTCAGACTTCCAAACTGTGAGAAACAAATATTTTCCTATTTATTCAAATGCGTTGAATTGTGTTCCTGCCACTTGTAACAAAAAAGCATTCTGATTAAAAGACCAGTTGAGTGTTTTTAAGGAAAAGAGGGACAAGAGAGTTGAGGATGTTTGCAAGGGAGTGTTTATAATGAGGAATTATATGCGAGGTGATGCAACACAGTGGTGATGGAGGGTTAGAGATTAGTATGGGTAGATGAATTGGAAGGTTGATGATGTGGAGATACTTCTCCAACATAAAGGTAACTGGTAGACAGTTGTCTGACAGTAAACATGTTCAAATTGAGATGTTGAAAATGGTGTGATTATTGGTGATTAGGGTGCAGGTGCAATCATGCCAAAGGGTTTCTAAGGTGGATAAACATATGGAGCTGAAGGTACTAGGAGGCCAGGATATAGAATAATAAAGTAGAAAAGGACTTCAGCAAAGAGTAACAATTATGGGTGAATTAGAGAGCTGGAGAGGATGTTAGTGAGAAGCGTGTTGAAACTAGAATGTTGAAGATGACAAGGATTGTAGGAGAAAAGTCAAATGATTTGGAATCGGTAGTTGGCCCTGGCTGTGTGGCTCGGTTGGAGTGTCATCCTGTACACCAAATGGTGGCAGGTTCGGTTCCTGATCAAGGCACATACCCAGGTTGCAGGTTCGATCCCTTGTCGAGGTATGTGCAGGAGTCAACCAATTGATGTTTCTCTCTCTCATGGTAGTTGGGAGCATGGGGGATCCTTTAATGAGATCTGTGATGTGAGGGAGAAGAAACAAACTCCATGTAAATATAATTCAGTTCATGCAAGAATGTGAAAGTAACATTCAGAGGACTAAGACTGATATATGGAAGAGTTTGCAAATTAGATAATAGGAGGTCTCTCTAATTTGTTAAAAGGAAGGAAACTAATACCAGACATTGGGCCAGATGAGGATTATGGGACTGGTATAGAAATGAGGATCTTAGTGATAAATGAAAGCCAGAGAGATCTAGACGGTTGGATGAGACTAAGGTTTGCAGAACGGTGGGACATTTTGTGATTAATTCAAATCACCTGTTAGAAGATGGACACACCTCTTGCCCCTGAAGCCTCATGTGATGTGTGTAAGTGCACCGTAGAGACAGACACTGATGCTTCCTCTGATAGGAAATGACTGCATAATGGTCTCAGGTCAACTGCTCCAGATGGCCCTAATGAGCATGTTAACAGGCTGAGCATGATACATATGGGTTCTTTATGATCCAGACCCTTTAGCCTCCTCTCCTGGCACTTCTCAGCATTGCATATTACAGTCCAACTCCACTGAACCACTCTTAGTTCCTCTAAACATGCTGTAGTATGTCTTGCCGCTATATACATATATTTTCTTCTGCCTGAAAATGCCTTTTCCTACCACTCCACCCACCTCTGATTTCGGCTGACAACTGTAGTCACCCTTTATAATTCAACTTTGGTACCTTCTCAGGGAAGCCTTCTTTTACCTGTCAGTATAAGATTAGTGCTCCGTTGATTTTTAATGTAAGCTCTTTGATGGGAAATATTATGACTTGTATATCCAGCCATTAAGAAGAAAGGCATGTGGTAGTTATTCAATACTTATATATAGCATTAATGAATTGAAAAAATTAAAAAGGTGTGACACAATCAGGCTTCTGTCTGGATATTTCACGTAATTGATCTCACTACTCTGTTATTCATGTATTTTTGCTACACAATAAATGATGACTATGTTCCAGAAGATTATGCACAATAGATTTAAAAATATAATGGAAACACTGATAGACATCTGATTCAAAGTTTCTCCTGAATATTCAGGTTGATTATAATCAATGTATTTTTTCACATTGTCCTGAGACATAAATACTCTTTATAAGACATCCCATTCAGTCCTCTCTTTGTTTCCCAGAATATTATATAATTGCTCAATGATTCTCTTAGTAATTACCAGTTTTTGTTCTAATAGAAACAGGGAAATTTTCAGGACTAAAAATTTACAACCAATATATTCAGATATAGATAGAGTGAGCTCAAAAATAGGAAAATAGAAACGTCTGTTCTGAATTTACAAACATTGGCTCCCCCACTATTTAATCACTTATTATAATGGGTCAAATACTATTTGGCGGGGGAGGGGGAAGAGAAGAAATTTGAAATGGAAAACAGAAACCTGAAATTATACTTTAAAGGGCCTCATACCTGTTCCTGAAATGTACCTAAATTTGTGAAAACCATCCAGCCTTCTATTTTTTGGGCTAAGTTGACATGTACAATAAATGTGGTTTCAATATTTGAACATAAATCTATAACCCATCTGGAGTTTATTTTGGTTTATGTCACAAGGAATGAACCAATGTTATTCTTTTTGCAAATGGTTAGCCAGTTGTTTCAACACCTTTTCTTGAATAATTCATTTCTCTCAACTAATTTAAAATGTCACCGTTATGAAATACCAGTTTGTTTAATTAGGTGTTCTGCCACTCTTTCTATGCTGTTCCACTGATCTTTCCATTCTTGTCCCTGGAAAAAAACAATTCAAATGGCACTCAATATTGCCCCCAAAGCCTACATTTCTTACTTAGTAATTTCATTATCTAATCTCTGTGTTCAGTATGTCATGCTTTTCCTCTCTCCACAATATCAAACACATCTTCACAACGTGTATAAGCCACTCTAGAGGAACTGCCTCACCCATCTTCACAAAGTCTGTTTCCACTCTTGCCCTCAAGGAAGATGCCTGGGAAATGAGGAAAGATGGTGCTGTCCACTAGAGACAGAACACAGAAAGAGGAAGAGAGGGAGGGTTGGGGAGAAGGGCATAATGATGCATCCTCTTTGAGACATTCTGAATATACATGTGAGGATTTCCAGCGGTGCCAGCAGCTCAGGAAAGTCTTGGGAAAGTACATGTGTACTCAGGAAAGTATAAGTGTACTAACTGAAAACTTTGTAGACAGTTACGTCACCCATGGAGATTATATATAATAAGAAAAAAGGAGAATGGAGTCCAGAAACACCAACAGAGACATTAAAAGATGTTGCCAGGAAAGACCAAGAACAGTAGAAGGAAGATAGGAGAGATTTTTATACTAAGATTTTACCTGACCCGTGGATAATAACATATCTATGAGTATAAATTTTAAGAATTGTCAGAACTTCAGAACAAAGATAATTATGTGATATGTCATTAGGAACTAGTATTTCATTATAACAAAAAAAGTGGCTAAAAAATTGAACTACTATTTACTAATAATGATTTTTTTTTCAGTTGGATATCCTGGTAATTGTTCCATCTTCACACTATTTTTTTAAAGGCTAAACTGAAGCCACTGATTCTATAAAATGAAAATTAATTATAACTCAGAAAGTACCTTTTCCCCAACAGACCTTCTGATAAAAAAGTAGCAATCTGTACTACTTCGGTGTCACCTTAACTCTACTAGAACTCCTGGGGAGCAGTAATTGTGCAAGTAATGAAATACCAATTTAAAACTCTAAAGTTAAGCGAAGAACAAGGAAAACACTCCATAAACTGAAGTCACTCCAGCAAAATGGCTATAGAATTTTTTTCAGTATTCTACTTATACTCAATTCCCCAAAAGATAAAGGGAAGTTTTACTTTATGCCTCACTGCATGATTTCTAGAAAACTTGTATCAGAAAGTTCTAACATTTAAGTTCTAACATCTATCTAACATCTAAGTTCTTAGTACATTTACCCTGAGCATTTTACATTTGTTATACTATATCAGTTAAGATATTTTATTGAAAACAAAACTAAGGTAGGCATAGTTTGAGTTTTAGCCTTAAAAGAAAACTCTAGCACGACCAGTGTGGCTCAGTGGTTGAGTGTTGACCCATGAACCAGGAGGTCACCAGTTCGATTCCTGGTTAGGGCACATGACCGGGTTGTGGGTTCCATCCCCAGGTTGCGGGTTCCATCCCAAGTAGGAAACATGCTGGATGCAGCTGATCCATGTTTCTCTCTCATCAATGTTTCTATCTCTCTCTCCCTCCCTTCCCCACTCTCTAAAATCAATTAAAAAAATATAGTCTTTAAAAAACAAACCAGTTTCCACATATCTTGTTATTCCTAAGGGCTTGCTTATTGCAAGTTAATATAATTAGCAAATCATTTCATCAGGAATGAAATACACAAAACATTTTATCTAAATTAATATAATGAACTAGTAACCTGACTGAACATATTTAACAATTGTTGTCGTCTGTTTTTCCACAGGGAGCCTCAGTGTAGCAGGAGAAGCTGCCACGGTGAGCCATGGATGCTCAGCGTGTCACGCAGTCTCTGGAATGACAGCTCATCTTTACTGCAAACACAGGTGAACTTTCAGTCCCTCTCTCTCCTTCTGTAACTGACATCATCTTATACTTTCGCCTCACCTCTTGGAAAAAACACATCAGATTCTTCCTTGATTCTTCTAGATAAATAATTTGTCATCCAAGCCACGTTCATTTTTAAGAAAAGCTAATTTTGAGTAAAGATCTCTATACATCCTGACACCACTGAGATTAAAAATACATATTCATCTTATAAAAATTAAACAGAAAACATAGACTTTATGGGTTTGCACATGTAGATTTGGTCTCTGTTGATTGAATTCTTCGGTTTAGAAAAGAGTCAATATATAATAAAAATTAAGCACTGAATACCTGGAATATAAAAAGGAGACAAGCTTTTCACAATGTATGTGAACTCCTATGAGATGAATTTTTTTTTTTACTTCTCCCTCCCCTCCAAATGTGGGCTTTTACCATAATCACTGTAACATTATTCTCATAAGTAGCAATGAGCAGCATGGCCAGCAAGTAGAAATTGGTGGATTATGGTTAAACTCTGGACTGCGTGATTAGACACACTGCTAAGTAATAGTAATAAAACGATAATGGTAATAGTAACAACAATAACAAAATGAACTATGTGGAACTGACTGTGAAGAGAAAGTCTACCTAAATTCAGTACAACTATTTATTCAGTGACAGGGAGAAGTCAGACTGCGCCCCCTTTGCTTGTGAATGACGTGGAGTTCCACAGACCCTGTGCTTTGGGTAAATAAACATAACGGGGTTCCCTCTGGTGTCCTGGTCTCAATGATGGAGACTCAAGAGACAGGCAAACCCCTGGCATGGGAAGAAACCAGGGGAGGGGGACAGGGAGGAGATGGTTGGGCAGTGCTGGAGGGCTGCGGGGCTCCCTGAGGCAGTGTGAAGGCAGGGCTGATCAGGAGAAGTGGGTCAGAGTCCTGTGAGAAACAGAGGCTCCAAGGCATCCCCACTGAATCCGAATCTCCAGGACAGCATTCTGGAAATAACAAGTCACACAGCGCTGCTCATTATAGGCGTGTCTGGAAACACAGCTCTCGGGAAAGCAACTTTACAGCAAAGGATCAGAGATAACTCTCCACTGGTGAATAAATACGCACAGGGGTTGGGTTGCAAAATTTAGGAAATGAAAATACAGAACACCGGGTACATGTGATTTCAGTTTAACAATATTTTTAGTATATTTCAAATACTGCCTATTTACAAGAGAAACTTATGTGTTGTTTACCTGAAATTTGAATTTAACTGGACATTCTGTATTGTATCTGACAATCCTACACAGGAAATCAGTATATAACATTACAGTTTTTAAAAGTAAAATGTTTCTCCCTCTGTAGTAATTTATATTAAAAATTGAATCCAGCCCTAACCGGTTTGGCTCAGTGGACAGAGCGTCGGCCTGCGGACTCAAGGGTCCCAGGTTCGATTCCGGTCAAGGGCATGTACCTTGGTTGCGGGCACATCCCCAGTAGGGAGTGTGCAGGAGGTGGCTGATCGATGTTTCTCTCTCATTGATGTTTCTAACTCTCTATCCCTCTCCCTTCCTCTCTGTAAAATATCAATAAATATATTTTTTAAAAAATTGAATCCAACAATTATATCATTTTTTCCCTTTTATCAATCCCTCAACATCCTTGAAACTAGCTACTACCTCTATATCTATGTACATATTTTGGCAATGTTTAGTCCTAATTAACTTACAATTACTGGGCTTCTCATTCCAATTATTTTCTCAAAATAACATATCTCTTTAGAGAATACATTAAGCTTTAGGTGCACACAGAACATTGATGCAGTTCCTTGATACCACAAATCCTTCCTTAAAGAGCGTGGGAATGTATACTAGATCACTGCATGTACATTATTCATGTGTTCATGTATTATGTTGTGTGTGTGTGCATGGTGTGTGTGTGTGCGTGGTGTGTGTGTATGTGCGTGGTATGTGTGTATGCGCGTGGGGTGTGTGTGTGGTGTGTGTGTGGTGTGTGTGTATGTGTGTGGTGTGTGTGTGTGGTGTGTGTGCATGGTGTGTGTGCATGGTGTGTGTGCATGGTGTGTGTGCATGGTGTGTGTGCATGGTGTGTGTGCATGGTGTGTGTGCATGGTGTGTGTGCATGGTGTGTGTGCATGGTGTGTGTGCATGGTGTGTGTGCATGGTGTGTGTGCATGGTGTGTGTGCATGGTGTGTGTGCATGGTGTGTGTGCATGGTGTGTGTGCATGGTGTGTGTGCATGGTGTGTGTGCATGGTGTGTGTGCATGGTGTGTGTGCATGGTGTGTGTGCATGGTGTGTGTGCATGGTGTGTGTGCATGGTGTGTGTGCATGGTGTGTGTGTGATGTGTGTGTGTGGTGTGTGTGGTGCGTGTGTGGTGTGTGTGGTGTGTGTGGTGTGTGTGTGCGTGTGATGTGTGTGTGTGGTGTGTGTGTGGGTGTGTGATGTGTGTGTGTGGTGTGTGTGATATAAAAGCAGGGGAAGTGTACCTTACAGGTCATTTATCCCTCAGGTCAAGGGCTCTGCGAAGTCCATTTCCATCACTAGTCCAGACAACGGCAGGCATCTCACAGGAGTGGAAACAAGGGAAAAACAACCCATCCTCACAGAAAATGAACTCATTTTTAAGGGCAAATAGTCAAGAACAACCTGCCATCTCTTTTACTGTGAGGTTCCCTGCCTGTCACTCCAAAGGGCAGCCTCCAGGATCAGCTAAATGACAACACGGTTTTAAAAAGACCAAGTTGTCACGTTGTGACCGGACTCTCAGTTTCAAAGCAGCAAATCTGTCACTAGGCACCCTGATTAAAAGAGCATATTCCGAGGCATTCCTTAGAAGCAGTCACATTTCAAAAAGTCGTCTCAACTCTATCCCTCTTCCCCATTACCTTGCAGGCAATTTTGCTAGGATTTAAATGAGAAGTAATCCTCTATTCAAACTCTGAGATCTTCACAGTATCTCTTATTTCAGGATGTGGGAGAAAAAACAAAATGTCTTTTTCATCCTTGTGGTAGAAGTGGAAATAAAAGTCCTTCGAAGTTTGTTTACCAAACCATTAGGTGGCTGTGATATATTTCTCAGAGAAGCTGCAAATCAGAGCACACTGAGCTGAATTCTACAACTGTTAATATAAACTGGCCCAGAAACACAAAGATACAATTTTAACTAAGGCTGCCATGGGAAGCTTATGAGTATTAAAAAAAAAAAAGAAATGTTGTGTGGGTGTAGGAAGGAAACAGAAATGTCACAGGCTAAGATTAAATCCATGATTCGTATGGTTGAAAATCCTGGGCAAATTTTCAAGGTAAAAGACTCTATGTTGAGCTCTGAGTTTTCATGGACTATAATAGAAGCAGCCATGTTACTGTACAAATGCTAAGACAGGTATAAAAAATTCTTACCACAAGAGCCTGAATTACATAGTAAATATTAAAGTAGATTAAAATTCAGATTTGTGATTTTAAAAATGGGTGTTTTTATTTTTATGCATTTATTTTAGAGAGGGAAGAAGGGGGGAGGGAGAGGGAGAGGGAGAGGGGGAGAGGGAGAGAGAGAGAGAGAGAGAGAGAGAGAGAGAGAGAGAGAGAGAATCTGTTGCTTCCTGTTCTCATCCCAACTGGGGATAAAACCTGCAACCTAGGTATGTGCCCTGATTAGGAATCAAACCCACGGCCTTCCAATGCACCGGACGATGCTCCAACCAACCGAGCACCCGGCCAGGGCAAAAATGGATGTTTTACAATATTTAGTCCAATCTAATGTTAAATACCTTTAAAATGTTTTTTTTCTGCCTTATACTATTCAATGAAGTCATAGATCTCACTTTCAAAAAGGTTTCTGTGTATTCAAACATTTCCCACCAAAACAAGTCCTAGAAATACATGAATCTAATGGGAAAACATTTCACAGCCTTGAAAATTCCCAGGTGGAAATGGAAAACCAATGCATAGTGCTTGCTGAGATGAGAGTTTACAGGCCCCTAGAGGATATATTATAGTCATGTACCAATAATGACATTTCTTTCAGTCAATGATGGACTGCATATATGTTGGTGGTCCCATAAGATTATAATGGATCTGAAAAATTCCTATCCCCTAGTGATGTCATAGCTGCAAATATTACTCATGTGTTTGTGGTGATGCTGGTGACAAATGTACTACTGTGCTGCCAGTCCTATAAAAATACAGCACATACAATTATGTACAGAACGTACTACTTAATAATGATAATAAACTGCTATGTTACTGGTTGATGTGTTTGCTATAAAAAAAATGGATGTTTTTAGAAGGTGGTGGAAAAGACAATCCATAAGAATTATTTCCAAGAAAAAAGTAAAAAAGAAAAGCAAATGGTATCTAGGGCTTCCATGTGGATTCCAAAGGAGATTTCTCCTAATGATGGAGAATTGACTGTGTTGTTCAATATTAGGCAAAGAGCACATATGTGAACCAGAAAATAAAGAAGGAAATAGCAGAATGAGAATTTTTAGGTCAAAGCAAAATTAATGAAAACTAATTGTGCAAGAACTTGGAAAGACTAAGTCATTAAGCCAGATAAAATGTTAGAGAAAAGGATCTATATATATAAAAGCCTAAGTAGCTATGACGCACACTGACCACTAGGGAGCAGATGCTCAATGCAGGAGCTGACCCTGGTGGTCAGTGCGTGCCCACAGCGGGACTGCTGCTCAGCTGACCAATGGGCACCAGGCTCATGGCTCCCAGTCCCAGCATTGGGACTGACTGGGCATGAGCCTGCAGCCGCTTCTCCAGCACTGCACAAAGAACAAGGCTGCGATGACGAGCGGCGGCTGCGTGGTCATGGGCACACCGGTATCACCCTAGGGCGGGCACAGAGACCACAGCAGTGGCAGCAGCAGGCGCAGTGGGGCCGGGATGAGTGGGAGCAGCGCAGCACAGCGCCTGGCCTGAGCTCAGGTTCCTCCCTGGCCACCTGCCGCTTCACGCACTACTTTGTGCTGTGCAGGATCAATGCAAACAGTGGACTGGAGGCTGAGGAGCTGGCGAGTAAGGTCAGGCTGTGGCAGCACGGAGGTCCACTGATCCCCGCAGGCCAGGCCGAGGGACCGAACCAGTGCACGAATCTGTGTACTGGGCCTCTAGTAATATAAATAAATAAATAAATAAATAAATAAATAAATAAATAAGAGATTTCCCTCTCATCCCACAATTATAATGATTCTCTCACCTTGTTTATATTATAACTAAGTGCATGGATCCATGCACATGGAAGGGAAATTAATTATAAGAAATATTTTAATATCACTTTTTGCCCTTTCTCTATAATAGAAGTGTCAGAGATGAAAGAAAATTAGTAAAATGTATATGAAAATAATATATAAATTGATTAATAAACAATAACATGATATAACAAAAACATAATATAAAAACAACAAAAACATGATATAAAAACAACATTGATAAACACAATGACTGATAAATTGGTTAAACTTATTTTATTATCTCCCTGTATACCACATTAAGAGTAAGAACACTTTCAGAGTGCTTGACTAATTTCCCTTGCAATGACGTATTTACAACTTTAACGTCACACGCTCTTCGAACTCGAGAGAAAGCAACATATAACTGACCATGTCCAAAAACGGGTTCAGGTAGGAATAGTCTTACTCTGTCTAGAGTTTGTCCTTGCGATTTATTAATAGTCATCACAAATGCTGGCATCACGGGAAACTGTCTTCAAATTAATTTAAAT
>NW_005354829.1:1838884-1841797 GCF_000412655.1 Myotis brandtii | reverse complement strand
CCATTACAAAGACCCCATTTACTATTAAGATTTCTCAATAACATGATGATTGCACCTACTTTCAATTTTAATTTATGACACGGCATTCCTGAAGGAGTAATACTATTAAGAAATTCGATGGGGAAATTTTCCTTTTCGGCATCATCTGTTGAGTCGATGGAATCATCACTCAAATAGGTGTGAAAATGCCCATCTAGTATATCCAAAATTTCTTCATTTAATTTATGAACGTGCTCATTTTTTGGACAAAGAACCACATGTTTAGATATATTTTTAATATCATCTATAGATATACTATTTCCAAAGGTAGCTTCAATAATAGATCCGTAACAACACACATGCAATTGGTGCCAGCGAGAGCTTTATATGTATCACGCATGCACAAGTCAACGTTTATTTTTAGATTGCCAGTGCGCATCTTATGTACTGGCCAGTCGGTCAGTTGGATGGTTGGATGGATGATCGGTTGGTCACTTAGCCTTTTATGTATATAGATGTAAATACCAGCCAAATGTTCATCTTTCACCACAGTTCTATGGACCTGCTCTAGTCATAAATAGAGTCCTTTTGAAATCTTCAGTAAAGGCTCAAAATAAACATGTAATTTTTCCACCTTTAATTTCTCAGAAATCCTGTAACATTTGTAACTGTCCTTGACATGTGCACTAGTTTACTTCTCAATAAAGAAAACTTATACACAAATCCTATTACCACAAATTCTCTTTTATTCCTTGACTTTCCAAATTGCTTCATTACACGTGCTGAAATTGGTTAGGTAAAAAGTACTTACATCTTAAATATCTGAAATTTGGAATGTTCTAGATAAAATATGTGCCAGAGGTTTTTTTGTTTTGTTGTTTTATTTTTTATATGTGCTATACTGTTGAGTTTTTTGTTTTTAACTAAGTCTGTAAGTTTCAATTTGTCCTAATTAAATTGACGATCTTTCAAAAATCTAATCATATCATGCCATACATTATACACTTCAGGGTTTAGCATCACTATATATACTAGTAAAGATTAAAATACTCAGCTCTTTATGCTCTAACTCAGCCTGTCTTTCTAGTCTCATCTCCTGCCACTGGCATCTATACTTCAGCCATAACAAATGGCCTGCTGTTGCTTAACAATTCTATGCCTCATAGAATTCCCTCATGTCTTCTCCTATTTCACCTCTCTCTCTGAAATTATTCTTAAATCCTTCAACACACATACACACACACACACACACACACACACTTCTCTCCCTGTGTTATTAAGCACCTCATATGTCTCTATAATAGCATTCACACATTTGACTATAACTATGTATTTGCATATCTATTTTCAACATTAACAAATGTACTCTTTCAAGTCAGAAGCTGTCCTATTCATCTTGCATTCTCAGCACCTTGACTTGTCCTTGGGGCTTTTCAGTCACTCAGTACTAGTTTGATGAATGGATGAATAATGATATCTCTATAATTACATAAAAAATTAGGGAGACCTACCCATTATTTTTTTCTTTTTTTTTCTTTGTTGATTAAGGTATTTCATATGTATCCTTATCGCCCAGTTACCCATTATTTTTACATTATTTGGAGTTTCATCAATTGAAATAAAAGTCTATTGCATTACAAGAATATTAATACACTCTTGGAGTTTACAAAATCCATGCACTTATATTCATACTCATTCCTAAAGATCAGAAACTAAATGTCACCATTTTAAATTCTTGTGTTGTCATTAAATTAGAACCATGATTAGGGAAAAGAAAAGGACTGCTTTAGAAGTAGTTAAGAATCCAAGAACTCACCCACCTTTCACCACCACCCCAAATATATGTATTTTTTATTTAGTTGCTTAATTTTTGCTAATAATATATTAAGTGAGAATTTCAATTATGCGGTCTAAAGATAAAATGCATAAATGAATATTTAATCATATAATTCAGAGGGAAATGCTCTCGAATAATGAAAATAATTTGAAAAGTATTCATACTTCATTTTTATGAAAGCTAAGCTAAGAAATCATTTTATGCTAAATACCTCAAGTTATCATATAATAGCCCATGAAGGAAAAAACATGAAATATTATACTTCAAATCTATTTCTATTTAACTTCTAGAAGTAGATCCATTTTTCAAACAAGGACAAGGAAGACAGATCCAAATAATTTTAGTTACAAATATGCCACTAGTATTTTATTTAAAATCTTTGCATGTGTTAATCTTTCTGGATTTATGCATTTTTAAGCAGACATTCTCAAAAATATAATAATCTGTAGTATTACAATTGTTTGTTTATCATATATTTTAAACAAAAATTTTAAAAAATACTCAGTAGTCCAGAGAATATGGTTAAGGACTGAAGGACTTAAATTCTAAGTAATAGAAGGGGAAGTCTGCTTTGGAAAAGATCTAATCTAACAGATTTTTCACTTACATATAATTAAAATCCTTCATTGCATGTCATCTCTAGTGCTAAGAAATTAAATGCAATAAATTTTGCTTAAACCACTGGTTCACAGAATCATTGTTTTAGTAACAAAACTATTTTATTTGGGGAGACTGATGTCTGAATTACCATTCTAAATGCAATAAAATACAGGTATCATTTATTTAAATTTAATTCTACATTTCCTTGATGATTCAGAGATATTTTAGATGTATTACATTCTCTCAGGTATGTTAATGGTATTTATAGTTACTATAATTCATCCATTCAGCAAATATTACTGATACTGTATTCTGGATTTTGATAAAGTACCAACACTAATTTGTTTGTTTTTATGATTCAAGACCAGTGTCATGAAATCAATCAAACAGTGAGTTATGTTTCCACAACAGACTAGGGATTTGTGAAGATGGGTCACATTTTTCTTCTTCTTTTTAAATTTTTTAATTGTTTAACTTAAAGTTTACATTTAATTTTT
>NW_005354829.1:1837569-1838760 GCF_000412655.1 Myotis brandtii | reverse complement strand
TCAGTTTATGTTGTTCATTATATTCCACAAATAAGTGAGATCATGTGATATTTATCTTTCTCTGACTGACTTATTTCGCTTAGAATAATGCTCTCCAGTTCCTCCATGCTGTTGCAAATGGTAAGAATTCCTTCTTTTTTACAGCAACGTAGTATTCCATTATGTAGATTTACCACAGTTTCTTAATCCACTCATCTGCTGATGGGCACTTAGGCTGTTTCCAAATCGTAGCTATTGTAAATTGTGCTGCTATGAATATAGGGGTGCATATAGCCTTTCTGATTGGTGTTTCTGTGAATACTCATTGGAAGTAGCACATTACCACCTGATTTATGGCCCAGAATGTAGACAATTCCCTTTTGTGTATTTTAAACAAAGTTTCATATTTGCTTCACATAATAAGACGGGGTGTGATACCTTTGTATGGATTTACAGTTATCCCTAAAACATGGAGTCATCCTACATAAGGCCTTTCAGGTTTGTTGTCTACAAACTTACACTCAACTCCCACCAGAGCTTAAAATGGGCTTTTCTTTTAGGATTCTTACAAAGATATTAACTCTCTAAGGTTGTGGGCAATATGTCACTGCTTCTGTGGACGAATGGCACCCTGGCTACTGGAAAGACGTGCTCTTCTGAGAATATCTCTAGGAAGAGATTATACTTTATTATTCTCCGAGTTAACCCAACACAAAGATTGAAGCAAAGTGAGGTGCTCTGCTATAGTGACGGGAGTTAAGTAATAGATGGAAAATAATTTACTTTCCTTTTGGCTGTACTCTGTAGAACAAAATGATAGATTTTTTTTCAGGACAAAAAAGGTCTAAGTAAAATAAGGTATAATAAAATGTGCTTCAAGTATATTTTCTTTAAAGTCTTGGCCTTTTAAACAAAATATATCTTAAAGTATGCACTCATGCTATCCCACAATGCATTCCTCCTGACATATTACTAATCAAATACTTGCTCAAAACCATCATTTAAATTGTCTTAAAAACACTAGAGGAATCCAAAGGCAACAAAATCTCAGACATATGCCGAAGCAATTTCTTCACCGATACAGCTCCTAGGGCAACGAAAACTAGGGAGAAAATAAACAAAATAGGACTACATCAAAATAAAAAGCTTCTGCACAGCAAAAGAAACCATCAACAAAACAACAAGAAAGCCCACTGCATGGGAGAACATATT
>NW_005354829.1:1829146-1836792 GCF_000412655.1 Myotis brandtii | reverse complement strand
GGGGAGGAGACATATGTAATACTCTTTGTAATACTTTAAGCAATAAAAAAAAGCAGGTGAAAAAAAAATGTCTTAAGCACACATTCACTCAACAAATATTTGTTGAGTGTCCTCTATGTGCCAGGCTTTGTGTGAGGAAGCAGCATTATGTTAATTCCTTTAGAGCTATGCTCCCTCCCTTAAGTGAGCCTCCTGGAACACCAATCCCTTAATTGTCCAATAATTTATAGTGCTAAATGTGTGTCTGAATGGAGAAAAATAAAACCTGCACTGAAAGTCCTGACAACTTTGACATGCTAAATGGGAATGTTAGAAATATTGTAATGGAAAGAAATCAGTACATCAGAAAGCAGCAGGTCTTCAGTATTAAGAAGGAAATTTAGAAATTGCCTTTATTATTGAAATGGGGCATTAGCTTCAGGAAAATGAATCAAGTAATCAAAGGCATATAAGGCACAATTTGTTGGAGGTGATGGAAGTTGGATTTTTAGCTCCGAAATCAAATCTTGTCAAGCTCAAAGCATTTCAGCCCAGGCTGCACACACCCTCAACATACAGAGGACAGTTTTCCTATTTGGTGCAACTGGTGATAATAACCTAAACCACAACGTTGTCCCAGTCTACCATCCATGATGTTCTAAGGTTAGACAGCAGCTGAGCTGTTTGGCTACTGGGCTATGACTTTATACAATGCCAGAATCAATTCTTTTTTTAAAATTTATATGTTTTTATTGACCTAAGGCAAATACAGCCTTAGGTCACATATAATTTTGGCAGCTGATGCCCCACACTGAGCACTATATAATAGGAAGGGCCAGCTTTCTAAAGAGCTGATAACGGACCCTCTGGGAACCCCAACCAATTGAGCCACTTATGGGCTACTGTCTTTTGAATTTGCTTCATTAAACACTTTCCTGTTTAATGAAGCACTGTTATTCCACTGTTCCAAAACAATACAATTAAAAATCTTAAATGGCATATTTGAACTTTAACATGTCTTGAATTAAAATTATTTTATAATTTTGTAGTTAAATCTTAAGATCAACTTAAATTTTCTGAATCTCTTTATTGAGAAATTATAATTTGTCAAATATATGACATAGTATATAAAAATATATCTCAACTGTATACATAAACATATATAATATAAAGGACTTATATTAACTCTGGTGTCATTGATAAGGGAAGCTAGCTAGCTTAATTAGGTGGACAGAAAGGGAGGGGGTCCAGAGAGGATAGACGCATCTTGGCCTGAACAATTAAAAGAGCCATAAACCAAGGACAGAGGTATCTCTGGCCTGAGCAGCTGGGAGAGCCATAGGGGTAATAACGTTTTTCCAGCCAGGAAGAAAGAAAAAAAGAGGCCCTTTACTCTTTGAACTGAGGAGCCAGCAGTTTCAGTTTCAAGGCTTGGCAGGGGAAGGGTGCTAGGTACCATAAGATAGATCAAAAGTAACTGCAACTTGAACAGATAAGATGGATATGTGAAGGATAAAGAAAAGACACAGGATATTGGGGAAAAGGAAACATACTTTCACGGAAAATAAAGAAATGTTGCAAAATAAGGGAAAAGAAAGAGGGGGTACCACGTGGGCTTTGGTTTTGCAGAGTGACCAATGAGAAAGCACAGGGATCTTAAATTGGGGAAGAATCCAATTAGAAAGGGTCATGAAGAGACAAAGAACTACAGCCTTCATAATGCCTCAAGACAGAGAAAGCAGCGTCTGCCCTTTTTAGGCCATGATAGACAGAGTCTTAGGATTAGAATTAGGGTTTTAGAAGTGGTATTTGCTTGCAATAAAGATTCTTCTGCTTGCAATAAAGTTTCTATACTTCTCACCTACCACCTTTTGTCTGTGGCTTCATTCTTTGAATCCATCTGGACAAGAAGCCAGGAAAGAAATCACCCTTGTCCCCTGCTCAATAAAAAAAACCCTAATCATCATGACTCTTAAAAGGTTGCAAATTTCAGGTACAGAAGATAAGACTGGGAGAAAGCCTAATAACACTTATTTTATGTTTATGAGTTTTATAATAAAGAGTATTCTAATTAGCTCCCTATTAAGGCCTGGAGGAAGAACAGGAATCTACGTGCAGAATGAAGGAGTTCGGTTAGACAAAATTACAAGTATATTTTCATGTTTACAAACATAAGGCTTCCTAAAGAGATCTTTAAAATCACTAAGATAAACTATGATGTTTATCTTCTGGAGTGGACGTGGTTGGCCACTATTAATTCCACAGGCCCACAGTGGAATCTCTAATTTTACCTCTTCCACTTGAGTTGATTCATGTTCTCTCTGTAGTTTGAATAATCCTACCAATGTGTGCACATACACACTTTCTGCTACCCAGCTCACCTTTGCTTTCTTCTTTCAGTTAGGGGCCCCCGGACCTTGGCTGGCTCCTTCCTTTCTGTTTCATGATTTGTGACCAAACTTTATCATTTATTTCTGTTCAATAATTTTAAGAAACTAGATCTTTTAAATAAGAGTACACATACGTCTTCCAAGAAATGAAGATTGCATTTCTGATGAAGAAGAATACAGATGTTCCTTAATTTATGACAGGGTTATGTCCTGATAAACCCATGATAAGCTGAAAATACTATAAGGCAAAAATGCTTTTTCTATACCTGATCTACCAAACATCATAGTTTAGCCTCAAATGTGCTCAGAACACTTACATTAGCCTACTGGTGGGCAAAATACCTCGCTGCCACTGCCCAGCGTCACACAAGAGTAGCACATTGCCTAAGAAAAGATGAAAATTCAAATTTCAAAGTATGGTTTTTACTGAATATCACTTTCACATCAGTGTATGTCTTAAATCCTAAATTGAGCCATCATAAGTTGGGGACTGTCTGTTCTTTCCAGGACATCGGGAGGAAAGGCAGTTAAAACATTGGGCCAGTTTGGACCAGTGATGTAATTTTTCTGGGCCTCTGTTTCTAATCACCATCTTTGATACCTCTTATTATTAAAAGAGGAACAAACGAAGATTGTGTGTAGACTATATTTCACTGTCTTGGCACAAAGTAGGTGATCAAGAGATTACCCTCCTTCATTCCTACATGGAATTGCAGCCATGCCCTTTCAAGTGTATTTATACCACCTGGGAAGGAGTAGTACTAAATAAACATATAGCTCATGGACAGGGTTTGACTTCATTTCACCACACCGCAACTACCCATGCCCCATCCTCCCAACCACCACACACACACACACACACACACATTTAATTTCATCTTAAATGAAATTCATGAGAGACAAAGTAAAGGGGACTTTCTTTTCTTAGTGGCTATTAGGAAAGAGGGAAGACCCAGCCCCTGTGGGCATTCACTGTGATAATCAACACCCTGAGTGACAGGAATCTGAGAAAAAGCTCCCCAAGCCCTAGCCACTGCTGGCATTTAAGATATCAAGCTGACATGCTATTCAATCCCCTCCAAATGAACGACTACAAGCTATTTCATCCTGAAACACATTCTTAGAACCATCAAAATTATGAATTAATCCCTAAAGACTGGATGATTGCAAGCCACGAAGTAGCACCGAAACTTGCAATGAGGTCTATAAACAGGAGACTGCAGAAGAGATGCTAGAAACTATGTTACATGATTAGCCATAACCAAAGTGAGAAAAACAAGTCTAGACGTCCCTGAAGATAATCCATGAACACAGATCAAGTTAGGGGGAGGAGGGGATGCAAGCCAGCAGGCCTCTAGCAACAGTCTACTACATTCTAAAGAAGCAAATCAAGACAATAATGTAATGTACATTACTAACTAATAAGCTAAGAGTTTTTACATATATTGCAAGTGCATTTTGAAATAAAGGAGAAGTCATGCGTGGCTCCCTAGTGGCTCCCTCCCACTTCTTCGTGCCTTTACTAACATTTTGAAACTACTTAGAGTCAGTCAGCAGCGGTTAGATTTGGCTCAGAGTCCTTTTAGTGATAATTTCCAAGAGTTTATGTAAATTCTCAGGAAGTTACCTAGTTTTGGTTTCAAGTGTTTAGTTACACTGACGGAAATGCTTTGTATTGAAAAGGATTGTGGCGACACATGGGGAAGATATTTCCCCAAAGGACAGTGAAAACACCTGAGATCCTGGCACCTGAGAACTGACACATTCACCTCCCAGTGCTGTGTTCCTGGGGCCTCCATCATACTGACCCGCTATGTCTTTATAAATGTCCTTAAACAGCGGGGCTGTGTCTGTGGCTAACAGATCTACAGGAGGGTGTTTGTTTTGTTTGTGAGAGGAAGAAAGCTAAATTTAGTTAAATAAACCTTTTATTTTCTTTTTGGAAGAGTTGCTCCTAGGTCTTTAGATGTTTGATGAATCTGAATGCTTTTTATCAAACAGATGTGTGAATATAAACATAGGTTAAGTTTCCAACATCATTTGCCAAACCGCAAAACACACTGCTTTGATCACAGTGGGCCCCCTCATTCATCAATGCACACCTTACCTTCTTCATTACATCTCTTGTATGCTATGTGCCAAATACCGTGCCTGTCTTAGTGCAGACCAAAAACAGCATAATCCCGACCCTCAAATGGACTATTCCTGAGTTGTGAAGACTGATACTAACCCAACAAATACAACATACACATAGATGTAAAAATCACAAATTATGATTAAGTACTATGAAGGAAAGGAACAGAATATTTTGGAAAAGACTAACAGGTTGAGTCATGGTTTCAGGATAAAGGGTGTTTAGCTGAAATATGATAAAGAAATAGGAATGGCCTAATGTAATTCAGTGCACATCCAGAAAGTTAATAAGTTAAAATAATTAGTCCTTTTGTGCTCATCTGGAAAAAGCATCATTTATTTTATCATTTAATAAAATAAAAATATAAAATATTAACTTAGTCTTCTATACAGAAGATATTGGTTAAAAGTTAAATATTCAACAGGCCGTAAATTAATCATCATCAATAACAACATCTACTAATTGAGTATTTAATTTTAAATGCTGAGAGGGAGAGTAATAATTGGAGGTGTTACATGCACATTTTCTGTATTTTCTTACACTGCCACCTTCCAATCTTTAATGACTTCCTTCTGACTTTTTAATTTTAAGCCCTTATGCCTGGAGGAATAGGAAGAATTCTTGCTTGAACAAAAGATGTAAAAAATAGGGTGAACACAGAAGGAATAGAAACTAGACGTCCCCACTGCACACAAATCATCTCTTGCCCAACTAGATATTGATTTTCTGCACTGAGGACAGAACCCTCATAAGAGTTTATAAAACAAGGGACCAGGAGAGAAACTGAGCTGTGCTTCTCGGGCATTTGGAAAAACCCAGTGTTCAGACAGACCAAGCCTCAGAGAGTTCCTTACAGCCCAGCCCGGTAAGAGCGCAGCCACATTAACTCTGATGCACATAAAGGGAATGGAGCGGAAGAAGCTTTGAGTAAAGGGATGAAGGACAAAACAGCCGCCACCTGCTTACTTCTAAGGCTGAGATAAAACAATGGGTGTGTCAATAATTGATAGGGGTCCTGGCCAGTGTGGTTCAATGGTTGAGCATCCACCCATGAACCAGGAGGTCACAGTTCCATTCCCTGTCAGGGCACATGGCCAAGTTTACAGGCTTGGTCCTCAGTAGGGGCCGTGCAGGAGGCAGCCTATAAATGATTCTTTCTCATCATTAATGTTTCTGTCTCTCTCTCCCTCTCCCTTCCTCTCTGAAATCAATAAAAATATATATTTTTTAAAAATAACTGATGGGTGGATATGTAGCCAGTGAAGACCAGAGACCCTCTCTTCCTAACTGTATGTAATCCTTGCCTCATCTCAGTTTCTTACCTCCCACCCCCAAATTCCTGAGAGAAAAAAGTCATTTCATTATTGCTACTCCAAGAAATGAAGACCCCATTTAGAAATTAAATTCAACAACAATGAAAAAACTCTGCTTATGGATTGAGATTTTCATCCTGTACCTAAGGGACTATGCCAAATGCTGAAGGTAAGTTTAATCATTTTAGAAACAGTTTAAGAAACAGTTTGTGCCCTTAAATTGGTGTTACTGTTTGGACATGGAGTACAGGTGCAACAGAAAAACATAAGGAAATTTGTGTGATGTAACACAACCAAGAAACTGAAAGATGGTTACAATTCCCTAATGTGCCTCTTTTCAGGAAGAATATATGAGTTTAATGTTCAAATCTGCAAAACTATTGTGCTGTAAATGCTTTCAAATCATGTGTCTTTATTCACATTATTGGTCCCTTGAGCCTACTAAACTTGTCAAATCTTCAAGGTGTCTTATAGCTACACTGACTCTTCTATAAATGCCACATGGAGCAACTGTACACTAATGAATATCAAGCAATGTAGGAAAAAAGCTGAAATGACGGGACTAGAAAGTTTGCCTCTCTACCCATAGTAGTTAGTTCAAGCATCCTCTCAAAACCACTAAGTTTAATATATTTAATTCTAAGTAGAAGAAAATCACAATAATGCTTCTGACTTGACATAATTCACAAAGGATCTTGCAATTTCATTAAAGGCTAGCAATGAATGTGAGATATATCAGCAAATGCTAATTTAAGAAATTATACTAAACTAAACAAACAGATGTGCGGAATAAATTATCTCTGTGATTTTTTCTGGATTCCAGGATAAAGAAAACAGTATAGAATTACAATGATACCCTCGGTGGAATCTATTGATTTCAAATCGCACTTACTGAAGATGCTACCTGTGAGGGTGATCATTGTCTTAGAAAATTGGCTCATTTGCACTCCTTGTGGATTGTTTACCCAAGCTCCAGAAGAGTTCAACTAATTATGCAAGGTGATTATAAGTGCTATTACTTAAGAAAAATGAAGTATTAAATTATTTTAAGACATGATCTCATAAAATAATCACACAGGATACAAAGAAAAAGGAGAGTAAAGCTCAGGGTTATATGAAAAAATTCATATAAGTAAAAATAAGATAGATGATAGATTAAAAATCTATATTGTACAAAGAGATCATCAATGTGGGCATTAAAAATGAAGCAAGAATAAATAAATATGAAAACAAGATAGAAACATAATTATAGAATCCCAGTCCTGGATACATTTTTAGAAGGTCTGTTTTACAATTGGTGTATTGGCAAAAGAATTTATACATATTGTATGCTCTTGCCTCCTTATACCTATACTAATAAGAAGGTAATATGCTAATTAGACCAGATGTCTTCTGGACGTCCTTTAGGACAAAGCCGCAGCGGCTGCCTGAGCCCCTGAGGGCTCCCAGACTGTGAGTGGGGGCAGGCAGGACTGAGGGACCCCCCTCCAGTGCATGAATTTTTGTGCACTGGGCCTCTAGTATACACTGAGTGGCCAGATTATTATGAACACCTGATGTTTGTAGGCAAATTAGCCGTACACTGCATTGTATGGGATATGGAAATCAAAGGCCTGTTCAAACACATTTGCTTTCTGCACTTATCAAGATAAAATGTCTCCAATTCACAAAGGAACACAAGGATTGGACAGTCGAGCACTGGAAAAAAGTCATGTGGTCCGATGAGTCACGTTTCCAGTTGCATCATGCAGATGGCAGAATGAGAATTTGGTGGAAACAGCATGAAAGCATGCACCCCACATGCATGAGTACAACCCTTCAAGCTGGTGG
>NW_005354829.1:1790079-1827347 GCF_000412655.1 Myotis brandtii | reverse complement strand
GATTTTTATGGTTTCCCATCTTACATTTAAGTCCTTTAGTCATTTTGACTTTGTTTTTGTGTATGGTGTAAGTTGGTGGTCTAGTTTCTTTTCTTTTGTTGTTGTTTTTTGTTGGGTTTTTTTTTTGCATGTATCTGACCAATTTTCCCAGCACCATTTATTGAAGAGACTGTCTTGACTCCATTGTATGCTCTTGCCTCTTTTGTCAAATATTAATTGAACAAAATGGCTTGGGTCTATATCTGGGTTCTCTGTTCTGTTCTGTTGGGTCTATATATCTGTTCTTGTGCCAGTACCAGGAAGTTTTGAGAACCGTGGCTTCGTAATATAGCTTGATATCTGGTATTGTGACCCCTCCAACTTTGGTCTTCTTTCGCAGGACTGCTGTGGCTATTCAGGGTCTTTTTTTTATTATCCCAGATGAATTTCTGGAGAGTTTGTTCTAGGTCTGTGAAATATACCGCTGGTATTTTAATGGGAATTGCACTGAATCTAAAAATTGCTTTGGGTATGGACATTTAATGATGTTGATTCTACCAATCCATGAACACAGTATGTTCTTCCATTTGTTTATGTCTTCCTCTATCTCTTTTTTCAATGTTCTGTAGTTTTCTGAATACAGGTCTTTTACCTCCTTAGTTAAGTTTATTCCTAGGTATTTTAATTTTTTTGGTGCAATGCTAAACGGGATTGTTTTTTTTTGTTTCTCTTTTTGTGAGTTCATTGTTGGTGTATAAAAAAGCTATAGATTTCTGGGTGTTGATTTTGTATCCTGCTACATTGCTAAATTCATTTATTAAGTCTAGTAGTTTTTTGGTGGAGTCTTGAGGGTTTTCTGTATACAGTATCATGTCATCTGTGAATAAGGATAGTTTTACTTCTTCTTTTCCATTTTGGATGCCTTTTATTTCTTCTTGTCTGATCGCTATGGCTAGCACTTCCAGTACTATATCAAACAGGAGTGGTGAAAGTGGGCATCCCCGTGTTGTTCCTGTTCTTAGGAAATGAGTTTAGTTTTTGCACATTGAGTATGATGTTGGCTGTAGGTTTGTCATATAAGACTATTATTATGTTGAGGTATGATACCTCTATTCCCACTTTGCTGAGAGTTTTTATCAAGAAAGGGTGTTGGATTTTGTCAAATGCTTCTTCTGCATCAATTGATATGATTATGTGATTTTTGTCTCTCAATTTGTTTATGTGATGTATCACATTTACTGATTTGTGGATATCATACCATCCTTGCATCCCCGTAATAAGTCCCACTTGATCATGGTGTATGATCTTTCTAATGTAATGCTGGATCTGATTTGCTAGAATTTTGTTGAGGATTTTAGTATCTATGTTCATCAAGGATATTGGCCTGTAGTTTTCTTTCTTTGTGGTATCTTTATCTGGTTTTGGAATTAGGGTAATGCTGGCTTCATAGAAAGAGCTTGGAAGTATGCTTTCTTCTTTGGAATAGTCTGAGAAGGATAGTTTTAATTCTTCTTTGAATGCTTGGTAGAACTCCCCTGTAAAGCCATCTGGACCAGGGCTTTTGTTTGCTGGAAGATTTTTGATTACTGCTTCAATTTCTTCAGTAGTTATTGGCCTATTAAGATTTTTTGATTCTTCCTTATTGAATTTTAGAAGCTTGTATTTTTCTAAGAATATGTCCATTTCATCTAAGTTGTCCAGTTTGTTGATAAAGAGTTGTCCATAGTACCTTTTCACAACCCTTTGTATTTCTGTTGGGTTGGTTGTTACTTCACCTTTTTCATTTTTTATTTTCTTTATTTGGGTCCTTTCTCTTTGCTTCTTGGTGAGCCTGGCTAGAGGTTCATCAATCTTATTTATCCTTTCACAGACCCTGCTCTTGGTTTTATAGATCTTTTGTATTGTCTTTTTTTTGTCTCTATGTTGTTTATTTCTGCTCTGATCTTTATTATTTCCTCCCTTCTGATTACTCTGGGCCTTTCTTCCTAATTCTTTCAGTTGTAGGGTTAGATAATTTATTACCATTTTTTCTTGTTTTGTTGAGGTAGGCCTGTAAAGCTATGAACTTTCCTCTCAAGACTGCTTTCGCTATGTCCCATAGATTTTGGATTGTTGTGTTTTCATTGTTGTTTGTTGACAGGATACTTTTTATTTCTCCTTTGATCTCTTTGGTAACCCAATCATTGTTTAATAGCATGCTATTTAGCCTCCAAGTATTTAATTTTTTTCATTGTTTTTATTTTAGTTGATTTCTAATTTTATGCCATTGTGGTCTGAGAAGATTCTTAATATGATTTCTATCTTCTTAATTGCAAAAGAATTTTTAATCCTTTTTATAACCAGTATGCACACATTTATAGTATGTGTGTGTGTGTGTGTGTGTGTGTGTGTGTGTGCCCTATATATGTATGTATACTCTATATGTGAATATATATATAGCACTTTGGGTGGGAGTGTATGTTTGTATCATAACTCTGTGCTTCTCTCTAGTGTCTTCCCTGTTCTACACTCTATATTTCAGAAAAAGTATCAATGATAGTGATATCATTTTGGCAGAATTCTTTCTATGGACCACTGTTGCTGGCAAGTCTACAGATGGAACACTGTGGATCAAATGCTCATCCCTGGATCAAGAACATCTAGTATAGCATCCCCAAGCAGGAGGCCAGGTGCAATGCAGAATAACAGCAGAAATATCTATGGTGGTGGGCATCATGACTATTACAAATCAGTAAAATATGACCTGTACTCGTAACACAATTATAAATGTCTTTAAGACACACAATTCATGTCTTTCTTTTCTCTTCTATATACCAGGCTTAGCAAAGTTGCAGAACATAGCAGCCAACCAATAACCAGTTGTGGGACTGATTCAAACTCAACAGAATAAGATCTATTATATGGGATTCCCAAAGATTATGGGGGGAAAACACACAAAACTAGACAATTGGATATGTATAAAGAGTTGCTGGGCTAGCCAGGTAGTGGCAACCACGTGTTTTGTTTAACAAGTTAATGGTAAATCATAAATAGCAATTACATTGCTTGTTCTTCTTCTGATGCCTATTATCTCCCATATCAAGAACAATGTATGAAACTAAACTCATGCAATGCAGAAATTCTCTTTCACAATAAATCATTTTTGTTATTCAAAGAAACAAATATATAAAATGGAGTTCTCTTTAAATTATTTTCTAAATCATTAGAAAAAATTGAATTTGAGTTTTATTGAACTACTAGGAAAAGAAAGCATTTTCATAAAGAATATATTGATCCAAAAGACCATTAAAACCATTCTGTTCATGAAAATGTGTTTTTATCTTTATCAGGAAATTGAAATGTATTTACAACAGTAGATAATATATTTATTTTTTCATGGTGCTTTTTCCTCTACCCTGTGTAGCAATTTCTTCTGCGAGAAATTATATAGCTGCTTATAGCTACCGCTCAGGTCCTTAATTTTGAATCATTAAATAAAACACTATAAAAATCGTTTCGTAAAAAATTTAGAGAAAAAAATCAAATGAGATAATTGGAAAAAATGTAAACATATGATTTATCACACAGAGTTTAGAAGTTTTTCTAATAATGACAGTGGAGGACAAATATTGATTCTCTTCTCCACTTAACAATTTGTGGGTCTACATTAAAAACAACTCAATTTTGAAAACCTACTTCTAAGAGTGTGTGAAAAGCTTTTCAACAAGAACACTTTCTTTCTTATGCTGCTTTGCCTTAAAATTCATCTTAAAGAATTTCAGGGAAAGGAAAAGTAGACCCATTCCAAAAGCACTGTGAATGTTGCATTTGCCTCCAGAGAGAAAGAAGTTGCCCTTGATCATTTATTTAGTATGTTAACAGGTGAGTGTTTTTGAAACAGTTACTCTTCTCAGTTGACTGTGCTCTATACTGAATTACAGACATATACTGAGCTATTATTATGAGAATCACTACTCACAGCACCCAAGATTCCCTCAAATAACCTCTGTCACTCTCCCAGGTAATCCTGGGCAGAAAAAAACCACTGAATAAAATGACAGAAACATCTTTAGCTCTATGACAATATGAAGTTAAACATTTTAGAACAGGATAAATACAATTAACTGCTGCCTCGGCTATGCATATTTTGAAGAGAAATAACATTTTCTTAAAGATTACTATTCATTGAACAATTCTACAAGAAATCTTTCCACTGGCCATCTGTCCAAACTGTGTATTTAAGTTCTGAGACATTTAAAAAGAGATCTATGTGGTTAGTTCCAAGTTGCTATGGAACTGAGAAAAAAAGCATGGTTCCAAATATCATCTTGAGGGACATTAATCTTGGTGATTATATTTTTGTGTGAGCATTGCTTTCATAATCTGATTAGATGAAATTTGTGAAGAATTTGCAATCCTATTAGCATTACATCTACTTCAAAAAAAATTTGGGGAGTTGTTATTGTATTTCATATAAGTACATATTTGCATGGAGACCACGAAATTAGATTGTAACAATGTTTATGCATCAAATAATAAAGACACTGAATAAATGATTAAATATGCCATAAAGTTCTTCCTGGCATGGAGCTTTATGGCTTTCTCGTTCATGTTTGAATAATGATTTTCTTATCTTGTATTTTGGACTGATTTTTCCCCATCTTGCTTCCCTTTGCTCCCTAACTTTCAAATAAGACCCATCATGACAACCTATCTTTCTGTTTTCTCTATGCAAGTCAAAAAGCCAATTTTTATCTGTGACCCTACCATTGCCAGCACAGATGATGGTTCTAATATTTTTGTTACTAGAGACACAAGTAAATCAGCTCTTATATCTCCCCAGAATTCTGATGAGCTCACATTTGAACTTCTGGCTCTATGACAATATACAGGATACAGATATCCCAGACGCTTCCCATTGGGATGTTCTGCTAGAACCTTATATAAAGCACTTTCCTCAAGCAATTGCATTTTAGATACTAAAACCAAAAACACCTGTAAGTTACATTCTTTACACTGACCATAACTAAGATTGGGAAAAGAAACTACTAGTATTTGCTATTTATGTAAGAAGTTCTTACTCTAATACTTCTCACAGTAGTTTCCTCCCTCTCCATATGGAAGTCAAGGTAGATTCATGGTTTTTTAAAAAAAAGAAGGGCAGATCTTTTACACGAGGAAAGTAACTATGTTGGCAAATGGGGTCAGCCCTGCATGAGCCCTCTGGCCTCTAGAGATCCACAAACTCCATGGCCATATGTTGGAACAATGAAATGGCTGTGGGACAACTCAGGATGTGTCCACAATGGCTTCCCCAATATCTAACTTGAGAGCAGGCTGGGACAAAAATCTAGATCCTCCTCAGGGTAAACACTTAGGCTTCCCAGATATGTTTCAGAAATACAAGAACAAAGGTCGGGACAGGCCAGGCAGAACAGTAAAGTAGGTATGACCTCTGTGAGGCCTCCAACTGCCTCTTTCTCTCTTCCAAGTAACAATATACCAACTTTGAATAGCTACTAAGCTTCATGAGTTTCCTTTCTAGCATCATGTGTATTTTAAAGGAAACAAAAGTCATGAATAACTGAATGCATCATTTTCCCCAAAAACTTTTATCCCTAGATTGCCTAACTTGATGATGAAATTAACTCTACCCAGTCACCCATTCCAGCAATCTGAGAGTGAGCAGGAGCCTTCTTCTTCCTCCCCATATTCAATCTATGATCAAGCCCTCACATATTTTTTTCTCATAAATGATTTTTAAATCTACCACTTCCCAATACCTAGTAATCTGTCTGATCTTCGTTATCTTTTGCCTGAAACAAAACCACTTCCCCAGCTTCAATTATATCCATTTCAATCTCTGTTCAGATGCCAGAGGAAATGCTTCAACAAACATAGATCTCAACACCCCTGCATAAAGTTCTTCATTGCTTCAAAGATAAAATATCTCAGCTTCTACAGAGAATTCACGCTCATTCAGCATGTTCTATTAACAGTCTTCTCTATCCCAGATTGTTCCATGGCATTCTCTAGTCTATATAAAAATGGACAATTTCTTTCATCATGACCTCTGTAAAGACCAGAGAAAATACACTTTCAGTTAAGTTCAGACCTTAAGATGGAGAGTTTATCATCACAACTTGTCTGCAGGGTTAATTACCTTTATCTTATTTGCTAGCAGGACAGATCCATGCAATGCTGGAACTAATCTAATCTCATGCATCACATTTCTTTAGATAAAGTTGTGTGGGAATAAATGCTCCCTCTCCACATCACCCAAGGGTTAGAATGAAAGATTTCACTGTTTACTTAATCTAAGAAGTTTTCTCAACTATATGAAAGTCATGACTCCAGCTAAGTCCTTTTGTTGTAGTTTTGCCAATCAGTACTGACATATGCACCCAGTGGAGTCAGCCATATTTTAACCCTAAAAAAAATCCAACCAAACTAAAATCTATATATATAAAAGCCTAAGCGACCCTTACAACCCGTTCAACATATTGACTGATCAACCAGTAGCTATGATGCACACTGACCACCAGGGGGCAGATGCTCAGCACAGGAGCTGCCCCCTGGTGGTCAGTGCGCTCCCACAGCAAACCTCCCGCAGTCCCTTCCCCTAGCTGGCTGGCCAGCCCGAGGTACCCGCCCCATGCACGAATTCATGCACCGGGCCTCTAGTATACTAATAATGACATATGTTAGAAAATTTACCATATTCTAAAGACTGCATGGTTGTTATGCAATTAGTAAGCCATGCAAATTTTTAAATAAATATTTGTTAGTCCTTTGCTAGTAGTTTGTTAATTGGGCCCTTGCCATAACATCTTTTCTTTACCAACTGCTATTACTTCTTATTCATATATTTAACATATACTGGATCATTTCTGTATGACAGATGCTATGTTCACTACATTTATAATGCAATGGCTTTTATTCTATGATACAAAGTCAAATGAAATCTCTCAGGTCCTTTTCCCTTTGCTTAACCCCCAAAAACTGTTGGAAAATTTATAGTTTTTTATTACTTGTACACAAAAAAACCTCATCTGTAATAGTGACAATCCAACAACTTTCAGAAATTATTTTAAAAGCAACTCGCCAAGTAAATAGCAAATAGGGTACATGGTAAAATACAGAGAAGTTATTCCGCAGTTTACTCAAGTATGGCAGAATGCTGAGGGAGTTGGCCAAACTATGCACTAAGCACCAAGATTGTTTACGCTCCATAAACCACTTCAAATCTTATTAAAACCAAGTGAACAGTGGGAGAAGTCAATGAGGGAGAAAGGGTGCATACATAATACTTTCAACAATAAAAATTTTAAAAAAAGAAACAACAACCTTAGCTATCTTCTATATTGGGTTAATTTAACCTAAAAGAAAAAAATTCCACAAACTAACTTTCAGTTACAATGCCATCTTATAGAAAATACAGAAGCAATGAAAAAACAAGCAAACAAAAACTTGTTAATATTTTGATACAACTGTTAGCAAGCCACTGTGGAAACATGGCTGGTATATGAGAGCTTCATACACCAATAGGCAATGTTTAGATCAAAGTTTTCTAATTCTGTAAGACAAAAATTGCTCCAAGATATAAAATGATGGTCCAAACCATTGGAATCCAGCCAACTACATTATCATAAGGAAGGGAGGTAGACATACCAATGTGTCATTGTCAGATTGTAGCAAGAAGAAAAACATATGGAAACAAATTAGTCTAGTCTGTGAATTAATAGTCCATTTTGCAGATGATTTAGGACTTCCTCTATTTGATCCAGGCCACCTACTGAGATGAATCAGAAATCGAAAGTTTTTCAATGGCCTTGGGAAATCTTAATACTGTTGTCTATATGAGAGGCCTATTAATCATAACTAGGTCATTTCCAATAGCAATCTAGTTATACTATGTGACTTAAAAACTCTTTAAAATACAAGCTATTGCCCTAGCCAGTTTGGCTCAGTGGATAGAGCATCGGCCTGCTGACCTAAGGGTCCTGAGTTCAACTCTGGTCAAGGGCACATACCTTGGTTGCAGGCTGCTCCCCAGCCCGGGACCTGGTTGGCACGTGCAGGAGGCAACCAATCAATGTGTTTCTCTCATATCGATATGTATCTCTGTCTTTCCCTTTCTTTTCCACTCTCTCTAAAAAAAATAAAAATAAAAATCAATGGAAAAATATCCTCAGGTGAGGCTTAAAGAAATAAGAAAATAAAATATAAGCTATCAAAAGGCTTAGCTAAGCAGCATATTTATTGTAGAAATGAGCAAATGGTATTATAGTGGTTATGTTACTTGAGGTGCACAATAGAGGTTGTGAATGCAGAATCTGTAGTCAAATGGGCTGAGTTTAAGTCTAGCTCCTTTACTTTCTAACTGTAAAGATATCCTCAGGTGAGGATTAAAAAAATAATAATAAAATAAAATATAAGCTATCAAAAGGCTTGGCTAAGCAGCATATTTATTGTAGAGATGAGTAAATGGTATTATAGTGGTTATGTTACTTGAGGTGCACAATAGAGGTTATGAATGCAGAATCTGTAGTCAAATGGGCTGACTTTAAGTCTAGCTCCTTTACTTTCTAACTGTAAATCCTTGAGCAAATTGTTTAATCTCTATGTCAATTTCCTAATCAGGAAACTGAAAGTGATAATAATACAGTACTCATCACAATGGGCTGCTATGTGAACTAAATGAGCTAAAACATGCAAAGTGATCAGACAAGTGCCTAGAATATAGTGAATGCTCAAAAATGTTAGCAATTATTACTACTCAAGGTCATTCAACTCATCAGTAGTAGAGTCAGAAGAACTGGAAGTCAGGTCTCCTGACTCCTGGACCAACTAACCTCCCAACCCTAGCATGCCATGCTAAAGGTAATAATATATCAGTGTTTAGTGACTGTTGTTTTGGGGAGGGAGGTTGGTAAAAATAAAGATGAGTCATCAGTAGTAGAGTCAGAAGAACTGGAAGTCAGGTCTACTGACTCCTGAACCAATAACCTCCCAACCCTAGCATGCCATGCCAAAGGTAATAATATTTCAGTGTTTAGTGATTGTTGTTTTGGGGAGGGGTGTTGGTAAAAATAAAGATGAGTAGATCACACTAGTAGCTACATTTTAGACTAAACAAACAAACAAACAAAAAACAACAACAGACTTTTGTTCACTAGTTAGTATTCAGATCTCAGTTAAATTTATTGGGGTGACACTGGTTAATAAAATTATATAAATTTCAGGTGTACCATTCTATGACACATCATCTGTATATTGCATTGTGTGCCCTTCCCCCAAAGTCAAATCTTCCATCACCAAATATTTGACCGGAAGTGGTACATATATATAATGGAATACTACTCAGCCATATTTCATATAAAAGATGAAATACTGCCTTTGGGACAATATGGATGGATCTTGAGAATATCATGCTAAGCGAAATAAGTCAGACAGAAAAAGTAAAAGACTATATGATCTTACTCATGTGAAATGAAAACTGAAAGCAACAAATGAACAAATAAGACAAACACACAAACAAAAACTCATAGATACAGATAACAGTATGTTGATTACTAGAGGAAAAGGGGTTGGGAGGGTAGTAAAGGGTAAAGGGGTCAGTTGGCTCATTTTTAAGGGGCAACAAGGGAAAAGGAGAGAAAGTAACATTAGTTTGATTAAATATTAGTACCAATATTGTCTTTTTATAAATAAAAAACAATAACAACAAAACCTGTCTAAAATATTATTAAATATCCAAGTTCTACACTCTTATCTGTTAAAACCACAATAACAGAAATAATTACTAAGAGAAGGAAAACATACCAATCTTTAAGAAAACCAAATAATATCTTTTTAGTTCAAAAAAATACTTCTTTTATGCTGAGTTATTCTAATATTGCCTTGATCCCTATACTTTTATTCTAGTGGATAATATCCTGAAGACATTTTTCTGATAAATAGTAATTTCTGTGAAAAACAATGTAAGTTAAATAAATTTCTATTCCAATGAAGCAACTACATCTATTCTAAACCACACCATGTGTAAATTACTATTAACCTGCTTGCTAATTTCCCTACTGTCCTTTTGATCCATTGTTCAAAAGTTGTCTCTTCTACTTCGAGTATGTGTCAGTTAAGTTCAGCTGTATGATGCAATGAACCCCAAGACAAGAGTTGCTTAAACAAGGCATAAATTTATTGGTGAAGGCCTGGGGCAGGGGAGTGGGGGTGGGTTAGAAAAGGTCGATGGGGGAAAAAGGGGGACATATGTAATACTTTCAACAATAAAGATTTTTTAAAAGCCCAGCCAGCATGGCTCAGTGGTTGAGTGTCAACGCATGAACCAGGAGGTCACAGTTTGATTCTTGGTCAGGGCACATGCCCGGGGTTGCAGCTCAATCCCCAGTGTGGGGCATGCAGGAAACAGCCAATGAATGATTCTCTCTCGTGATTGATGTTTTTATCTCTCTTTCCCTCTCATTTTCTCTCTGAAATCAATTTTAAAAATTTTTTAAATATTTTTTTAAAATAAACATAAATTATTTCTCTTACTAAAAAGCTCTCTTTCCCTCTCATTTTCTCTCTGAAATCAATTTTTAAAAATGTTTTAATATTTTTTTAAAAAAACATAAATTATTTCTCTTACTAAAAAGAAAAAAGTCTGGTCAAGTGGTGTTCATGGCTAATAGAATAGTTCCTCAAAATTGTACTTAGACCCAGGCTCCTTCCATTTCACCTCTCAGCCATTCATGGAGGATGACCCTTTTCTTCATGGTCCTGGACCGCTGCTAGACCCGCAATCATAACATCCACTAACTATGCAAGAGGGTGAAAAAAGGGAATAGCCCCCTTAAACACCTCACACACTGTTCTATCCCATTGTCAGGAACCTAGTCACTGGCCAGTCCTTTGACCAAGTGGAGCTGGAAACTAGTCTTCACTGAGCCACACTTTTACTCAGGAAGGAAGAGTGAATGTTGGGAGACAACCAGCAAACTCTTCTGTGGGAAGGAAACCAAATTATGTAGAAGAGCCTTTGCAGGTGGGCACGATTTTGGTTGTGTTGGTTGTGACTAGGGGAAATGGTAGAGCAACAGCTGAGTAGCTCTACACAGGTGAGTACGTGAGAGATGTGGATTATGTGGACTGTGTTTTGATTCCCTGTTTATTTGTACCTTCCTGGTAAGGCACTTCTAGTCTGGCTGAAAGTTATTTTCACCCAGCTGATAACATGTCTAGATGCAGCTCTATGCAATCTGGGATTCGTTTCACCTAGAATGGAGGACTCCAACATGATTCCATGTTCTTAGTTTAAATATATAGTTACTTTTGACAAGACCAAAAGTTTACATTACTTGTAACTCCAGAAATTAACTCAGAATTCAAGGTCTTGAGAAACAGTGTAATACAAGGGTAACAAGTCTAACTGCTTGAATTTCAATTCTGGTTCCTCTTTAATATTCAAAATGTGAGTTGAACAAGTTATTTAATTTCTTTAGCGCAGGCTCCTCATCTACAAAAATGGAGATACTAACAAAATATACTTATTAGTGTTGGTATATGGATTAAATGAGTTTACAGATATAAAACATTAATAATAGGTTCTTATACGTGGTAATTGTTCAAAAAAAATGTTAGCTCTTATCAACTAGAGATTCGTACTCTGAAAAAAACTGTGTATTATAACCTGAAATCATGTGGGCTGCTGGCTAAAATGTAAAAACCACAGCCTACAGAAGTGTTTGATGTTAATGGAATGGATTTGAGTTTTGTCATACTTGATCTGGAATTGATTCTCCCTTGTGGAGTAAGATACCATACAATCTTCGTACTGCCACAAGATAATTCAGAAACAGTTAAGGGAAAATGATTACATATTATGTGGAAGCACATAGAGATATATGTCAGAGAGTAATAGTATCCTACAAAGAGAAAGAAAACATTATAGGACAAAGGTGCCAGGCATTTCAAAAATGTGATAACTACAGAAGGAATTGCCTCAAGTTTCATACAATCGGGACCAAGAATAGTTGGTCTATAGAAAAGCATTTGAATGGTGACTGTCTAAAGTATAGCCCTTGAGTACTTGTACTGACTGTGAAGTCTACGCAGCTATTATCGAATGCCCTGAAGCAGGATGAGATGTGTGTAATGTGACAAAGACAAGGTTGACAGACCTGCAGAACCTGGATTACAAAGGACTGCCCTTACATTTCACTTGTCGTGAAGCACTTTTTCCCCCCTCTTTTTTTCAGAGAGAGCGGAAGGATGAGAAAGGGAGAAAGAGAAACATCAATCAGCTGACTCCTGCACACCTCCTACTGGGAATCCAAGAATCAAGCCTGCACTGGGCCAGGCATGTGCTCTGACTGAGAACTGAACTAGCAACCCTTCTGTGAATGAGACAATGCCCAACCAGCTAGCCAACCGGCCAGGACATGAAAGTACTTTTTTAGAAGAAATAAAAATGTAACACCAGAACTCCAATCTATATCATTTGTAATATATTTACATATGAGAACACATGTGGTTTTTTTTCTTAAATCAATTATGCAATTTTCAGTTCGTCCTGTAACTTGATAATACTCATCTTATCTGGCTGTCATTAAAAAGTACAGAATTAAAAGACATCTTCAGATTTTGTTCTGAACACCTGAATTGGATGAACTCCAAAGACAATTACGCTTTCCTGATACCCACATTGAAACAAGACAAGCAGCATCCCAAACAGAAAATGCCTTCGCTTGGTTGATTCACCCCCTAACTGTGCAATGTGCAATATTTCTTCCATGGAAAGTGAGAAAATTATTTTAATAAAACCATGTGTGGTAGAAATGTCTTTAAAACTGTCATTAATAGGCCATTCGGTGTGGCTCTGTGGTTGAGCATCAACCCATGAACCAGGAGGTCACGGTTCAATTCTGAGTCAGGGAACATGCCAGGGTTGTGGGCTCAATCCCCAGTGGAGGGAGTGCAGGAGGCAACCAATCAATGATTCTCTCTCATCATTGATGTTTCTCTCTCTCCCTCTTCTTTCCTTTGTCTGAAATTAATTTAAAAAAAATATTTTTAAACTGTCATTAATAAAGCTCTTTGATGTAAGGAACGAATAAAAAATGTCATATATCTAAAGTTTTACCTCATATTTTAAAGAATTACTTTGCCTCATTAGTTCAGATAATGTTTTGAAGAGGAAAATGATGACATAGATGAAATAATAGGCTTTGTAAATGACATATTAGTTAGGGCCCATGCCTGGGTCATATTTATATCCTAGAATAAGAATAGCAAAACAATATGCAAACACTTACGCATATTTTTAAAACAATCACATAGGCCAAGACAATCCCTATCACATGTTTTTCACACATTCATGAATCTAATAGTATATTACTGGATCCAATTTTCCATTCAACAAATAGTTATTGGCATCTACTTTATGCCAGGCACTATTTTAGATGCTGGAGAAATAATGAAAACCAAAACAATATTCTTATCTTCATGGAGTTTGCATTCTACTTAATTGGTCTGGAAATCATGAAAATTTTCTAATGAGCTAGAATTCATTCATTAGGGAATTAATTCCAGAATTCTCTGCCAGATGATATTTCCCAAAATCCCTAATGAGATGAAAGGCCTAACAGAAGACCGGAATCAGGAGGATTAAGGGATTACTGCTCCTCAAATAATGAGAAACACTGGGCAACATGAATTCCAAATCATAAGAATGAAGTCAAAGAAGTTACACAGTCTCCATCCTCGTCTCCACCCACAAGCTGAGAGCCACCAATAAGCACTGGGTTTTTCCCACATTTTTGGAAAATGAAGCTGTTACCAACCAGTCAGACTGTTCCTATATTTGTTGAAAAATATAAATCACAGTTTCCCAGGAGTAGCCCTGATAATCTAGTTACATAAAAGCTATTTTGAATGTTACGGACACATAAAAGCATATTCATTCCTGAAATTAAGCTTTACATTTTTTTGTGTCAGTAGATAATTATGCTGCTTGAAAGCCTGAGATATTTAACCATTAGCACCCTTCTGATGAAAACATGCTGAACATAATATTTTTAGTTATTTTTATATCACTAGTTAATATTTCTTTTATCGCCTTTTATTTAAAAATAATATTTCCTCCCCTAAGTGATTAGCATTGCCTTTAATTATAGTCTTAGAGATCTTACTGTTGGCAAAGAAATGGGAAAGTAAACACTGGGCCATTCAAAATTAGTAACATTACAAAATAGTATAAATGCAAACTTAATCACAAGGGTGAATAATTAAGACCTTGTGAAAGAAGGAAAAAGGAAAATGAGTGAGTTAAAGCATTCTTTCACAAATGTTGAAATACAAGATTTTGAAGAGAAAGAACAGAAGTGCACTCCTCTGATTCTGGATTCATTGGTACAACTGGATTTTAGCACTTTAAATTCTTTTGTTCAGCCTTTTATGTTCTACATGACATATGCGTGTATTTTTTAGGTATTAATCCCAGGCTATTAAAATGCCATAGGAGTGCACTTCCTTTCTTTCTGTTTAAAATTGTGGGCCTTAATAGATCATTTCATAAAGCATTTAAAAGAATGCTTTAACTCACTCCATTTTTTCTGTTTTGGTCACATTGTAGGGAAGCAAAATTTGCCACACTAAAATGCATCTCTCTGGCAGGAGGGTTATTTTCTTTTTAAGACACATAAGACTCAGGAAGAACTTTTGAAGTTCTCACTTACTGCCTCAATGAATTTAGATAGAGGGCCTATTTCTAGAAGGGAGCTATCCCCATTGATAACCACAGTATAACATGAACTAGGTTTCGGATGGGGGGTGGGGGTGCCAGAAATCAGAGTCCATTCTGAGTGGCTCAGCAAAATCTTTATCAAACATTTGCTTTTCCACCTCCATGTGAATTGCCTTCCTCCCCTTTGAAGTCCCAAACAACTACCTCCTTTTTCTTAGTTCAGATGGTATAGAGGCCTCAACTGCCTGATTCCTCCTGGAGCCCATATTTTTATGGAACCTTTAAACGTGGTTATTTTTTTCCTATTAATCTGTCTCGTGTCAATTTAATTCTTAGACCAGACAGAAGAACCTAGAAAGGTAGAATAAAATTTCTCCCCCACACACACCTTTATATATAGTGTTATGAGTCCATATATATGCATACATATATAAACTATAATTCTCCAGAAAATTTTTTATGCACAATGGTAACAAGAAAGTCATCTCTGAATACTTCTCTCAGTCTTCTCAACCTCATAATTACCTCTTTTATAACATATGTATACTCTAACATCTTTATTACATAAAATTTCAAGGATATACAATAGCAGAGGAGACAATATAATAAATGCCCATATTTATATAATTAAAAAATCACTTAAATAATACATGAGTGGCCTTATTGCCAATATTTTTGTTCTTCAGAAATGTGCCAGGATCCCACATAGTTCAATGTCTCACAAAGCATTCATCTCCCGCCTGGATTTCCCCTTATTTCTGTCTCTCTTTTCTACCTTTTATTCTTCCCCTTCCAACTTATTCTTTCTCTTATTCTGTCTGTTCCTACAAAGGCTGTGACAAATATATGTACTAGGTATGCAAACAGAAAGAGAAGAAGACAGAATAATGGGCTAGAGCATGCTTTGGTCATGTCTTCTTTTTTTGTTTTTTCAGGATGCCTGCAGCTGATGTATCACACAGACACACAAACAGCTATTGTTCTGGTTTCCATCTCCTCTGACATGCCTGTGTTACCTGCCAAAGACTGTTATAAAAAATAACAATTACAAGGCTGCCTTTAGAAAAAATGGTTATTCCTATTCACACATCTTGGTGTATATTAGTACAGGTTGCCTGTCTAATAAAATTGACTCAAGAAATGGGATTCTGAGAAAATTGGACACTGCACTGGGGATGGGAGAAATAACCAAGCGAGGTGGTATGGGTGCAGGCAGCACGGTGGAGGGTCGGAAGAGACTGGGTTCCATGCACTATTGGGAGTCCTGGGGGCAATATGCAGATGAGAGCTGGGTTCCGGAATACAAAAAAAAGATCAGCTTTACTGCATCTCAAACTTTTAGGGATGGCCATGAACACAGAAAAGTGCTGATTTCAGCACCTAGAACTCAGTGCAATTAGTGCCCCACTTTAGCTGCAGCTTGATTAACTGGGCATCTGTGAAACAGTCTGGATGCCAAATCATCATCATAAGATTGTAGTTTTGAGGGAGAGGTTCTTCAAGTTGACTTCAAAAGGAAACACTAATATAATTACTTGGCTAGGAGCTGCCTATATTAAAACATACTTTCATTGCTGCTAATTTTGGGGTAGGATTTTAATATTATGGGTATAGTTTTTTAATGATCCTTGTATTTAAATATATATACTAAAATGTATGAGTAAAATAAAATGTGTGGGTTTTCCTTCAATATAATCTGGGAGAATGGGAGGAATGTGGAAGAAAGATGAAACAAGACTGGCCATGGGAGTTCATTTTAGTGTCCTCTCTGTTATTGTATGTGTTTCAGATTTTACGTAATAAAAATAAGATGAAAGGAAAATATTATCAAATTGTGTATACATATACATATATATTCTCTCTTCAAATCAATCAGCAAGCTTAGTATACTATATAGTATTTTCAATAAAAAACCTTTTTCTGATTCTACTTAAAAAGTAGTTGTAGAAAGAACAGTTAGTTGTTCAATGGGAGTTAATGAACTTGTATTTGCTCTTCTGAGAGACAACATCAGTATCAAACTCATGAATATAAAATGTTGAGGCAGAAGGTTCACAGCTGTGAAAGGAAAGATGTTCCAACTAGACCACCAAAGGGGAAGAAAGTACTGTCTCCTTCATAGATGGGAGACTAAACAACCACATTGACTGTTCTGAAAATTGACAATATGCCTGAAGGAGAGCCCATGTCACGTAGGAATATTCACACACAGCAGGAAGTGGTGTTTTCACAGTAAGGTAACGTCGGTATTTGGTTAATGCAAAAAGAATGAAATATGAACCAGCAAGGGTTTTGTTTCTTGGGGCATGTACAGAATATGCAATATCCATTGTAAAATGAACTATTTGCCTCAAAGGCCCCAGAGATCCCCACCATCATTTTTTCATGCAAACCAGTTTCCTTACTCCATTTATTTCATAATACACTAGAAGCCCGGTGCACATAATTCATGCACAGTGGGGGAAGGAGGGGTCACTCAGTCCGGCCTGCACCCTCTCGCAATCCGGGCCCCCTCGGGGGATGTCTGACTGCCGGGCCTGCCTGCTTGCCTGCCTGATCACCCCTAACCACTCGCCTGCCTGACTCATCACCCCAACCACTCTGCCTGCCTGCTTGATCATCCCTAACCACTTTGCCTGCCTGTTGGATCACCCCTAACCACTCTGCTTGCCTGCCTGACCACCCCTAACTATTCACCTGCCTGCCTAATCATTCCTAACCATCTGCCTGCCTGCCTGATCGCCCCTAACTGCTCGCCTGCCTGCCTGATTACCCCTAACCACTCTGCCTGCCTGCCTGACCACCACTAACCAATTTGCCTGTCTGATCACCCCTAACTGCTCCCCTGCCTGCCTGATCACCCCTAACCACTCACCTGCCTGCCTGATCACACCTAATTGCCTCTGCCTCTGCCTCAGTCACTGCCACCATGGCTTCATCCAAAAGGAAGGACATCCAGAATGACGACCGGAAGGTCGTTCGGCTGTCTGGTCTAATTAGCATATTATGCTTTTATTATTATAGATAGCAAAGGGCTATAGGACAGGTGTGTGTGTGTGTGTGTGTGTGTTTTAATTTACTTCCTTTGAAAGTAAATATCTTATTTTTAAATAATGCATCTTGGAAGCACTAACACTTTCTCTCCCAGTAGGAGTTCCTTATGTTTGTATTAAAGATGCATTTGCGCCTGGCTGGTTTGGCTTGGTGGATAGAGCATCAGCCTGCAGAGTGAAGGGTCCTGGGTTTGATTCCAGTCAGGGGCACATGCCTGGGTTGCGGGCTCGATCCCCAGTAGGGGGCGTGCAGGAGGCAGCCGATCGATGATTCTCTCTCATCATTGATGTTTCTATCTCTCTCCCTCTATCCCTTCCTCTCTGAAATTAATAAAAATAAATAAATAAATAATAAAGATGCATTTGCTTTAAGGCTAACATTTGTGAATGTTATCAATATGAGAGCTACTTACTTCTCACCCTTTTTTGTAGGTGTGGCAGGCCAGTGTTTTGACTGATGCTGAGACAAATTCACCATTATGGTTAAGAGCTGAAGTGGCAAATGTTCAGTCCCTTGGGTATCAGAGCTGAGCCTTTGTTCTCATTAATTCTGAATAAATGAGCTAAGTGGACCTAAAAAAGTAATGCCCTAAATATAATAGGATATAGAAAACATCTCTTAGGAGTTGAGCTCAAGTAATAAAAAGGCAAAGGAAATATTTGGATAACTAAAATTTTATATTCTATAAATATATAGAAGTCAAATGTTTTACTTTTAAAAAGTAAATGTTTTATGATTCTCTACAATCCATTTTAAGAATATATATTGTATGTATATAATATATATTATATATCACATATCTATATTACATTGTTCACATACATTTAGTTTTAAAGGACACATCCAATAGCAAGGCCAAAAGGCCCTGGAGACCTGGTTCTCATCTTTTGCTTCTTGGTATTTCTAATACAGTAATGAATGGTCCTGAAAAATTCTGACATCCACAAGCCTGTAATTATATGTACATGTGCTTAAGGGTAAACAGTCAGACTTGTAAAATGCTTAGTCTTTTCTCTTCAGAGATGTGCTGAATCATGTAAAAAGATGGCTTTATTTTGCAGCACTTAGCAGTACTTGGCACTAGTGCTAATAATTTGTTGAATCACAGAGGGAGAGTAGGGGTGGGGTGGGTGGAAAGAGATCAACCAAAGTACTTGTACGCATATATGTATAGCCCATGGATATAAACAATAGGGTGGTGAAGGCCTGGGCCTCGGGGTAGGCTAGAAGGGGTCAATGGGGGGGAAAGGGGACATATGTAATACTTTCAACAATAAAGATTTAAAAGAAAAATAATTTGTTGAAAGAATGAAGATTTATAAACAGCCATATACATTATAGTGATTTTCATAATGCCTAAATGAGTCAAGGCTAATCCTCTTTACACAGTTTAAGAAAAATAGCCTATATAATAAAGAGGTAATATGCAAATTGACTGTCATGCCCTCACACAAGATGGCCGCCCCCATGTGGTCACAAGATGGCCAGCAGGGAATGGCAGTTGGGGATGACCGGGCTGGCAGGGGAAGGCAGTTGGGGGCGACCAAGCTGTCAGAAAAGGGCAGTTAGGGGCGACCAGACTGGCAGGGGAGGGCAGTTGGGGGCGATCGGGCCAGCAGGGAAGCAGTTAGGTGTCAATCAGGCTGGCAGGCAGAAGCGGTTAGGGGCAATCAGGCAGGCAGGCGAGCAGTTGGGAGCCAGCAGTCTCAGATTGTGAGAGGGGGGTCCCAGATTGGAAAGGGTGCAGGCTGGGCTCTGGGCTGAGGGGCCCCCCCCACCACCACCACCAGTGCACGAATTTCGTGCACCGGGCCTCTAGTAAAATATAAATAAAAAATAATTTAATTCTCAAATTATTTTAAAAAAATCCTTGATTTTTTTTTTTTAAGACTCATATACTAGCATTCACATTTCCATACTAGATTTTTTTAAATTCATTCTGTCTTGGCATTCACAACTGGGATTACCCTCCAGGTGAGTGTGTTGGGAAGAAGTGGACCTTTGCTTATTCACTGACATTTCCCGTATTCTTTGAACTAAGTCTGGTACACACTAGGTGCTCAACATTTGTTGAATGAATAAATGAAGAATACATAATAAACTGGAGAAACAGCTTGATTTGGGACTAAACTGAATGGAAAAATGGCATGCAGTTCTGGAAAACCTCTTTCAAATATCTTTACTATTATTTAATCCATCACTTTGCATTATCATAGATTCAAGACTTTATTTCTAGCTGTCCTGCTAAAAACAACTGAGCAAGAACTACTCCTGGTGACTTGCACAGCTGAGAAATGGCCCAGAGCTGGAATAATGAAGAATCAGGTAAGTTCTTTTCTCTGCCAGAAACAAATGTCTCTTTTAGGCAAAGGGGCCAGATGTTGTGCTCTATCATCCCACTCTTCCAAGGGGCCTGCTGTATCTTCCATCATGTTAATGAATGATGTTGAATATATTTTCTTTGCCTGTTCTTAGCTATTTTTTGTTTTCTTTAAGTTATCATACTGATAAAAGGTAGTGTATCCCATTTCCCAAAGTAGGTTAATTATTTAGTTCTTGTATCTCCACTGTGCTGCCATTTTCCCTTAGAAGAATAAAAAAAAAATGAAATGTATGATGAAATTCTCTATTTCTGTATACTGGAGAGCAGTATGAAGGAAAATTGTTCACTATGAGTTCTGTAGTCACTGAGAAGTTACAGCACTTCAAAAAAAACATTACTTTAGAAATGGTAGGGTAAACTGGAAGCAAGAACTGAGGTGCTGGAAGGGACAAAATGGGGGAAAAAAGTATTTTAGAGCTAATAAAGGTGAATAGAAAATGTCTGTGTTCATGGCATTTAATACAACTTATGCTATATATTAATTTTTTCGATACACAGTGCCTAAGAAGTTAGCATTATCCACCATCCTATTACATTTTTAAATAGTGTTGACAAGGGAGGGAAGGAAGAATGAAATAATAAACCAAATTAAATGAAAGAGAATTGAACACTTGCCTATAGGGATGTGGGGGAGTGGTAATCTGATAATTCTGCAATTTTCCAGAAGCAGGTGGAAAAAGAAGAGATAAAAATCTAGACATTTTTGCCCAATAAATGGCATCAAGAGAGTCTGCCTGACTTTCTTTGCAGATGAGCCTTACTTAAAAGTAGAGAGCTTTCCCAGCAGCCCAGACTGTACTTCAGCCGGTGCTGATTTATAAACTGGCTTTATTTTGGAGAAAGGAGGGAGAGTCCCCACTGGATTCATTGCAATTAGAAATGAAGAATAGAGGGATAATCTTTACTTAGTTAAAGTATTTACTTACAAGAACAAGAATCACTTCCTACATTAAAGTTGGGATTTGTCTAATCCCAACTTCTTTTAAATTTCATGGTACGTTTCCATGATCTGAAAGAGCTAAAGACACAGATATATAAAACGTGTTTATAAGGAGACATTGCTCTCTTGGGTTCTTCTATATAGAAGAGAACGTACTGACACTCTTCTGTCTGAGAAGGCTTAGAGCCATGGGGCTCTCAACTCCATGGGGGCATGGGAGTTAATAAAAATATCATTTCTAGAGAGAAGCAAAACTATGGCCAGAGAATATATTAATGATTATAACAAGCAAGCACTATGAAACAAAGCAAGGGAAATCGGAGGTATGATTCTTACCTAAACAAATATATAATCTCTTGGTCTGTGACATTGGAGATACCACAATGAGTAAGGTGGACAACCTGCCTGTCTTACAGCCTCTTATATTCCACTGAGGATACTTAGTTTATGAGCAACAACCTGCTCTGAGGCTCCAACAATAAGTATAGTTTTTGTACACCTAAAGATCATCCATCTGGACAAGGTTTACTTTTCCCAGCACAGGGATTGTACTGTGTACACAGAATGAAGTGGAATGATGGTGAGAGAAAAGGGAAGCCCTCTCCCGTTAGAGCTGTTGAATCAATTCTGGCAATCAACCTAAGGTTTTTGCCACAAGTTCACATTTAACTTCTTATTATGTGTGTCTCCTCTAAAAACTACTCTAGTGCCTGAAAAGAGTTCATTGTACTAGGCCAGTGGTCGGCAAACTCATTAGTCAACAGAGCCAAATATCAACAGTACTTCTTCAAAATAGACTCACCCAGGCCGAAAACCGACTTCTGCGCATGGGCCACGAAGTTTCAATCGCACTGTATGTGCGCGCCCGCACGTGGTATTTTGTGGAAGAGCCACACTCAAGGGGCCAAAGAGCCACGTGTGGCTCACGAGCCACAGTTTGCTGACCACGGTTAGGCAAAATGCTAGGTAGACTAGGAGATTATTTTCTGGTCCAACTCTTAAATAGAAGTGAAATTTGAGGAACGTTACAACCCCTCTGCATTTTTATTGTCCTCATCTCCAACAGTTGTTATTAAAATAAAGCACAAGTTAATGTCAAAGCATCAACCACTCAGCATCTCCCAATTTTGAATCTCATTCAGAACTTCCAACCTTTATGTATTTTTTTCCTCATGTATCCTTTCTTAAGTACAGTACTTATTTTTCTAATGTTTGTCCAATATTATAGTTTTTATGTCCTTTTATAGGAATGATTCTGGAATTAACATAATCTTAAAAGGGGCTTTTAAAAAAATGTCACATACTCTATAATTTATGGAACTTGAATATCAAAATCAGAATCACTCTACTTATAAGGAGGTTTTATCAGTACATAGCAGTCACCTGTACAAGAACAAAATGTGAAGGGACAAAAAAAGGAGAAAAAATGGAAAAATATTTCTTTAGCATTTGAGATAAAACAGGAAAATCACATACAATGATGACATTTCAAAGTTATTTTGTTCAAAATGTTTCAAGAAATGTCAAACATACAAAAGACAATACAATATGATGGTTAACAAATATTTGGCTATTGGAGTCAGAAACACCATAGCTGGAATTTCAACTCTATCATTTAGAAATTGAATAATTTTTTGTCAACTAAACTTCAATTTCCTCATCAGAAAATTAGGACAATAGCACATATTTCTCAGAGCTGTAAGAATGAAATTATAATCTTTATAATGCATTTAAAATATCCATGTTTATAAGCACACACATATTTAAACAAACATCCTATATAATAAAAGGCTAATATGAAAATCGACCGAATGTTGAAACGACCAGTCGCTATGATGCACACTGACCACCAGAGGGCAGATGCTTAACGCAGAAGCTGCCCCCTGATGATCAGTGCGCTCCCAAAGGGGGAGCACTGTTCAGCCAAAAGCTGGGCTCACGGCTGACGAGTGCAGCGGTGGTGGCGGGAGCCTCTCTTGCCTCTGTGGCAGTTGGACATCCCCCGAGGGCTCCCGGACCGCGAGAGGGCGCAGGCCAGGCTGAAGGACACCCCCCCCCCAAAGTGCAAAAATTTTGTGCACCAAGCCTCTAGTATTTTAATAATCCTAGAAAAAAGGTAGTATTACTTTTATTATCATGGTACTGTAGATATATAAACTGCCTTACTGTGCAAAGATTCTATGCCATATATATATATATATATTTGATTTCAAAGAGGAAGGGAGAGGGAGAGAGAGATAGAAACATCAATAATGAGAAAGAATCACTAATTGACTGGCTCCTGCATGCCCCATACTGGGAATCGAGCCCACAACCCAGGTATATGCCCTGACCAGAATCGATCCGTGACCTCCCAGTTCATAGGTCGGCGCTCAGCCACTGAGCCACACCGGCTGAGCAAGATTCTCTGCTTTAAAATAATGTCTGCCAATCAAGTTCCAAATCATACCAAAGTACAGTAAAGTATTGCCTGTGGACATTAAGGAGAGGCAATCTAATACTCTCATACTGACTGTATTACTGTCCTTTTTTTTTGCTATAATATTTACCATAAATTTAGTGGCTTACAGTAACACAAATGTATTATCTTATAGTTCTGAATGTCAGAAATCCAAAATCAGTTCCACTGGCTACAGTTGAGGTGTTGGCAGGACTGCTGATTCTGGAGGCTCTGAGGACACAACCTGTTTTCTTGCCATTTTCAGCTTCCAGGGGCCACCTACATTCCCTGGCTTGCAGCCTTTTCTTCCATCTTCAAAGCATGTCACTTCAGCCTCTGCTTCTGAACTACATCTCTTTCCCTCACTCCAGTTCCTCCTGTCTCCTCTTATGAGGATTGCTGTGATACTAGTGTTGGCCAACCCAGATAATCCAGGATAATCTCCCCTCTCTGCTGATCCTTAACGTAATCATGTCTGCAAAGTCCCTTTGCCACATAAAGTAACATTCACCGGTTCTGGGAATTAGGAAATAGGGGCTTGGGGGGACATTATTCAGCCTACCACATCTACATAAGACATATAAGAAATGCCAATTTTAAAAATTACAATGTAATAAAATACACTTAAGAGAACAGTTCTGAGTATAGTTCAAAAAATATTCAATACAGAAGCAAGTCAGAATGCTATAGTGGCAGAGGCATTGTAAACATGAATGTGAGGCCTTAGCTGGTTTGGCTCAGTGGATAGAATGTCGGCCTGTGGACTGAAGGGTCCTGGGTTCTATTCCAGTCAGGGGCACGTGCCCATGTTGCAGGCTTGACCCACAGTAGGGGGTGTGCAGGAGGCAGCCAATCAATGATTCTCTCTCATCATTGATGTTTTTATCTCTTTCTCCCTCTCCCTTCCTCTCTGAAATCAATAAAAAATATTTTTTTAAAAAAATTAATGAGTTACTAATTTATCTTAAGTATTAAATATCTATCAGTAAAACTCTTGTGAATGATAAAAACTAAAACAGAATTTCTCTCTCCTCCCCAACACTGACAAAAATAAACCTTCAGCTAGATATTAAATTCATACAATAGATATTTGAGAAATATTTTTCCCCCCAAAACTTCAGAAGAAAAAGGAAACATCCATTTTCTGGAAGGGATCATGGAAGGGTTTCAGACTGTCCCAGATTCTGTAAATCCCTAATAATCAGTGACAGGTGGCAAGGTGAGAATCATATGAAAGAGAGGGAAAGACTGCAGAAATCACACTATGGCAATTTTTCTGAATAAATAGAATATGAACCACTCCCTAGGAAGACATGAAAATTTCTCCCACAACAATGTTGAGCTTACAACAGTCAGTCCATCCGCAGTATACAACTAGAGCTCCAGATGTGAGTCACAGCAGACCTTCTGGAGCCTCCTCTGCTAGGGAATGTCTGCTCCTTGGACTGTGAGCCAGAGGGGCAGTGAAGACTTTGATGCCTGCTGGGAGCCCTCATGATCTCTCATAATGACTAGCAATACAGTCATGTGCCACATAACAATCTTTCCGTTAACAAAGGACCACATAACCCTCCAGCTAACAATGGAACCCATATAAGACGGCAGTTCCACAAGGTTATAATTCAGCTAAAAAATTCGTATAGCCTAGTGATGCTGTGGCTATGGTAGAGCAATGCATTGCTCATGTGTTTGTGGTGATGCTGGTGTAAGCAAACCTACTGCACTGCCAGTCTTATAAAAGCATAGCCCATCCAGTTACAGGAGTGCGCTACAGTATCTAGGTTTATGTGAGTGCATGCTAAGAGTGCACAACAACATCGCCTAAGGATGCATTTCTCAGAACCTATCCCTGTCATCAAGGAGCACATGACTATAGACAGAGGTCCTAAGTGAACAGTCTAGGGGGAGCCAATGTGGCTGAGGCGCATAAATGCTAACAAGTCACTGGCCAAGGAACATTGGATCTTTGCACCAGAGAAAGAATTAGAAGACAAAAGAGACCTTGGCTGGGTTTAAGAAAAAACTGAGATAAGAAACGGAAGAGCAAGAATTTCAAAATGAGACTTACTAAATGGAATAGCTGAAATTAATTTTACAAAAGTAAATGATGTTTTCAACATGGTTTTTTCTTTGGGGACATAGAGTGAAAAGGAAGTGTAAGCTGATGGTACTCTTGGTAAATGGAAAGTGCTGGGCCTGGTTAATTTAAGTAGTTTATCATTTAAGCAGACATCGTTAAGGAAGGAAGTCAGTGAATAAGATCATCAAGTGGTAAAACAAGCTGTAATTAGATGAATATTATTAATATCATCCCAAGAAATTGAAATCTATATTCTGGCTATTAAAACAAGTTCATCATTGTGTATGCGACAGGAAATGCTATTGAGTAATTATTGTTTAAGAATTGGCTTTTAGACATTTGGCAACAGGATATTTAAAAAAACAACAACACAGAAATGTTTTGAAAAAAGCTCCAATACATGCTCTTTCCATGTATTTTTATAGCAGTGGCATTTTCTTCAAAATATTTGGAAGAAGATATGCTAATATATTCTAATATCTGAATCCATTTAAGAAAAAAGTTTCTCTAATTACTCCAGAAAACCGAACCTTAAATTACAAAAATAACCCTTTGTTTTCTCTCAGAGATTCCAAGCAAACATTGCTAGTGCAATACATGTATTTAATAGAAAAGCAATTCTACTCCTCTGCACCCAGCTGTTACAGAATGATGGGAAAATGTGGACATTCGCATCCTGCCTTAATGCTCTCTATCAGTGCCAGTGAGGTGTGTCATTGTGTGTGTGGTCGTTCTGATAATGCTCTATTCATGAAGTGATGTTCTGGAAGGATTCACTCTTCCCCTCGGTTGCCACTGTTTTCAGTATTGTTATCTGATACATTTAAGAGCTCTAAACAAACCAGGAGGTCTGTCTGAAGTGAGACCCTTCAATTAAGTTACTACTTCTGCCACATGCCAAGAGAGATCCCTTAGCTGCTTCCTCTGTTGAGAAGAAACATTTTCAAAAGTGTATGATGCCCAATCAAGCTCATCTGAAGCCCTTACTCCTGATATGCGGTCAGTAAACCATGACACCTGTAGTCCATATCCTATATAATAAAAGCCTAATATGCTAAGTGTCCAGTTGTCCAATCGTCTGTTCAACCAATCAAAGCATAATAAGGCCGCTCAACTGCTCGCTATGACATGCATTGACCACCAGGGGGAAGACGCTCTGACTGGTAGGTTAGCTGCTGCTGGGGTCCAGCCTATCAGGACTGAGTGAGATGGGCCGGACATGCTCTGGAGCCCTCCTGCGGTCCCTCCCAGCTGACCAACCTCCCACATCCCTCCCCAGCCCTGATCGTGCACCGGTGGGGTCCCTCAGCCTGGCCTGTACCCTCTTGCAATTCAGGACCCCTGAGGGGATGTTGGAGAGCCAGTTTGGGCCCAATCCCGCAGGCCAGTACGAGGGACCCCACTGGTGCACAAATTCATGCACCAGGCCTCTAGTTCTATTATAATAAGGTGAATATACAATTTAACCAACTGTATAAGCAATGGAATATTCAAATTATTTCTATGCTGCAATTTCAGCATACTGTTTGTGGTATGAAATACATGAGGCATCGTCTAGACCTTATTTTTTTATAGCAGTGAGGTATTTGCTGTAACAATGTCTATTTTTTAAATTATCCTCATAAGAACTGATAGTGGTATAACCTATGTGTTTACATTTAGCTAACACCTGTAAGTCCATCTCTCTGGGAAACACAGGTCACTAAGAAAATGACAGACTGTTGTTCTCATTTCAACTGTAGGAATCCCACCAGGCCAGTGTTGCTCAGTGGTTGAGTACTGACCTATGAACCAGGAGGTCACAGTTCAATTCTGGTCGGTCAGGGCACATGCCTGGGTTGTGGGCTTGATCCCCAGTAGGAAGGGTGCAGGAGGCAGCTGATCAATGATTCTCTCTAATCATTGATGTTTCTATCTCTCTCTCCCTCACCTTCCCTCTCAGAAATCAATAAAAATATGTTTAAAAAATAAAAATAAATAAACTGTAGGAATCCCTGAGAGTGGGGCCCAGAATTTAGACTTTTAGCAGTTCTACAGGTGATATGATTTGCACCAAACTATGGGAACCACTGATATTTTTAAAATTAAAAATGGCATTATATCAGAGAGTGTCATATTTTAGTAGCCAATGTGAGCACGACCCGCAGGACCATTCCAAGAAATGAGCACACCAGGCAGGTATTAGGCACCTGTTTCAGCAATGCTTGCCCCAGCTCATGTCATTAACTGTCCTTGCATGATCATTAAGAGCATCACAGTGAAGAATTTGTGACCCACCAAGCCACTGGCTTGCCTTCCACTGGCTTTCTCTGCAAGATAAAAGCTTCTAGCTTTATCCACTAGGAAAAAAAAATCTGTTCTTTTTCTCTAGGTTTTGCAATCTGTTTAACACAGCAGGTAGCTACTTGTAATACTTCCCGGGGCAAAATGGCTTCTCAGGCATCTGCCCGCCCCTGTGGAGTGAAGAAGGGGAAGTCTTAGTCTCCAAAGAATCCATAGCAAACATTCCTGGTATTTGGAGATCTTTATGTCTCTGTTATTTCTGCACTTTAAAATGGTTTGAGAGAGAACTGCTTGAACAAAAAAAAAAAGAGAGACAAAATAAAATGCCATTGTACATCTGTTATATGTGTTCATACTCCAACAGAAACAGGCTTTATTCAAACAGCATTCTACAAAATTGTGGCTCACTGTGTATGCAGTAGGTCCTCGAGTTACATCGGAGATTCGTTCCTACAGCGCCACGTAAGGTGATTTTCGCTGTAAGTCGGAACCCACCTACATAAGCACCTATGTCACTCACGTGGAGCACATTCACAACACTAATGAATTGAAACAGTATAACAATTTAAAAGAAAGATAACAATTCCTGACCTTTAACTTGTGGTAAATAAATAATAAAAAACATAAAGCACATATGTACATACGTCGAAATGACGGAACTTTTTTTTTTATAAATAAATGGGAGATGGCGACGTAACCACGAAATGAAGTGTGTTGAGTCCAATGTAACCAGATGACTGCCTGAGATGGCGACGTAACCACAAAATGACGTATGTCGAGTCCAACGTAACCCGATGACTGTCTATATGCATCACCCAGAGAGTTGGTGACTAGATTGCTCAGCTCCACCCAAAGAGTTGGCCTGAGATGAGGTTCTGCATTTCATTAGCCCTTCTAAAAGATTCTGACCCAGGGAGTCCCTGAATGTACTTGGAGAGACAGTGCAGTGAGTGGCCCTCTGCACTCTTCCCCCTGCTACAGGAACCACAATTTCCATCGCAATGACCATTTTCATACACGTGTTTATAATAACAGCTGAGAGGGTTTTCTAACTCTGAATTTTACAGACACAGAAATACTCAGTGGAAAATACCTGAACCCATGACTGGTAGTAAACCACATGTAGTTTACATTTAAGTATGCCTGGGATATAGTAGTAAAATATATAGTAGGTGAGCACATTTTAAAAAAGGCTTATATAGAAAGCCTTTTCTAAGGAGCAATGAATAATAACTAAAAGCTATGGACAGCTATGTGTAGGATTATCTCTCAGAAATACACAGACTTTGAAACATGGAATCCTGCAAACACAGGTCAAGAGTTCAATTTTGTTTTAAAATGGCCAAGTCCCTACTGTTTATTTCCCTGTTAGAAGAAAACAGCAATGTATTTCACACCAGAAACATCTAAATGAACAATAATTGTTTTTGTTACTGCTAATATCGGAGGGACATGAGTTCAGGGAGCCTATGATTTTTATGAATGAAGGTTAAAGCCATAAGGGAGCTCCGCCTCCATCAGAGTCCTTTTACCAAAGTTTACTAACACACAGACCCTTAAGACTAATTGTTTTGGAAACCAGTCATATTTTACTCTCCACAGAAGGTCAGAAATTTTATTTTATAACACAAAGTAATAACTAGTTAATATTTAAATAGTGATTTGTGATTTATCAAAAACTAGTTAGTTAAGACAGGGAAAGAAAATATCAGAGATATTATATGACAGGGAGTTTGAATAATAATATTTAATATTGTTTGGTGAGCAACAGAGACATAAAATTTTGCTGTGGCTAGAAACTCATCTACTAATAGTATTGATGCCGTCTCAGCTGTCCCTCTTTCAGGTCTAGCTTGGGGGAAATGGGACATTAGAAAGTGAGGAATGTAACTCCATGCCAATACAGTCTTCTACTGCCTCTCACTCTCCCATGGGGGGTTCTGAAAATTCTTATTTCAGCAGAACTCCAAGAACTCTACTCCCACGAACAACAGAGGAATCCCACTCGTGTACTATGTACTCCTCCAGCAGCAGAATCATCTACAAGTAGTTGTTCCTCTCTTCCAATTATAACAGATAGATAGATAGATGATAGATGGATAGATGATAGATAGATAGATAGATAGATAGATAGATGGATGGATGAGATAGATAGATAGATAGATAGATAGATAGATGATAGATAGATGGATAGATGATGATGATGATAGATAGATGGATAGATAGATAGATCGATAGATAGATAGATTGTAATCCTACCAGACTGCCTCAGTTTTGTTCCAGTTGTGTTCTGTAAAATATAATTGTTAGAATCATTGCTCACACACCTAAAAAATTGCTGATTAGGATATATAGGCTCTTGTTGCATTCACACTTGCCATTGTCCCCTAACAATCCAATATTTCAGGGGTAAAAAGCCTATTTTAACAGTAATCTCACAAGAAAACAATTTAGCTTACATAAATCATGCATGTGTTCTATTCTGTTTCAAACTTATATGTGGCCAACTTTTACAGACCAATAAATGGTACAAGAAAAGGTACTTCCAGGTAATGTAAAAGAAAACATTTATTAAATATAAGCTGGATCTGGGAAGTAATGAGGGCAGAAACGAGGTTTACTTAAGATAAGTCAATTTAATTTAAACCAATATGAACTAATTTTATCTTTGTGAGAGGATTCCAGGGTTCATCACCATGGCAACTGAGGTTCCATCTCACCTGGACCTTCTGAGAAACTACAGAAAGCCTCTCAGAAGTGCCTATCCATTCCTGCTGATTGAGGGGTTCCCTAAGGGGTGGGGCTGAGAAGCTGTAAGACAGGGCCCAAGAGACATGTAATGATATACCTTCTGAGAATCAAAGTATTACTCATCAGAGTGCCAGCCCAAAGAATGAGCCAGCAGCTCCACAGGAGCCAGTTTCTCACTCTCACCAAGCTTCAGTAAATTTCCTAATGGACCTCAGACACTGACAGGAAAGCAGGCAAAGAGGGAATTCCAGGCATTCTCCAACGTCCACTTGACTGCATCCCCACAAGTAGGGGATTTCCAATATGTTGTCTAAAGTATATAACCACTTTAAAATGGCAATATAAACATATAGTTCACTTTGAGTATCCATCCATCGCTAGACAGAGTCAACAAAAATTCTAGGCTAATCCACAGAAATACAGTTAATTTGGTTCTTTAACAGTATACTTTAAGTTAAAGACATTTCTAAAACAACTGACCACCATTTGTAACATTTCCTCTGGAAGAAACATATTCCGAGTTTCATCCACATATCAATAAGAAAAGAAGCTAATGCACAATTAACTGGTTAACTCAATTATATGCATATGACTAGATATCAGTTGCTTTTCAGAGTAACAATTTGAAAAACAAAGGAGTTTGTTTCTAAGTAGAGGGAGTTTTCAGACTTCCCACTTTATTCTCTCCCTATAAGCAGGATTTCTTTGTAAGTCGGAATGACTCCTAAGTCATGGGTTGCTTATGTTCAGAAAATAGTTACTTTTGTATGAGTGCAAAGAAAGGGGTTGCCAATTTATATGTTTAGTTAGCACAGTGGTTCTCAACCTTGGCTGCACATTAGAATCACCTGGGAATCTTTTTAAAATCCTGATGTCTGGGCCCCATCCTCTGGAAATTCTATTTCTTTGTTATGGGGTGGGGCCATAACATTAGTAACAAAGAAACAGAATTTCCAGAGGATGAGGCCCAGACATCAGGATTTTAAAAAGATTCCCAGGTGATTCTAACATGCAGCCAAGGTTGAGAACCACTGAGTTAGCATGAATTTGAATTTACTAGCTATTTGAATCACTCTTTGGCTTTCACTGTTGCTACTAAGTTCTACCTCTAAAAGGAAATAGGCAAACTGTCTCCAAACCATATTGTAAGTAATATAACTATTTAGAAGAACGTGGCTTCTTTCTGGAACACTTTTAAAAAAATTGTAAATAGGTTTAGAGTTAGCTGGACTGCCTAGGAACCTGTAGGCTAGTACTACTAAGTCTAGTTTTGTCACCAAGTAATGATCTTGCATCCCTATGCAACTATTTTTGTAATGGGTGAAAAATAATGACCCGTTTCAGTTGACAGTTATGGTGGAGTAACTCACAGTGGACCAACATTATCAAGAAGAATTAGAAAAGCCAACTACAAGGGAAATTTTTTCTTAAAAATTATTGGAGAGCTTCTAAAGAAACCAAGACTAGTGGCTCCAAGATTCCAGATGGAGAAAGCATGGAAGGTGTAAGCTGAGTTTTTGAGGGTGCATCTTCCCCTGGGATGAAGAATGGGGGAATTTGCCAATCTAGACACAGCAAGAGGCTGAGAACATGGGCTCTGCCTACACAGAGGACCACTAACATGGGATAGAGAATCCAGCAGAAATTTCGGCAGTCTTGTGGGGCTAAAGAAAAAAATATTAGAGACAGGAGGCGCCAAGACCCCAGTGAGAAATAAATGATGAAACACCAAGCTGACCCACGCCTGGTTTCACCCACATGACATTTGCTGATGCCTGAAGTTGCACATGAGATTGGAGGTGAAGACTCTGAGGAGAAAGCTTCTGAAAAGAGGAACAGGATTCTCAGAAGTCTTGCCAGGATTGCGTTTAGTACTTGTGACTACACCAGTGGGAGGCTCTGCATATCCATGCCTTGGCAAGCGTGGGAGCCCCTGCAGTAGAGCCTACTAGATCAGCTCAGTCACTGATTGGATTACAATAACTGGCCACTGCTCCATTTATCTGCCTGGCAGAAGAAATGTTGACAACTCTTTGGGCTTGGATAAATCATCTGGAGTCCCTACAATTTTCATACTGTGCATAATTACAGAAATCAAGAGTAAAGAGGGACACTGGAAAGAAATTCACAATAATCCAATTGTTGGCATTAACAGACAAAAATTTAAAATAATTTTGATTAGCATGTTCAAAGTAAAAGAGGGGAAAATAGGTAAATTGGCATCCATTGAAAAGAATGAAATGCACATTTGAAAACTGAAAAAAAATACAATAATTAGAGTAATAACCCACAGATGAGCCAGAGAGCATAATAAGCATAATGTAAAAGGTTATTAGTTAACTGGAAGAAAAAGTCAAAGGGCCCTAGCCAGTTTGGCTCAGTGGTAAGAGCATTGGCCCATGGACTGAAGGGTCATGGGTTCAATTCCAGTCCAGGCCACATACCTAGATTGCAGGCTCAATCCAGGCCCCTAGTAGGGGCACATACAGGAGGCAAACAATCGATGTGTCTCTCTCACATCAATATTTCTCTCTCTGTATCTCCCCCTCCCTTCCACTCACCTTAAAAATCAATGGAAAAAATATTCTCGGGTGAGGACTAACCCAAAAAAAATTAAAAAATCAAAGGAAAATATTCAAACAAGCATAGAAAGAGTGAAAAATTAGTGAAACAAATATAAGAGGAATCTTGGGCACAGTGAAATCATGTGTTAAGTATATAATTGAGGGCTCAGAAAAAGAAAGAAGACAGAATGGAGTAGAGCTATATATCAAGAATTCCGGTGAATCTCATGTGATGAAATATATCCATTCACAAATTCAAGAAGCTCTGCAAGTTCTAAGGAGGATAATTAAAAAGAAAACCATACCTAGGAACATCATAGTAAAACTGAAAAAAAAGAGAGACATATGAAAACCTAAAATCAGTAAGAGACAAAGACACATTATTTTCAAAGCAACAATAAGACTGACAGGTTAGATAGGAGCCAGAGTCAAAAGAATAGCAAGTTTAAAAAAATAAATGCCAAAAAATTCTATACCCAGCTTAAATATTCTTGAAAAATGAAGGTTGTACAAAAATATTTCAAACATAAAAAAATGAGGTAATTTGTTACCAACAAACTTTCAGTAAAAAAAGATATATAAGAACCTACTTAACACTTTTATAAATTATAATAAATGAATTGCCACTAATAAAAATATCAGATGTTTAAAACAGAAATCACAAACTAGACTAACCTCTATATAAATTTACTTCTTTATCTGATAACACTTAGAAGTTAAAAGTTAACTAACAGATCATATCCATTAGATAGTTCTTCCTATATTTTTGAAATCATTTTTGCACATTAGCTCATTTACTATGCACCATTCCCCGTGAGAAAGGCTGGGCAGATACCATCTTTATTTAATGTAAAATGAAACCACTACTCAAGAGGTTCAGAGATTTGTTCTTCATTAGATGACAAAGTCAAAACTAGAACACACAATTCCTACCCAGTACTCATCATTCTGACACTGGGAAATAGAAAGTGAAGCAGTAATATCACAAAGGTCCATTATGTTGCGAAATGTGCCCAATATATAACAAAAGGATAATTTTACCTTATAATGATTTTGTCTCAAATTGTCTTCAATTTTATTTTTTAAAACTCCATTAACAATATTATCTGAACCCTATGAATAAGATATCATCACACTCCTGAATATTTTCAGTGATCCCATTAATGTTGGCATTCACTCCTAACATAATTCCACAAAGCCAAGATACCAATACCTTTCAGCCAAAAAGGTTTTACAGACCAATTTCCATATCAAAGGCCTACACAAAGTAAAATTGACAATGTTTTGTGATCCATATTCATCCTTAAACTAGAATTTGAATTACACCATGAAAAAGTCCATAAAATAACCCTCTGATGGAGTTCAAGATAGAATTTTGCCTCAAGGAAGGTGAAGAGAATCTCACTGTATCAGAGATCCTACAGTATCTGTTCAAATCAAGCAATTGGGACAATGAAAGCAAGAGGTCACCAAATGGAATAAATGTATTCTTCATACATAATCTTCTCTTGGAAATCTTCCAGTGTTCTGACACAATACTCTTTTCCATGACTTTGAAACATCACTATTGCCTACTCTGGACAATATATCATAGCTTTGTTTTTGTTTTACAGTGCAACTCCGTCCTCTTACTCTCATCTTTTTCAATTAAGAGTCCTGTTTAACGAAATATTTGTGAAATACATTAAAGATCATTATGAGAATATGCTCTGGTATAAGGACATCATTTTACTTTATGTTTTTAAATATAACATTGTACTCTTATCAACTGTATCAAATCAGATGGATTTGTAAGATGCTTACACTTTCTGAGGACAGTCCTTACGCATTCCGGTGTATGTATAGTGAAGTACCAGAGCATTTTTTTTTACCTTCTTGGACAAATATTTTTGAAATTAAAGATTTCAGACATAAAATGTAAGCTGCTTTCCTTAATGTACATAGAAGGGGTAAAGCATGTTATTGTTAAAGAAAATATCATTTGCCAAAACCATGAGCCAAATACCCCATACTTCCTGCTTTGTTGTTGGCTGATTGTCTAATTGAGATTATATATATTTTATATTAATGTATATTTTTATGTTGGATACCCCCTATCACATAAGCACATCGGCAGACTGTATGTTCACTGGGCTAGTTTCAGAATGAAATTTTGTTATTATAATACTAGAGGCCCAGTGCACGAAATTCGTACATGGGTAAGGTCCCTAGTGGCTGCCGGCTACTGGCCAGGGCCTCTCTTCACAAGTGCCTTGGCCTGGAGCCGCCCACTCACCTGCTCCACCATCCTGTGCAGTTCCTCTCTTGTCAGGGCCCATCAGGGCCGGTAGTACCTCCACTGCCACCAGCGGCCAGTGCCATGTCGCTGATGCCCACCATGTTCCGTGCCGCCCCCTGGTGGTCAGCGCACATCTAACTCCCACCCATAGGGACAATTTGCATATTAGCCTTTTATTATATAGGATTTCAGGAAAGCAGCCAGCATGAGCAACAAGTTCTCTAAGAACTTTCATGTAAACTCCTTAAGCTTTACTATAAAGAGTTGAGTATAATAAAGTTAGAAAAAAATAAAACTTTTGAAGACACAGGTGGAACCCTTTGTGATAAGAAGTCAGGAAACAGATAATGAAATAAAAAATTATTTCTGAATCACAGGAGAAAATGTTGCTGCTAATCCCAGAAATCCTGGGTAAAGATAAGCTCCCCTCGGTGGTATTATTGGACCCAGCAGAATAGAATAGAATCAAAAACTTTAATTATGCAATTCCTGGAAGGAAAGACAGCATGTCAAAGCTACAGTGAACTTTTCCAAAAGCAAAGCTGATATGATACCCTCTGATACCCATTTTAGCTAATCCCACCATTTATATTTAGTAAAACCTCCCTTTACTACCTCACCCAGTTCCTCATTACAAGGATTTCTTATTCCAATATTTTTCTATCATGTCTGTTCTGAAAAGACCTCAACTTTATCAGAAGAGCAACCACTGACCAAAAAAGTTTACTTTTATACTTTTGTTTTAGAAAAGCTTCACTAGGATTACCTATCTTTAAACCAAAAGAAACAATCTAAAAGAAAACCAGTAAGCCTTCTTAAGATAAAGAAAATAAAATGAACTTTGAATTATGACCATGATTGTTACTTTCTTATACCCTAGCATTATGTGTTAGACGCTGGAATATCAAAGTACCAAGAACCTCCTTAATATTCTGGAATCAGAATATGACATAGCACTTAAAATTTTTAAGATTTTAGAGTGCAGTGGATGAAGTAGCAATCTTTCATTCCCTTACACCTTTTTCACAAAGTGTTTCTTTTGGAAATAAGCTAACATTTAAACCCAATATTCCAATAGCTATCGCCACTTCTCTATGATGTGAAAATTGGACTTTTCCCAAACAGAAGGAATTCATTGATAAAACGCATGTCGAACCTCCAGGTAACGAGGCGGCGTGGGTGTTGTTAGCACTTACACGCAGCACACTCTAAACTAAGGTACCTGAGCGGGTTCCGAATCTTTTCTCTTTAGCCTACAAAGCTCTGGAATAGAACAAACACTGGTCTCAAAAACATTTAGCAAGCAAACCTCTTCCGGAACTACTACATAACCAAAGGGACTGCCCGGAAGACGTGGAACACTCTAACTACATACTGACATGCCCCACACTCCATCCACCAACAACACATAATCCTCGAAAGTGCCTCGGAAACCAGAGTGGGGTGGGGAAGAAGGGGGGACGACCAAGAGTGAGAATCCCAAGTTTGCTCTGTCACGCATGCCACCTGGGGACAGAACTTGGGCTCCATCTGCCTCGCGTGGTCCCTTCCCTTCCTGGAGCTTCGGAAGCTCTCCCCGCGTCTGGCTAACGGCGACACTCACCCGTGGGCGCAGGACCCTCCGGCGGCTGAAGTTCCAGCGCTCAGTCCCGCCGGCAGCAGGAACACAATGGCATTCCTCGCCCGGGTGGGCGGGTGCAGGGGGCCCGGACCCCACTCGACAGTAACGGATAGCGATAGCCGGGGTCAAGTCTGAGCGCATCAGCGCTAAACCCGAGACAAAGGCTGCCCTCG
>NW_005354829.1:1785567-1789785 GCF_000412655.1 Myotis brandtii | reverse complement strand
GGGAGCCTCTGCTCCGGCGCGGACCCACCAGGCAAAGGCACCTGCTGCTGGGGCTCCTGGGACTGGCGCTGGTGCCAAACCCCGCTCCGGGTCAAGGACGCAGGCGCCTGGGACGGCGAGCCCAGGAGGGTGCGGACTCGCGACGAGTGTAATTGAATGATCTTTGCAGTCACTCACCGGCGGAGGGCGAAGTCGCTCAGGCGGCTGCGGGGCTGAGCAGGGCGAGCACTCCCCGGCGCAGGCATCCTCCCATCCTTTGTCACTAGCGGGCGGAGCGCTCCTCCCAGGCTTGCGGACGTGCAGCGGGGTGGCGGGCAGCCCGGCTCTGGCTCTGCTTCCCAGCCCTCTCCCTCATCGCCTCCCCTCCCTTTCTCTGTCCCCCTCTCGGAGCCGGCTCTCACTCGGCTTCCATGATGTCATCCGGTGGAAATCTGCCATGCTCAAAGGCTGGAATAATCCAGCGCTCACGCGGGGAACAGGGCGCGGGGGCGGAGGCGGCCGCGGAGCCTTTAGGCGCGCGCACCCAGAACCTGCCGAGTCAGGATAACTGGGGTCAAGGACAGTCCAGAGGCGGGGGTGTGCGCAAAGGTGGCTCTGAGGGGGAGTGTGGGCAGGGTGGGCGTGGTGGGGGAAAGAGCCCAGGACGAAAAGTGCAGTCACTGCTGCAAAGATTTCTAACTTATAAGGGTAGGGAGAAAGTTTCCTTAGCTTCTCCGCGGCTCATGCGACCAGCACAGTGATGGACACCTTATGTGCGACCCGGAGAACGACTAGAAGCCCTGGGACTCTGCAGCCTCAGCTTCGGTGAGAAAGTTTAGGATGTCTAGCTGACGCCAGGTAGCCTGGATGAGGAGCAGCTGCAAGGATGAAGACAGACGCGGACTGTTTATGGGCGAAAGAATCTGAAAGAAAACATTGTCTTGTTCGGTGACGGCGGGAGGGGGACCTGACGACCTGTGAAACTAACATGGAAAAGATAGCTGCTCCCAGGAGAGAAGCCAAGAGCAGAAATTCACCCGTGGCCCTAGCTTTTTCCTCCTTTCCTCCACACCAAATACTATTGGGTCCTCTGGCAGTGGCTTCCTCCTAGCCTCGCCCAAGGATTGCCATAGCTGAAACCACTTAAGTCATGAGGTTCAGTAAGAGCTGTAAAAGATGTGATGTCAATTCTTTTTTGCTTAATATTCTTTATAATATCAGTAGATGCTTTATTAGAGAAATAGCCCCAATACTTTGGAAGATTCCCTTGTACCAGTGGACACACACCCACAAACACACACATAGATCGGAGATCCAACCCTGCATCAACCTAGGGCCGCTTCTTGTAAACAAACTCTCACTGTTCAGAGAACATATCCCAACAACTGATCCCAATCTTATCAAGCATTGCTTCAAGGAGTCTCTTGAGGTTCCCAGGATTACCTACCACTATCGCACCTGGAAGAAACAGGTTGCAGAGGAGAGCACCAACACCCAACCCAATACTGATTAGGCAGCTTAACTGAGCGGCCTAGGTAGGAACATACAGACTCTGCCGGAGGATTCATCCACCATCATCCTTTAAGTATAGAGACTAGAAATGGCATTTATTACAAATACTAGAGGCCTGGTGCACGAATTCATACACAGGTGGGGTCCCTTGGCCTGGCCAGCGATTGGGGTTGATGAGGAGGAGGGGCAGTAAGGGGCTGCTGGAAGTTCTGATGGGGCCGGGGGAGGTTGGCTGTGGGAATGCACTGACCACCAGGGGGCAGCTCCTGCATTGGCGTCTGCCCCCTGGTGGTCAGTGCACGTCATAGCAACTGGTTGACCAGTCGTTCGGTCGTAACTGTTGCTTAGGCTTTTATATATATACACTAGAGGCCCGGTGCACGAAATTCGTGCCCATGGTGGTATCCCTCAGCCCAGCCTGCACCCTCTTCAATCTGGGACCCCTCGGGAAATGTCTGACTGCCGGATTGGGCCCGATCCGGGATTGGGCCCAAACCGGCAGTCGGACATCCCTCTCACAATCTGGGACTGCTGGCTCCTAACCACTTGCCTGCCTGCCTGCCCGCCTGATGCCCCAACCACTTCTGCCTGCCAGCCTGATTGCCCCCTAACTGCTTCCCTGCCAGCCTGATGATGTCTAATTGCTCCCCTGCCAGCCCGATCGCCCACAACTGCCCTTCCCTGATGGCCCAATCGCCCACAACTGCCTTCCCCTGCTGGCCCAATCGCCCTCAACTGCCCTCCCCTGCCGGCCTGATCACCCACAACTGGCCATCTTTGTGGTGGCCATCTTGTGGTGGCCATCTTGTGACAACGTCAAGCACGAGGGCATGAGGACCACCTAGGCTTTTATTAGTATAGATTAGAGACCCGATGCATGGAATTCATGCAAGGGGCTCGGCCCTCGCATCTCCAGCTGCCTCGGCCCTCACAGCCCTGGCTTCATCAGGAAGGTCGTCCTGCTGTTTGGCCATTTGGTCAATTTGCATATTACACTTTTATTATTATAGATATAGATGGGTACAATTAGAAACACCTTAAACTTTGTAAATACAAAGAGAAGCACTCGGTATAACGTCAACTTGAAGGCCAGTTTGTTAATTCACTATGAAATTATGAAATCCACTGGGACATTTCTTAGGGGAAAGAAGTGTGAAAAAGCAGGATCAGAAATTAATTTTTTTAATAAAATATCAAAAAGGCCATAGTGTAATGTAGGAAACCTAGAAGTGTTAACTTGGCCCTGGCCAGGTAGCTCAGTTGGTTAGAGTGTCCTTCCTATAAGCCAAGGTTGCTGATTCAATCCTAGCTCAGGGCACATACAAGAATTAACCAATGAAATGCATAAATAATTGGAACAACAAATCAATGTTTCTCTCTCTATCTCTATCTCTCCTCTTCCTCTCTATCTAAAATCAAAATGAAAATAATTTTTAAAAGCATTAAAATGTTAACTTGCATTTATTTGTTTTCAAATTAAAATAATTCAGGTTGCTCAGTGGTTGAGCATCTACCTATGAACCAAAAGGTCATGGTTTGATTCCTGGTCAGGGCACATGCCCAGTTTGCTAGCTCAATCCCCAGTGGGGGGCGTGCAGGAGGCAGTTGATGAATGATTCTCCCTCATCATTGATGTTTCTATTTCTCTCTGTCTCCCTCTCTCCCTGAAATCAAAAAAAATTTTTTTTAAATATATTTTAGGTATCATTAATATGTGTTACATCTTATTAGTATATATTATAAAGATATGTTTAACATCCTTGTCTACATCCTTACTTTAAAAAAGTGTTTAGCCCTAGCTGGTTTGACTCAGTGGATAGAGCATTGGACTACAGACTGAAGGGTCCTGGGTTTGATTCCAGTTAAGGGCACATGACCAGGTTGCTGGCTTGATCCCCAGTGGGGGGTTGGGGGGGGGGAGGGGGTGTGCAGGAGGCAGCCAATCAATTATTCTTTCTCATCATTAATGTTTCTCTCTCTCCCTCTCCCTTCCTCTCTGAAATCAATACAAATATATTTTTAAAAATAATAATCTAAAAAATAAGTTTTTAAAATTTTAAGAATAGCCACTTATCCTTTCCTACAAATCAAAATACAAAGGAACATATAAAATGCATGAACAACTTTTGCAGGTGAGTATTTTTTAATATCAAAATAGTGAAAACTTTAAAAAATCAGGGCAACTAGAAAATAAACTAGATATTTTAAATTTATTAGAGGGAAGAATTTGGTAATGTAAGCAATGGCCATCTTTGAGAATAGACAAATGATCTAATTGCTTATAAAAAAGTAATTAGAACTGTTAATGATGCTGTTCCAAGGATAGAAGAAGGTCAAGTTGTAAACCTTCCTTTGTAGATTGCTTCTCTTCTGCTCCATCTATCTTCATTGCCTCTGTTGATCTTGCTGTGCTTCAGCATTCTCTGGACTAATGAGCAAGTATGGAGACAAGAAGGTCATAGGAAGTCAACAGATATGGGGAACTTACACAAATAACCAAAAAGATCAGAAAATGTACCAGTATCCCCCAGTTTTAAAAAAAATCACTGCTCTAAAGGATTAAAGAACCTATATCGTGTACACTTAAAACTTGCATGATGTTATATGTCAATCTACACTAATAAAAGAGAAACATGGTAATTAGCATACGACCGCTACCCTTCCCATTGGCTAATCAGCATATCCTTATGCAAATTAACTGTCAGCCAAGATGGCAGCCGGCAGCCA
>NW_005354829.1:1764134-1784275 GCF_000412655.1 Myotis brandtii | reverse complement strand
GGGGATGGGGGACCCCCCCCCCCCCCCCCCCCCAGTGCATAAATTTTTGTGCACCGGGCCTCTAGTTATCCTATATAATAAAAGGCTGATATGCAAATCGTCCCCTCGACTGGGAGTTCTAGCAGGAGTTCAACCAGTTCAACCAGGGGGTGAGGCCGGCCGGCCAACTGCCTGTGGCCCCTCCCTCCAGCTGGCCTGGCCAAATTGGTGCAATCAGGGCTGGCCGGCTGGACCCCACCCATAAACGAATTTGTGCACCGGGCCTGTAGTATCTAATAAAGCTATAAAAATTTCTTTAAAAAACCTATATCTCTTACTTTAAGGATATGAAATGCATTCATTTATTTGATTCTATGTAAAAGTCTTCAGTTATATGATTTTGGCATTCTTTGAGAATTAAAAACACTGTGCTGTGTGGCCTTCACTGTGGCCCTTGATCTTAGCAAAGTAAATGTACTACATCTCTAGGAAAACTTCTTTCCCAGTGTATGCTAACCACCAAGATCCTTGCCTGTGTCATTGACACTTCCCACTTCCAATGCATGCTTTTATCTTTACTTCCAATTTTTAAGTCATGCTGTTTGAATATGTTGATATTTTTATCCAAATAGATGGCTATTAATAACTAAAATAAAATATCCAATTGTTACAGTCTTTAAAAAAGATAATATCTGAACTCATACCTTACAAACCTAACTTATATTCTGATCTTGTTTACATGATGAATATATTAAGCCTTGGAATTGAAGATTTAGAGTGGAAATATTAACTCTGCCTCAATTATTGATGCTCTGCTGCACTGTTTTCATATTGATACATGATTCTCTTCACAAAAACAATGAATGTTTTGGTGAGGGAAAAGAAGCACATTTTAATATTTTTCCTTGTGGATTTCACAAAATGAAAATTTTTTAGACTCTGGTTTTTATCTGAATTAATAAATTCATTAATAGCTAGTGACTTTTTAAAAGCAAGTTTTCCTAGATATGAACTTAACGGTTGGTAAATAATAACTAATACGTAAAACTAATATTATTAAGGCCTTATAATGTGCCAAATACTGTGCTAAGTGCTTACATGTATTAATCTATTTGATCTTTAAAATTTCCTTATGACATGAATGTGTGATTTACCTCTTTTGAAGATGAGGAAACAGATACCTAGAGAGGTTATGAAAACAGTCCAGGCAACTAAACTAATAACAAGTCAAATTTAAGACTTTATTTTATCTGCCTAAACATATAGAGCCTGCACTCATAATAGCATGCTAGTAGCTTTTAGATAATTTTTACTATGAAAAAATGGTGAGGTGAACAATATGCTTTTGTGAACTTTGCCATCAGTTACTAAATCTATCATGAACTTTATTTTCATTATCCCTGTTAATAAAAAGTTTCCAAAATTATTTACAAAGAATACCCAATAAATTTTAGTGTCTTATATATCCTTAAATAGTATCAGACATAAAAAAAAATGTGAAATGATTTTGTACTTGGAGACAGATCATTGTAAAATGAAATTTAAAAAATAACCATAAACTACTAATTTAAGTAAAGACAAAGACCACTTCAGCAAATATATTCTCAGTACAGTTAATCCTTTAGTGGATCTAGGAAGGCAAACTACGTCATCCATTCAAATGAAGGTTTCTTCCCCACTGTGAATATTAATAAGGAAAAGAAATCATTTTACATATTGTATTTCAAAGGCCCCATATGTTTTTATCATAGAAATAATATTCCCTGGGCACAGATGTATAACCAGGCTTCTTTAAATAGAAAAGGTTAGTGTAGATTTTTTCAAAATCCTTTTTTAGCGTACCTTTTTGATAATTGGCTGGTGTTCAGCAGCTCTGCATACAAGGGTTATTTGAATGGACTTGTGAAAAAGGTTACAAGGTATACAAAACAGATTTTCATTCTTTCAGGGTATGCTGCTAATCTAGCTCTTTGTATTAATTTCTCTCTTATGAAATAAACAATGTAAACAAATAATGGAAACCCTTATATTCATGAGATACGTTAGCAGGCATAAATTGATTTATTGCATACATATCATCTAAATGAATTGTGATTTTTATGCCAAGTTTGTGATTGTCACAAGTTCACAAATTTCAATTCGCCATCTAGCCATCACCATCTACATGGCGCTGGCCAGCTAGTGTCGTTGGTAGGTGTCGAATCCTTGCATGTTGTGGTTCTCACCTCAGCCAAAGCCATTTCCACCTTAATACGATGTTATTTATCACCCTTTCCCAAAAGTTATTTTATTAATTATAACATGCCATGGTGAAGTAGTCTCAAAGAAATACAATGCTATCTCAAAGAAAAAAAAGAAAATTTGACCTGCTTTGTTAATAATACATAACAATTACCCTGAACACGACCTATTGGTTGATTCTGGAAACTACTGGTTGAATGAATGAATATGTGATTGAATCGTTGTGATGATTAAGTAAAATAATAGAATATAGGTAATGATTCCTGGCATTTAACATCTTACCAATTACTAATACAGCATAGATTCAGGGACTAACTGCATCCTAAAACATTTTATTCATTTACAAGTAAAATACAGAGTATATAATGTAGTATTTTATATACTATCCCCACTGGAGTCTGGTTCAGCACCCTGAAATCAAGCACAGCAATAAGTCTAGTGAAATATATGAAGATTCACACCAAGTCTGATAAAAAAAGCCTCATGTCAGTTCAGAGATTTCTAGATTTTAGAATTTGGACAAGTAGTTGTGAATATTAATAGTTAACATTTATTAAGTAGCTACTATGTGCACTGCTCTAACCACTTCACAGGTATTAATTAAGCCTCACAACAATCCTCTAAGGTAGGTACTATTATTATTATTTCCAGGAGAAAGCTGATGCACAGAGGGTAAGTTACTTGCTTTATTTGGCTTATGGACCAAAATAAGTCTGGAAGGATTTGTGTTAAACTTTATAAAAATCAATTGAATTAAATTAAGGATAATATAAAGATAGGCACTGGTTTCAGTATGAAAGGAATTAAGATATAAGCAATGAAAGAAATTACCCAAATTAGTAACATGTTTTATTAAGTAAAACATTTCTAGAATATTAAAAATACCATACAATATTTAAAATTTAATAAACTGGATTAAATATTTTCAACCAATATGGTTAGCAATGCAGTATATGGAGTAAATACAAATCAATAAAAAACATCAAGACCTCAGTAGATGAGAAGGAAAGAGATATAAAGAAATCACACACAAAAAAAAACCCAGTTGTAAAAAAAAATGTGAGAATTGAAGTCTAAAATTCAAGTTTAAAATGGAGATACAATTTTTCAAGTAAAGATTTTTATAACTTGTAAAACATGCCAAATACTTGAGGAATTCCAATAGCCACTGAGGTAGTGATTTGATTTTTTTAAGTCTACTATAGAGAAATAACAAGTACAGAGGAAAAATATTTGTCCACAAAGATGTTCATTAACGAGTAATTTATACTATTAAAAGGGGGGGGGACAATGCTTTTAAGGGTCATGGCATCAATAAACAACTTCAAACAAATGAAGCAGAAAAAATTATTTGGGCTGAACAATAACCATTTTTTTAACACACTGCTGAGTCCAACAGAACTGTCAAATGTTATAAAATTATAGTTTAGTTTCCTAATGTCACATTAATAAGCTCTCTGTAGTTGTTGCCAGGGAATCTGAGACCCTGAAGCCATATATCTAGGCAAGATAGTTTTCTCTGCAGTTGTCCTGATCGGGTGGGAGGATAATTTTCACTAAAGAAGTATTTTTTCACAGTAAGTGATGACTAGCTGTGAAATTGTTATGTTACACTGTGGACCTGGATGCTGTCCCTTTCTCCAAATAAGTTGTTAATACTGCAACTTTACAGCAGTATTGACTTTGAAGCCTTTGGGAATTAGATTAACCCAACTAGACTGGAGTATAATAAAAGAGCAATGTTAATCATTTAAAATAAACCTCAGGCAAATTATTGACCACCTTTCTTAACTCCAACTCCAGCCCTTCTTCCTCTTTGCTCTGTCTTTTGTAATCCTTTTCTCGGTAAACATTTCCACCTTTCATCCAGGTTTTCAAGCAGGGAATCTAAATATCACTACAAGCTCTTTCCTCTCACTTGTACCCCATTGGAATAATCACTATCTCAAATATACACATACAACTATTTTTAACCAGTTATCCTATGTTGATTAAACGGCAGCTCTTTTCAATCATGACTGACATTATGGTGACAGTCATCATATATTTTCAAACAAATATTTTATCATATGTATTGGTAGAGTTCTCTGGGATATAAGTGACATAGTCACCAAGTCCTATGGATTCTACATCATAAAAAAGTTCTTGTATTTATTCCCCCTTCTCCAAACTCATTTCCATTATCTCATTTAGACCCTTTCCATCTTGTGCCGGCTATTTTTGGTTTGCCCCCTAGTCTAGTCTATATTCTTTGTCTTTCTCAGTGTCCCAGAGGGTTGACCTCTAGGAAGTTTTCTTGCCTTCTAGCTTCTGGTTGGGTTTGGTTGGGAGGCACCAGGAGGATTTGAAGAGTGGGAAGAGATTGAGTTGGGTTTATATTTCCCCCATTTCATCTGCTCAGGTGTGGTTGTGTAGGATGCTACTTTGCTTCATGAATACAGCTTCTCCCATGAGTCCAGCCCTCAACCAGGCTCTTGTGATATCTTAAGAATAGCAAGGATCATAAGGCTATAAAGAGTAGTAATGGCTTCCCCCTCTTGCTAGTGCTAACCATTTGGTTGCTTTACCTTTACCTACATCTCAGTAATTATTTCCTTTACTAAAATCTCAGCAGACTATACCTTCTGTTTCCTATCAATATACAGACTGACATATGTTCCTTCTCCAAACCACTGAAATGGCCTCTAATTGATTGTATGCCTACAGCCTCCCTATCTTCCCCACCATTTCACAAAACATCCTTCAATGATGAACACAGCTCCCTTTCTCAAATGCAAACAGAGCAAAATCTTCACTGTTCTGTATTATAGCCAGTAGTTTCCAACTAGAGTTGTTACGAATGATCTACGAATACTTTTGCATCCAAGAATTTTCTGTGGAATAATCAGTCTCATATATACACACTAGAGGCCCAGTGCACAAAATTCGTGCACTTGGGGGTGGGGGTTCTCAGCCCGAACTAGAGGCCCAGTGCACGAAATTCGTGCACTTGGGGTCAGGGGAGGTCCTCAGCCCGGCCTGTGCTCTCTGGCAGTCCGGGAGCCCTCAGGGGATTGACTAATGGGTTTTAATTTGTGAACCATCTATAAGAAACTGATAGCTGTTTCTTGGGTGTGTAGTTAAGATTCCTGCAGGCATAAAAGTGTACAGCAGGTTTAAGAGAGCTTTGCTGGATTCATCATTAGGCTGTGGACTTGGGTCAGGAAGACTGTTTCAGCACCCTGGACAGCACACTGAACAGACAGACAACTGCTACTTGATTACTCAAGGGCTTCTTGGGCAAAGAGGTACAATAAGATGAGACCCGGTATTTTCCAGAAATTTGAGCAAAAATATATGCATGTTTGTATAATTTAGTTAACTTTTGTGTGTATATAGCAGCATTTATTATTCTATTCACAATAAACCAAGATCATTATAGCAAATAAATATGTCAAACAAAAACTAAACAAAGAAGAGAAAAGAAATAGCTAATACTTCAGCAGCACTATATTGTTCCCATATTATTAGATACTCCCAGAAGATTGTATGCTGGTTATTTTCCCAAGTTTTCTATAAACATTAATTTATAGAAACTGGAGTTTGAACTGGCAGAATTTAAAGTGGCAGAATTCATGAGATTGTTAAGAGATGGCAATAATGTTCTATAAGTCTTACTTTACTTCCTAAAAATATAGTATTATATAAAGTTTATATTTAAAGCATATTTTAATAATAGCTACATAATCTTGTTCTTTGGAAGATAATTCTATTGACAAGACCTGCTTTTCGCTACCAAAGATGTTTACACTCAAGTTTTTAAATATTTTACCATAAAATTATAAATTATCAGTGTATTTGTTATAGTAGCAGAATTGTTAAATTTGCTTCTGTTTCCTTTCATTTAATAATAGGGCAAATCAACTTCTTTATTGACCTTTCTACTTGGTAAAATTATCTCCAAGACATGGCATTGTGTAACTTCCCAGAAGAGGCAGCTGGCCTTTCTTAGCAAATTTTAATCTTTATTCATGCCTCCCATTCCTAAATCCATAAAGCCTTTCCAGATTTCCTTTTTGTAAATGGCATCTTTCCCTTTTCTGGATTCCTCCTCTAGATGCCTATTATACTCTATTGCTGCCTACTTTTGCCTTATAATGTTTGTATTATTGAACTCATATAAACATCCTTTGCCCTATTACCAGTAGACATCAGTTCCTTGCAGACAAAGATTACATTTTTTCCACATTTGTAATTTCCACACGATCTAACATAATGCATTACACAAAGAAAGCCATTAAACAAGGTTTATGAAAGAGCCATCAACTGTTTTGAATATCAAGTTGTTTAAGGGGCATGAGCTGGATGCTTTGTGGTATTCAGAACATTGATCTTTCTGTAATTTTCAGAAAAATAAAATAAATATGCATTACTACAAATACATTTCACACACTATGTAACACGATTAATAATCATACAATAGAAATGCCAAACTACTTTGCTATAATGTCTGTTAGTCCTACCTTAGAATATTTTCTGTTATAAGAAAAGCTGTCATATGGTAAATTATCTTGATGCAATGATATCCTTCAAATATACTGGCAGGCAAGATCCCAAGGGCCATATGAGAGAAAGGCTCACAGAACAAGTCAAAATGCTCAAATATTTTCTGTTATAAGAAAAGCTGTCATATGGTAAATTATCTTGATGCAATGATATCCTTCAAATATACTGGCAGGCAAGATCCCAAGGGCCATATGAGAGAAAGGCTCACAGAACAAGTCAAAATGCTCAAATAAGATTATTTATTTAATCAATTAAAATACATAGTGATATATCGAAAATATATAAAGAACTCATACAACTCAACAACATAAAAGCAAGCAATCCAAAAAATGGGCAGAGGACCCGAACAGACACTTCTCCCAAGAAGACATACAAATGGCCAACATATATATGAAAAGATGTTCAATTTCACTACATATTAGGGAAAGGCAAATTAAAACTATAATGAGGTACCACCTCACAACTATTAAAATAGCTATTATCAACACGACAAGTAATAACAACTGTTGGAGAGGTTGTGGAAAAAAAGGAACCTTCACACACTACCAATGGGAATATGAACTGATACAACTACTATGGAAGACAATATGTAAATTCCTCAAAAATTTAAGAATAGAGTTACCATATGACGCAGCAACCCCTCTTCTGAGTATCAGAAAAATTTAAAAACATTTATTTGTAAAGATATATGAAACCTGATGTTCATTGTAGCCTTATTCATGGTGGCCAAGACATGGAAACACCAAAGTGTCCTTCGATAGATGATTGAAAAAAGAAGATGTGGTACATATATACAATGGAATACTACTCAGCCATAAGAAAAAATGAAACACTAGCATTTATGACAACATAGACAAACCTTGAGAATAATACTACTCAGCCATAAGAAAAAATGAAACACTAGCATTTATGACAACATAGATAAATCTTGAGAATATCATGCTAAGCAAAATAAGTCAGATGAAAAAAGTCAAGAACCAGATGATTTCAGTCACATGAGGGCTATAAAATTAAAAGCAACAAATGAACAAATAATACAAACAGTCATAGACATAGACAACTGATTGGCGGTTACCAGATGGTAAGAGGGGTAGAGGGAGGCAGTAAAGGGTAAAGGGGGTCAAATACTAGTATATGGTGAGGAAGCAAGATTTGATTTTGGATGGTAAATACACTATGCAATATACAGATGATGTATTATTGTAAAATTAATAATATAATTTTATTAACCAATGTCATTTTAATAAATTTAATTTTAAAAAATGGTAAAGCTCTCGCTGGTTTGGCTCAGTGGGTAGAGCACTGCCTGCGGACTGAAGGGTCCTGGGTTAGGCTCTGGTCAAAGGCACATGCCTGAGTTGTGGGCTCAATCCCCAATAGGGGGCATGCAGGAGGCAGTCAATCAATGATTCTCTCTGATCATTGTGTTTCTATCTCTATCTCCCTTTCCTTTCCTCTCTGAAGTCAATATAAAAAATATATTTAAAAAAGTTAAATACATAGTGAGAAGCAAAGGGGAAAAGAAGGCATAGGTTAATATATTTGAGATAATGTGCAAACAGAGTGAAAGACCACACTATCCAACTTCTGGGTTAAGCAATTCTAGAGAGATAGATGATAGATAAATGATTATAGATGATAGATAGATAGATAGATAGATAGATAGATAGATAGATGGATGGATCATCTGTGTCTCTATCTCTCTGATGAGCCACACTATCCCACTAATGGCATAGTTATAAGCACCAGAGTTGATATTTCAGTAAATTGACTCAGCCAACAGAAGCCAAAGACCAGCACGCACACTTGCTCTACCAGAGAGATACAGGGTAAGTAGTCTGACCACTGGATCACCAATAGAAAAGCTCACTGGACTACAACATATGAGAAGCTACGGATTTATTTGTGTTTCTTGAATAGGTGACATAAGATGCCAAATGTACATTACCAAAGAGTGACCAAATTCAAACCTTATGAATACTCAGTGGCTTACAGAAATTTATTGCCTCATGAATACTAAGTGTCTTCCATACATTTAGAGTACCATAAATATTAGGTATCTTTTGATTTCTGTATCTTTTTATATCTATGTTCATCTCACACTATGTGTTCTTCTACTTATTCCTATTTTATGGTATAGTTAAATACTTTCAAATAATTTATTTTTTTAAAAACCTCTGTAGCAATGTTCAATATTGTGCCATTAGGTTCAAAATGTATTGTGTACTTAGAACATTCAGAAGGAGGTCAATAGACAATAAATAAGCTGAGCATGAGGTTTGTGGCACATTTGTAAGTATAAAAAACAAACCATCTGTGAAGCCATATTTAAAAAAAATAAAAAGTATTTTAATAGAATGAAGTAGCATTAGAAGGGATTAGGGATATAAAGACAAGAAAGTAAGTTTCAAGATTCAACAAATTAAATAATATTGGTAAGAAATGCTCTAATGTCTGAAGCCCCATAATTTTACCCTTCAAATTACAAAAGCTTACTTCTCACTTACTCTTTATGTCCAACACAGATTCAGCTAGGGACAGAAGTCTACCATCTTATAGTATCACCACCTCAATATCATGGCAGGAAACACATGAATAAAGAAGCTGAAGTAGCTTCTAAGTGCATCGCCTAAGTCACATTAATAGTATAAATAAGCTTTCCTCATATGGAACCAAATTTGCAGTCTTTGAAAAAAATTTAACATTCACCTTTTGACATGTTGTGGTTTGACATGAAATGCAGCATCAACACCTCCTAGGGGGAGTGGGAAGACTGAACCAGAATGAGAACACCCACTGACATTTGAGAAAAAGAACCCCACCTCTTTGGCTTCCATATCAGAAATAGTGACACTGAGTGAGCAGAAAAGTTCCACTCAAACTGCTCTGAAAAGTTCCTGTAAAAGGTCTACTCAGCCCTTAGATTGAAACTGAAATTCTTGAATTAACAAGACCTCCAAAGGATGCCTTTCTTCCTAGGGAGAGCTGGAGAGGTGGGGGTGGGGGTTCTGGACTGTGAGACAGGAGCAGGGAGAAGAAGTGAGGAGCCATGGGGGAGAGGGAGAGTCCACCTTTTAATGAGGAGGCCTTCTCTACTTCTGTAAGATGGAACATATTACTAGTAAAATCAGCTCACTTGGGTGTGTTTTATATATTTTTATCTTATATTTTTATCTAATATAAATCTGAGCCTTCAAGAAAAGAACTGTGTGTTTTATACTGGGGCTGGAAGTCCTCACAGAAGATGGTGTCTGATTTCTGATCCTCTGGCAGCTTTCCAAGCAAGACTAGGCTGAGGGACCTCTATACCCTTCAACCCCATCTTCCAGGATCAGTGAATGAAGCTGTCATCATTCACCAGGAACTACAGAGACACCCAATGACCTGCTCCAACTTAAGACCCTAAGACTGGACTTCCGATTCTTAAATGTCCCCCCTTACACACACACAGAGCCCATGGATACACTGGGGATTTGGGAGAAGGGATAGGGGAGCTGGGGCATCTGCATTACTTGTAAGTCCCTAGAAAAATGTATTTTACTTCTCAAACTCTCATTTTTCTTATTTGTAAAATGGAAGTGGTAATATCTGCACTGTTTCTGTCACTAACATTGTGAATGACTAAATGCATATGAAAGGCCTCTGAAATGACGATGAGCTAGTGTTTTGTTAACAACCTGTTTATTTTGAATATTTAAATTAGGTCATCTTAATTTATATTTACACAGGTGTGTGTGTGTGTGTGTGTGTGTGTGTGTGTGTGTGTGTGTGTGTGTTTTAAAAAACAAGTCATTCTGTAGAAGAAAAAATATCCAATCTGATATGTGGATTATATATTTTATCCTTAAAGTAAACATACTTTGTATAAGCATACTGCTTTCAGATTTCCCTTTGTAGTAAGCTACCCCACCAGTGGGTTTAAGACGACGAGAGAGTTTATTTTAAAAAATAAATCCTCTTAAAGGCAAAATATAATACTAACCTTTTGGTGGTCAGCACATCAGTCATTAAACTTCTGCTGATAAATGTTTATACTTTATTATTACAGCTACTCATAACAGCTGATATGGCACTGTAATTACAATGTTATCTACTTTTCATAAAAATCTTGACACAGCTTGACAATATCATACAATTTTAGAATACTAAGCTCAAAAGGATCTCAGAAATCATTTAGACCATGTCTAGATAAAGTAACTAAGACCCAAGAGGTTAAGTGGCTTTTATAAGATTCTACAGTTAACCCTTGGCAGAATTATGACTCTGACTTAGGGTCGCTTTACTAAATAGTGAATTTTCAAAACCTTTATAAAGAAGCCTTCTCAATTTTATTTAGTAGAGAGAATATATACTATGATGTGTGAATAGAAGAAAAAATATTTTGCTTTAAAACTGAGTAATACCTTAAATTTTAATATAAATACCCATAATTAGTCAAGTGATATTACACTGAGTTTTAAATATTCATTAACTCCACAGTGTATAAAAAACAGTATTAAAAAAATGAAGTATGACCCTAATCGGTTTGGCTCAGTGGATAGAGCGTCAGCCTATGGACTGAAAGGTCCCAGGTTCGATTCCAGTAAAGGGCATGTACCTTGGTTGCGGGCACATCCCCAGTAGGAGGTGTGCAGGAGGCAGCTGATTGATGTTTCTCTCTCATCAATGTTTCTAACTCTCTATCCCTCTCCCTTCCTCTCTAAAAAATCAATAAAATATATTTGAAAAAATAAAAATAAAGTATGGAGAGTATACAATATATCAAATAATTCTATGTACTACGTATATTTATCTTCTAAATCAAATATTCACTAAAAGAGAATAAATGAAAATTAGCCACCAGTTGTTTTCTACATGTCCAAAAAGTATCAATTATATAAAAATTTGTGTGTATACACACATATATATACACACACACAGAAAGTATATTCTATTGAGTCTACTTACAGCAAAGGTTTCTTTTTAAGGGAACTAACTACATCGTATCATCAAAATAGCTTTTAAACAAGGTTCTTTCCAATTTAAAATCTATCTTTTCTGTGACTACTATTTTTTTATCACCAAATTCTTTGGTTCTTAAGTTATTTCATATCTATGCAATGCTATTGGTAAACAGAGTGAATTTTTCTCCTTTTAGAAAATAGTCATCATTCATCTACTGCAAAATCATGTTGGTGGGAAAAAAAGTTATTAGGAGATTTAATAAAAGCACAGTCTTACTAGGGTTGGAGTTCAATGACATCAAAATAGGAATTTGGCACTCTATATAGCAAATTATACCAGATAAAGCTCGTGTAATATACAAGCAAGAAAGGACAAATATTATTATGCAATTTTTATTTCTAGGCATATAATACATAGGAAAGCCCCTTTTAGGAAAAATTCAAAATATGCAAATCAATTTCATGATATTGATCTAAGACCCTATAAAATACTGAGTTCAAATTCATGATCAAATTCTACTGTGTAAGGACCTCATCATTCAGCACTGAATTTATTGACAAACAGAAAATTACATGAGAGGTACCACCCTCTTTGAAGGATGGGTGTAGCACTGATGAGGCCTTAATGTCTAAGACTAAAATGGAGGCTTATTAGAAAGCTATTAGAGGCCTGGTGCACAGGTGGGGTCCCTTGGCCTGGCCGGTGATCAGGGCCAGCCAATCGGGGCCGGCCAATTGGGGCCAGCTGGCCAGGGGGAGAGACTGTGGGAGGTTGGCTGTGGGAACACACTGACCACCAGGGAGCAGCTCCTGCATTGAGCATCTGCCTCCTGGTGGTCAGTGTGCATCACAGCGACCGGTCAACTGATTGTTCGGTTGTTTGGTTGTTCAGTTGCTTAGGCTTTTATATATATAGATACTAATGCCCAACACCTTACATGGGCGTTGTGAGGTCAGTTTGAGGTCATGTCTGGTATTAGATCCCTCTTCCTTCTCTCCTATTGGGTATCTAAAAGCACCAGGCATTTCTGTAATGAAAATGTAAAACATTTGTACTCTTAGGAGCTCTCATAAGATTTGTACACATATTGAATGAGCTCTGACACATGTGTGAAACTCTTGTATGACACTTGATATTTGAGAGCTGTTTCATAATGAGTGTGTTCATTACTCACCTAATAGAGAGGTGTCATGTTCTGATGTTGCTTTGAGCTTGACCATCAGGAACAAAGTTTCTATACAAGTTCATTTTCACTCCTCACAGCTTTGCCTTTGCTTAGTTACAATTCAATGTAGACCCTCTATTTTTATGTTGGATTGATTTTTTAAAAAAAAGAATGTACACGCTTTTCTTACTGATTGTAAAACTGTGCGTAAGGATATTGTACCGCCTGTCATTCAATGTTCTCTATCCAAGGACACACATAATCAATTTGTGCTTTAGTTTAGTTCAACAACAACAACAAAATAATCTTTATAGATGGATGTGCATGTGTTCAGTTGTCACAAGATGAAGACTGCATTTCTTTCTTTTTTAAATCTTAGCTGACCGAAACAGCATCAAATGTACTTGCCAAACACTGTAATTCAATTCTGTCCCGAAAACATTTCACTTTTTCTGCTAACTTTAGAGGCACTATTCCATTTCATACTTCCAATATACAATTTTGAACTCTTATTAAACTGTAAACTTTCTCAAAATTCCCTTTTCCATCCTGCCTTCTTCTGCTCCATTTACCTGTCACTATCTTGGCCCTTTCTTGGATGCCCAATGGCATGCAGATGTTGAGCCTAACCTGACCAGGAAAGGAGCATGTTAATTAGGAGGCCTTACCTAGTCAGAATTCCTTGTCTGAAACAAGATAAACTACATAAAATTTTGGATCTAGTGAGTTGGGTACATTGTGAATACCTGGATCTCCACTTAGCAACACACTTCTCTCTTTATCCTTTCTTCTCACTGTGAAGATTGAGTTTTTGCCTCAGTTTCTGGAATTAGCACCCCATGTATTTTGCATGGAATGAAGTCCTACTTTAACACTAATTTTGTTGGAATCCTAATAACAAGTATAGTATCAGATAAATTGTTTCATACAATGAAGATTCTATGGTGCATATCCCTATGTGAGGACTGGTGTCCTCCAAATCACAAAATTGCTCAGGGTGGACCAAAAGTAGATTATAGTTGTTTTTATGAAAGTAATACAATAATTAATAAATAATAAGGCAAGAATAAACTCTGTGTTTCACATAATCCCACAACTGTAAACCTAGTTTTGCCTCACCCTGTAAAATAGCCATTTACTCAAGCTTAACCAGGATTGCTACTTTGAGAACACAGCTGCCATGCACTTTAACTGCTACATTGGATTTGCTCATATATCAGTGTTTGCTCAAATCAAGCTCAAGTTGATGATTTGTCACTTTTATCCCAGGCCATTCCAATCTCATTGAACTCTTATCACTGCCTACATACAGTCCTACTACATTGCCTTCGTCAATTCATTCTCTGACTTTCTCAGGCAATTATTTCCTGCCTTTTAGTCTCTCCGGAACCCTCAACCCTCCATCCCCTTCTCACATGCAGATGAAAGTCTTCTCCGTCTTAGATATCTTCTTCCTTATATATTATACCATCTATGCAACAGACAAAATACACCTGCTTCTATTAAGGTATCATCTCTACTAATTCTTTCTAGGTCATATTTCTTCCCATCTGCCCATTCCTCTTCAAGTCTTCTGACTCTATGCTGTATTATTAATTTTTCTCTTTTTATTGTATCTTCAGTCACCATATAAATGTACCATTGCGTCTTCCATCTTAAAAAAAAATCTTTCTTAAGGTTATTGTCTTATTTTTCTGTTCTCCTTTAAATAAAAACTTCAGTTGTCCACCCTTCCTGATTCTACTTTCATACTCACTGGCTCTGTCTAGAAGTCATGCCAATCAGGATTTTATTCCATCCATTCTACTAAAACAGCTTTGGTCAATGCTCTGCACAATACTCCTTGCAATGCTTCATTTTCGGTCTTCATCTTGTTTGACTTCTAAGGATCATTTAAAATATCCACTCGTGTTCTTCTTGAAACACTGTAGTTGGTCACTGGCCTTCTAGAACACAATACTCCTAGTTTTCCTCTCATCTAACTATTCTCTATGTCCTGTGAACTCATCTAGTTTCATTGGCTTTAAATATGACCTTTTTGCTAAGAACTTTAAAATTTCACTTCAGACTCAATTTCTTTGGTGAACTTCAGATTAATGTAAGCAAACGTCTTCACTGGAATAAGCTTCTCAGACTAAACTTGGTCCAAACATGTCTCCTTCAGACTTCCTCATTTTAGTAAATAGCACTGTCATTTATGTTCCATCATCCTTGGCGTCTCATTTCATATCACATCTCACATCAAGTGCATGAACAAATTCTGTTAAAGCACAATGTAAATCTTACCACGCCTCCCCTCCTCCACTGCTAGGAGACCACCCCAAGCCATTATTATCCTTACCTAGAACATGGTCAAAGTATCCTATCTGATTCCCTGTTTCCAAGCTAAGTCTTTTTGCCACAGACAAGCCAGAGTAATCTTATTAAGACATTAAAGCTGATCATTCCTTGCTTAATACCCTTCTGTAGCTCCTCATAACACTTAGAAAAAAATTAAGTACAAAGTTCTACAGTTACATGACCTGGCCCTGGTGAAATCTCCATCAGCACCTTCACTCTAACTAATTCCAGTTACACTGGCCTCTGGCCATTTCTCCAATTAGCTAATGTGCCTACCTCAGAGCCTTTGCATTGGATGTTTTCTTTTCTTAAAATGTTTTTACCCCCAGGTATCTTCCTCCTGACTTCATTCAGGTCTCATATGTTACCTCCTCCAAGAAGCCTTTGCTGAAAAAAAAAAAAGATTGAAAATAATACCTTACCTCACAATCTATCTCCTTGAATTCTTTTATTCCATGTCAGTTATCATTACCTGTCACAGAAACAACCAGTAAATCAATCAATTTTGATTTAAAAAATATCAGCCAGCTTCATGAAAAGTTCAGTTTTTCATTCCTTGCATCATAAGAACAAAAACCAAAACAGTGAATTAATTTTAAAAGTTTATTTTGGCATTGAGAAGACACAGAATGTGGTCAACATTATCTTTAATCTCTCTCTTTAAAAGGCATGATGTGAAAATGTTATAACATATATTATGTGAAATCCACAGTATGTTATCTGGGAAAGCCTAGGAGATAATTTTCAGATATATAATAATTTTCAGATATATAAATTCCACATATTTTGACACAGAACTAGCGGTATTTTTTTCAAATGCTAAATATGCTTACATTATGCTATATGCTAAAAAACTCATTTCTACCCTATTCATCCCATTCGTATCATTGAGGGATAATTTGTTGGAAAATCTTCTACTTTATAGTTGAACTCGTAAACAACTCAAACAGTAATTGAAATGCTCATATCCTCCTACTTTGACAAGAGTGTTAACAAAGAAATATGTGGAACCTAAAATCCAGAGCTTGAGTCTTGGTTCTGAAACATGAATTTTAGGCTTGAAAAAGACAGGTTTTAGGAAATTTGAGAAATTAAGGGGACCATGGAGGAAGCATGGGGCTGCAGAGCAACAGAAGGTATATCTCCATAGAATAGGGAAGCTGAAAAGCTGCAACAGGTACATTTCCATAGAATGAGGGAGCTGGGAACAGCAAAAGGTCTATATTTACAAAATAAAGAGAAGGAAGCCCTTCATCCAGAAGAAGAAGAAAGCCCAAAGGGAATAGGAAAACAATAAGCAAGGAGGGGCGGGAGGGTGGGGTGGGGCAGAACCTCACATGGGACCTTTGAGCCCAGGAGTTACTATAGTAACCAGTCTAAGGGAATAATGACCAATCAGAGGGGATATCAAGGCACCAGGATCTGCAGCCTTTATAAGCCATAGGGAAAAGGAACTCAGTGGGACCCTTTCCCCCTCCCTACATGGGAGTCTGTACTTGTTCTTTAGTAAATTTCCACCTTTGCTATACCATCTTCTGTCCATGGATTCATTCTTCAACTCCAGCAGACAAAGAATATGGGTTCCAGTTGAAAAGTTCCGTATCAGTTCCACCATTTATTATGTCTATGGTTTTGAGTGAGTTATTCAATGCTATAGCCTCAGTGCTCTCAGTGTTACCAAAACACACACATACACACACACACACACACACACACACACACACACAAAACAACAACAACAAAAAACAGAGTAAAGCCTGGACAGTGTGCTCAGTGGTTGAGCATCGACCTGTGCACCAGAAGATCACGGTTTAATTCCCGGTCAAGGCACATATCCAAGTTGTTGGCTCAGTCCTCAGTAGGGGGTGTACAGGAGGCAGTCAATAAATGATTCTCTCTCATCATTGATATTTCTTTATTTCCCTCCCTCTTCCTTACTGAAATCAATTTTTTTTTTAATTTTTAAAAGGAATAAATATTTTGAGAGACTTAAAAGTATACAATGAAATTATCTGAAAACTGGGAAATTATTAGGGATCTAAAATAAATCTTAACCAATTTTATGCTATATTTGTTGAATACAAATGATGACAGACAGCTGGTAACAACTATTTAAGCACTAAGACATATACTGGGTATTTTACCACAATATAATATCATAAAATTTTGGAAGGGTTAATATGTTTAGCAAGTCCTTATTTGATTCTCATATACTACGGGAATAATTAAAAAAGGAAGAAACTGTTCCATATGCAAAGAATATAAGCTGGTACCATAAAATAAATATATTTATAATTATTTATTTGCATAAGACTTTTCTTAAAGTAGCTTCAAATTCCTAATATTCATGTGTCATTTACACCAAAGAGATTCCAAATTAGTAAGGGAATTATTTTAGTTTTATGAATTTCACCATTTACAATCCAGCTGATGGCTGTCAACTTACCTAAAGTCCCATGATAAATCAGTGGTAGATTAAAAATAAAAAGAAAGAAAACAACCACAGCCCAATGTAAGTCCTAAGACAGAAATTTAGTTTTTCAATCACTTTTAACACTAATTCTCTTTACAAATGTTCCTGTGTTGCAGGAGACCAAAGAAAAACCAAGTGACACTTGAAAGAAAAGAAGGGACAGTTTATTTACACCAGTGGACTCGGGGAATAACTTTCCAAATCTGAGTAAAGTAACATGCAGGGGACTTCTCCTTTATATCTCCCTGTGGTCTTTGTCCCGCAAATATGGATTATGCTTCTGGTCCATTTCACGGGCTTTGCAAGAAGGCTCCCAGGTGTTGGGGGTCTCCAGGCCATATCTGATGGTCTGGCCGGGCGCCAGCATTAGTAACCCTCCCTCCGGGGCAGTGCACTGTTCACAGGTTTATGGCCTCTGTAACAGGTTCTGCAAGACCAGTTTCTGGGAAAGAGGTAGTGACTTAATTATAGGTTATCAAGAATGTACACTGGGCTGGCTGGCATGGATTCAGATTGCTAGCCCCCCAAATATCAGGGTTACTTTGGAATTGGCCCTTTTTAGCCTTCTCACCTGTGATGTGAGTATATTGTGTTCTTCCAATCTTGAGTTGTTGAAAAAATATCTTGAACAATCCCAGTGAGAATACTCACTCAATAAACTTAGAAGTAGCAAAATCAGCCCTAGCTGGTTTGGCTCAGTGGATAGAATGTGGGCCTATGAATCAAAGGGTCCTGGGTTTGATTTAGTCAAGGGCACATACCCTCTCCGGCCTGGGCTCTGCTGGGGGCTCATGTAGGAGGCAACCAATCGATGTGGTTCTCTCACATTTCTCCAGTCTTTCCCTCTCTCTTCCACTCCCGCTAAAAATCAATGGAATATATCCTCGGGTGAGGATTAACAACAACAAAAAAGTAGCAAAATCATCTTATCACTGAAAGAAAATGGGTAAATTTAAAGACCACCAATACAATATTAATTTTTGAAGTTAACCATCTCCAAGATAGCATATGGGAATATGCAAAAGAAATTTTCACTTTCTAGAATGGCCCGTTCAAGTGTCCAGAGGCATACGCGGGCATAGCACATGTACTCCATGAGATAACCCTATTCTCCCCCCTTTCTTCTCTTCAGAGGATGCTCACCCCACTACAAAGTCACTCCCAGCACTTTTGATGCTGCTATGGTGAGATAATGAGTTTTTCTCTTTGGATATAAGAATTTTACTCACATACTTACAGATTATGCTGTGGCTTTAAGGCATGCAAAGCTGACAGCTACTCTAATTAGGATAGACTCTTGAATTCAGGGAAACTCAGACATTTAAGAGATGATGTGATCCTTTGGTGGGCACATCTAGCTTAAAGGATGATCTTCTCATGATGCAATTTATTAACCTCCTTTCCCCTTTTTAAATATATCCTTGTTGGGAGTCTCGAGAACATTAGCATTTGCCCAGGGGGTACCACTTTTACAGTTTGGCTTGATAATCAATTCTACCATGAACAACATTAAAATTAAAGTGATTGAAATTCAGCTTCTCATCTACCTTATGCACTGGTACTTTTTCCGTGGTATTTAATGTTGTGATTTTCCACTTCAGTTTCTTACACTAAAAGAGAATGAGCTGATGCAGTGTGCAACAATGGAGGTATTTTCTTAGATGCAGGCTAACTGCCTCATACTTTTCTTGAACCTACAACTTCCTAGATTTGGATAATGTATGGAAAACTCTCTCATGCTATTTGACTTGGCCTGTATCTAAAACACAAAAGGAGCAAAGCTCCAAATCTAATCAGATGTCACTATAAAACCTCTTACTTCCAGAACCCAATAGCAGGTAGGTGATTTCTTCATGTAACCGCCCCCCACCCCCATCACTGAGGACGACCAAAATCAAGGCAAGCAGAGCTTCAAATCCTCAATCTTCCCTACCTCCCTCTCTTGTCATCAGAAGTTACTTTTTCTGTGTTCCGGGCAAGCAGAGCTTCAAATCCTCAATCTTCCCTACCTCACTCTCACTCTCTTGTCATCAGAAGTTACTTTTTCTATGTTCCATTTTCTCCAGACCCTCTTTATCTTAAGAATTTGAGGAATTCATTGTTCTAAGGTAACAAAGACTAACGATACACTACTCAAGAAACACTTACATATTAGAATTGAATGCCTTCAATTTGACAGCTAAAAGGAAAGTTCAAAGGTAGAATTTCAGGAGTTGAAACGTGAGGGAAGAGAAATATGTGTGTTGTGGGGGTGGAGAGGAGTAGCTTCCTCAGTGGTCTTAAGACCACACTGCTTGTTCACTAACCTGCTGGTACATAAACTGACCTTATTTATTTAGTTTGTAAGGTAGCTGGCAGAGCCTACAACATGCTTTTTTAAGAGGAACTTTGAAGAACTCTATCAACAACAGAACTCTATCTGCTTTTTTTTTTTTTTTTTTTTTCCTTGTTGAA
>NW_005354829.1:1743139-1763862 GCF_000412655.1 Myotis brandtii | reverse complement strand
TTGGAAGATCAGAATTTCAGTTCTGGATGTGCTATTTTGAGCTTCTTAGAAATCTATGTGGTGGTGTAGACATTCAAGTGCAGGCTGTTGGATACAGAGGCTGGAAATTGGGAGAGATGCCTGAGCAGGAGATGTAAATTTAGGAGTCATCAGCATATACTTGGTATTTTAACACATAAGGCAGGATGTGATCACCAAACACTATGGAAGCTTTGATACAAAAGTGAAGCCAAAATGCTGAGTCCTAGGAATCCCCACAGTCCAGAGATCTGAAGCTTAACAGAAACCAGGAGAAAAGAGGGTAGTGAAGGCCTTGGGTTGGGGACAGATATGGGCTAGAAGGGGTCAATGGAGAAAAAGAGGGGATATTTCTAATACTTTCAACAATAAAGATAAATTAGAAAAATAATAAAATAAAAGAAACCAGGAGAGGAGGGTGAGAAAGAGCATCCAGTAAGGTGGGAGAAAAATTAGGAGAGTGATGTCTTGAAAACCAAGAAGGGTTTCAAAGAGGAAATGACCCATTGTGTCAAAAGCTATCTAAATGTTAAGTAAAAGGAGAACTGAGAATTGGCTATCAGACTGTGGAAGTGACATTGTTGACTTTGACAAAAGCAGTGTTGTTGGATTTGAGGGAGTGAATTCAAGAGCATACAGAAATAATTTAGCTTATAAATACAAAATGTTTACAATAAAAGTACATCAATACTACTATTAGACAAGTTGAATACAAAGTTTATTTGACAAAAAAAGCAAGAATAGCCATGAAAATACTAAAGATAAAGGCCACTGGGGGTTGGAAATATTTTATATACTTTCTGTAATTAAAACAGTATGGCATTAGAGCACGAATAAACTGTCAAACCAATGGAATCAATTGAAAACAAAAAAGAAATACAGTTCATGTCATATAAAAATTTAGTATAAGATAAAGGTTGTATCTTAAGTAGTTGAGGAAAATATGGACATTTTAATAAATAGTATTGAGAAAAACTGGATATCAAAATAATAGAACATGAATTTGACTCTGTCCCTCTACATTATAATGAAATCTAAATAGATCAAATATTTCAATGTAAAAAATAAAATTATTCAAGTATTAAAAGAAAACATGACTAAATTCTTCTTTAACTTGGGACTGGGAAAACCTCTTCTAACTATACTCAAAATCAAGATGCAATAAGAAAATGATTGATAAATTGGACTAAATAAAATATTATATTTAAATAGGTAAATTTGAAATTCTCTTGTGTATGGTAAAATTTTATACTATCAAGATAAGAATAAAAAATGAAAACCAGAAAAATATTTTAAACTTATATATATTTTTTCAATGTATATGTCATATTTTTCAACTTATATGTCATATTTTCAACTCATATGATACTTTGTCATTAATGAAGCATTAAAACCCTAATGTTTAAATAGTTTTTTAAAACAGAAAAAAACAATCTACAAAATTAGATAGAAAAATGTGCAGGATATATGAACAAACAATTCATAGAAAGAAAAATGCAAATGGTCCTTCAACATATAATATGTTCAGTTGATCTTGAGCACTGATAATGGAAATAAAATTTTGAAACTACTCTGAGACACCATTTGTCCTCTATCAGTTTGGAAAAAATCTGAAAGTTGGAGAACAGATTTTTGTTAAACAAAGCTCACCTTAGCATTGCAGGTAGTGACAAAAACTTGAGGCAACATAAATGTTTTTCAGTCAAGAACTAGTTAAATTATTACCATTTATTCAGTGAAATAATATGTGACTATTCAAAGAATGAAATACAAATAAACAAAATCACTGGATTTCAAACTTTTAACAAGTGTCATTTTAACTAGAATTTTCTGCTCACTAATCCAGAAAAAAGCATACTTTTTGAAAGGGTATTTTGAATAAAATAGAATAATAATCAATAAAAAGCCAATGTTTGTTTTGTTTATCAGGCTTTTAAAAAATCACTTATCACTCTAAAATTTTCTAAATAGCTAATGCATTTAATTTTTAGTGAAGTACACAAGACTTTTTTTGTATGGAGCCACACAAAAAAAACTTGACTAAACACAATACAAGTGCTAATTCACAGAGTTATTTGTGATGTGGAAATTTAAATCAGATAAAAAAGAACCTTGATTTGGCTAGGGACCTGAATCTATAATTCACATTCAACAAGATGAAAATCACCATTGCCACGAGTATTATAATCGGTAACCTAGGAATTCAGTAACTAGCTTGGGGGTGAGGAGAAGAGAGAAGTAATCAAGTCTTCAGCATTTGTCTTATTAATGCCAATCTTACAAACACATTTTCTTTAAAAACAACAAAACACTAAAAAAGAAACTTTCATATTTCTATTACAAAGCCATACATTTTTATTTTAGCTTGAAAATTTATGTTAGAAGTATACAAGGAAATGACTGGCACAAGAAAATTAAGTGCTATCACCCATCCTATATAATAAAGAGGTAATATATAAATTAACCCTCACAAGACGGCTGCCTAAGACCAGGCCAGCAGGGGGGTTAGTGAGGGATGACCAAACGACTGAACAAGCAGGCTGCGTGGGGCGACCAGGCAGGCGGGGGTGGAGGGGAGTTAGGGGCAACCAGGCCAGCAGAGGGGGTGACCAGGTTGGCGGGGGGGCAGTAAGAGGCGACCAGGCTGGCACTCAGAGGCAATGAGGGGCAATCAGGCCGGCGGGGGACGGGGGAGCAGTTAGGGATGACCAGGCAGGCAGGCAGGTGAGCGATTAGGAGCCAGTGGTCCAGGATTGTGAGAGGGATGTCCGACTGCCGGTTTAGGTCCGATCCCCAGGGGGTCCTGGATTGGAGATGGTGCAGGCTGGGCTGAGGGGACCCTCCCCCCATGCAGAATTTTGTGCACCAGGCCTCTAGTTTATTCATAAATCCTCTGATTGGTATATATACCAGTACAGTGTGTCCCAAGAAAAGTATATACACTTTGAATAATTATTAATCCTAGTGGGTTAAATCTGAAAATAAACAAACATCAATCGAGATATCAGCTATTAAAGTGTATTTTTGGGGGGACACCTTGCATGTAAATACCATACCAACGTCTAAACTTTGTGTTAGGGACTAGACATTTGAAGTTAACTGTTATTGGCAAATAAATTATAATTCAATATGTTAAATTCTATATGAAAGTACTATAAAAGACTAAAAGGAAAAATTGAGACTCAAGGATGACTTCATAAAGCAAATAACATCTGAGCTATGTCTTAAAGAATGTTTTGTTCCTTAATCTATTCCATACCCAGATGGAAATGAGGTAGAATGCCCATGCAAATGGATTAGCATGAGGAAATGGAGTATGTTATTACATGGTCTATTCAGGAAATGAAGATAGTTCTGTGGTAGTAGTATTCATTGCAATGACAGTGGCCACAAACGAGGCTGAAATGTACCATGAAGCCATACCATGAAGGATGCTTCCTGTACCAAACTAAAAAGATTTGTAAACTATCTGATGGAAGACAAGGGACCACCACAGATACTTAAGTAGGATGATTAAATTTGGATTTTACAAAGAGAACTCTTATGGCAATATTATAATTGGATTGGAGAAGTGAGAGACTATATTTTCCTAATTATCTAAAGTTGCTATTAGTCAACAGGTCTTGATAACTAATTGGGTGTTTAAGGTAATAAAGAGGAAAAGTCAAAGGTGACTCTAAAGTTCAATCTCGCATAACAGGGTATATTTATATTGGCACAAAGTAAAGATGAAAGGAGAGCAAGTTTTGGGAAAAAGAACAAGATTAGTGTTAGACTAGAGGCCTGGTGCATGAAAATTTGTGCCCTGGGAGAGGGGCTCCCTCAGCCTGGCCTGCCCCCTCTCACAGTCTGGGAGCCCTCAGGGGATGTCCTCTGCGGGAAGCAACTGGGCCGATCATGATAAGGCGCTGCCCCCATTACTCCACCACTGCTGCCACTGCTGGTTGCCATGGCTGCTGGCACTAGGCTCTCGCTTCTTAGCACTGGCTCCACCCTCCGCGCACTGGTGGGTGGGGGGTGATCTGGGGCCAGGCCGGCTGTGGGAGGGGCTGTGGGAGGTTGAGGCATAGCAGGTCGCACCCCGTCCAGCCTCTGCAAAGGCGTGGCGCTGGGACCGGGCCTGCACTGTTGCCTCTGTGGCTACCTCTGCGGAAGGGACGGCACTGGGACTGGGACCACGCAGCTCCCTCTCCTGCTGCCTCTGCAGAAGGTGCTGCAGAGCTAGACTGGCCCGTGCCGCTACCTCTCCCGTGTCGCCTCTGTGGAAGGGCACATACTGAGGCCTCTCCTGCGCCACTGCCTCTCCCACGCAGCCTCTGCAAAAGGGGCTGCGGCACTGGACTGGCATGCACAGAGGCCTCTCCTGCGCCGCCTCTGTGAAAGGGGCAGTGGTGGCAGTGGCGGTGGAGCCGCCTCCACTCCTGCTCCTGCAGCGGCCCCGCCTCCTCTCCCGCAGTGGCGCCTCTCCTGTGCCGCCAAGTCCTAGGCCCTCACAATCACTGTGGCTTTGTCTGGATGGATATCCGGATGGACGTCCAGTCTAATTAGCATATTACTCTTTTATTAGTATAGATGCCAGGAACTTTCAGGAGATGCCCAGATGACAGATGAATATACAAGTTTTAAGTTTGAGATAGAAGACTAAAGACAGATATTGGGGTAAACAACTTGCTGGTGACATAAAAACTATGGAGGAAGATAGATAATACTGTCAAGAAAATCTATGGAAAATAAAAATTAAAGAGATACAACAACAGAATAGAACCTTGGATCACTGGTGTTTAAAGGACAAAGACAAGGAGGGAATCTAGTGGGAGAGATGGGAGAACCTGGGTCATAGATATCAAGAAAGAGATAAATGCTTTATCAAATGCTTTATAAATGCTTGTCAAATGCTTTAGTCATGATAAAAATAAAAACTAAAATGTTCCCATTGCAAACATTTGTAAGAAGAGTCAATGATGGATGGGGGTAAAAATTGACTGCGGTGAGTTGAAAGTAAGTGGAAGACAAGCAATGAAGATAGTGTGTGTATACATTTTTCTATAAATTGCATAAGGAAATAAGAGTGCTTCACCTCTATTTTAAGATTGAGTTCTTCTCAAGTATTACAACAAAATATTGTCAAACTAAAAGAGAATTGAAATATTCAACTCGTTTACTTTATGTAAATAGGTTTACAAAGTGGGAAAAGGTTGTTATTACCCTCAATCAAGAGATGAGAAAACTGAGTCTTAGCAGATACAAGTAATATAGCTGAGAGTGCATGTATGAATGGGGAAAAGTGAGATTATAAACCATTTCTGCCTGACTACTGAGCCCAGCATCCTCACCACTAAGCACTCACCACCTCAGATGATGACGCCTATGAGAATTTGGTTTTGTCTAACTCCAGGCAAAAATATCCACACACCAAAATATAATTGAGTATTTAATATCTCATTACATACCTTTTCATTGTCGTTATTTAGCTTTTGCAAGTCCTGACAGTATCCAGAGGTAATTTTTTTCATTTCAATTCTAACACATTTTGAGGCATTTTATCAGTCTACGGGGAAAACATATTGTTGTTTTAATTTTTATTTGGTTTGTTTTTCTAAAAAACTCAAAAAGTTGTTTACTACATAAAAATATTGTCAACATTCACCTGGGGATATTTCCCTTGGCAGACAACCTGTTTGTAGACTATCATTCCATCAGCTCAGTAGTTGAGATTAATGATATGGGAAGGAGTTGAACATTGTAGGTGGCAGAAAGTGTGACTTCACAGAAAAGCTGTGCAAATTAATCTACCCCATCTCACAGTCATCTTGCAAGTTTATAGAAAAAGAAAAAAACAGGAACGAAAAAGAAAAAAAGAAGGAAAAAATATTTTCTACTTTCAATATAGAGGGTTAGTTATGTGTGATTTTTGTTTACCTTTTTATATTTATCTTTAGCTTTATTTTTGTTACAATGTGCATGTGCTACCAAAACCCTCTGCTATAATATACCTCTCATTGATGGGAATTTGTGCAGAATGCAAATAATAACCTTCTTCCTTTGAGTCCCAGTTCTAAAAGAAAGATGGGCTAGTTTTGCCTTTGGGTGAAGGGCAAGTGGAAAGAGAATGGCAGGTAAGTGCAGGACAGGACAATGGTGGATTCCTGTGTTTCCCAGAATGCTACCAGCCTGATCTTCCCTGATGAGGTCAACAAAAAGGGTACCAGATGGCCTGACTATTCTTTAAATTGTCGCAGACATGCTGGCAAGTCCAAATAGGCAAAGAATGCAGAACTATCTCCGGGGAGCACCAAGTTGAATTTCAATCGTATGTTCTGACCCTAGAACTCCATCAGGCTGACACATAGTCTCACCTTGGTTATTTGACCAACTGCATAGTAGCACAATTCTACATTTTATCAGATAGAATATCTTTAGCTGCTACTTCTCAAATTATAACTGAGTTTTGTTCTGTCTACATAAAAGGTGAGTGAAAAAATAACATATGCCAAATAATATGTGTCTATAACAGCAACAAAAATTAAAACCTATTCACTGAGGTGGAATCTACTATTGTCCCCCAATGTCCATTTTCCCCTTCTTCCATACTGATATAATACTGACTCTTTTACTGACAAATAGTATCCCAAAATAAGGAAAATATTTATCAGGCTCTCTTGCCACTAAGGGGTGGCCATGTGACATCTTATTCTGGCCAATGGTATATAAGTGGGATATAAGTGGAATTATCCTGTATCAGTTTCCAGAAGCCTTCCTTGTAAGACACCTGGCTGCTCTCCTTGCCTTCTTCTTGTGTACCTTTTCCTAAATCATTTTCCCTGGAATGTAGACATGTTGGCTACCATTCTTGTAGTTATCATGAATCACGAGGACCAGAACTGACACTTTTAGAGATGACAGGGCAATGTGAGAGGAACCTGGGGCCCTGGAGACTGTGCAGCAGAACTACCACACTAGCCCTTAGTGAGATACTTTCATGTAGAAAAGAAATGAATTCCTTTCATATCTACTTTACTAGTACTTTGAGATTCTTCTACTTTCAGTCAAACCTAGTCCTAGATGATATACCTGGGAATAAAATTAATAAGAAATGTAAAAAAACTGTGTAATGCACACTTTATTTAATGAGGGGCATAAATGAATATGTAAATCAGTAAGAATCATGCTAATTTTCTGGTTGGTGAGATTCAATATTATACAGACATAAATTCTCCCAAAATTGACCCATAAATTTAATGCAAACACAATTAAAACCTCAATTGGATTTTTATGTGGAGCTTAAGGTGATTCTGAAGTTCATCTGGAAAATTAAATGTTCAAGAATACTCCAAAAAAAATCTAAGAAAAGGATCATGAGTAGGAACTTTCCCTTTAATATATCAAAGTATACTATAGAAAACATTAATTAATGTGTTATGGGATTAGAAAGCATAATATACATTAATGAAATAAAAATACACAAATATATATAAACATATACAGGAATATAAGGTGGTAGCATATATATGTGTGTCTGTGTGTGTATACACACACATGCATGAAGCTATATACATGCAATCTGTTTACATTCATATATAGTTTATATTAAAATATATAGAATATGTATGTAAAGATATATAAACATATGAAAACATCTATATGTTAGTAGTTTTTAAAGCATGGATGTTAAATAAGTAACATTGAGGATATTAGATGTACTTTGGGGGAACATTAACTTAGATTTTATTTCATATAATTTTCAAAAATAAATTCCTGATGAATTTAAATATCTAAATGTAAAAAACAAATACAAAAAACTGGAGGTCTGGTGCATGAATTTGTGCATGGGTGGGGTTCCTCAGCCTGGCAGGCAATTGGGGCTGATTGGGGCTGTCTCATCCAGTCCCAATCAGAGCCATCAAGGCCGACTGACCAGGGGGAGGGACTGTGGAAGGTTGGCTGGCCGCAGGAGGTTGGCTGTGGGAGTGCACTGACCACCAGGGGGCAGCTGCTGCATTGAGTGTCTGTCCCGCCAATGGCATATAAGTGGGATATAAGTGGAATTATCCTGTATCAGTTTCCAGAAGCCTTCCTTGTAAGACACCTGGCTGCTCTCCTTGCCTTCTTCTTGTGTACCTTTTCCTAAATCATTTTCCCTGGAATGTAGACATGTTGGCTACCATTCTTGTAGTTATCATGAATCACGAGGACCAGAACTGACACTTTTAGAGATGACAGGGCAATGTGAGAGGAACCTGGGGCCCTGGAGACTGTGCAGCAGAATTTTTTTAAAATTCTCACTCAAGTATTTTTTCCCCCACGTTGGTTTTTTTTTTAGGGAGCAAAGGAGAAGCAGGAGGGAGGAAGAGAGAAACATTAATGTAAGAGAGAAACATCTATTGGTTGCCTCCCACATGCCCCAGTTGGGCCAGGAATCGAGTCTGCAACCCAGCTTACCCTTGACCGGGAATTGAACCCACGACCCTTCAGTCTGAGGGCCAATGATCTAACCACTTAGCACCCAGCCAGGAGGCAAGAGCTTTCCTAAACAATTCTCAGTAGAAATAAGAGAAAATTAAATTATATACAAATTTAAAGCCTCTTTTCAATGAATGGTATAACAAAGTTAAAATACAAGCAACAAATTTGGGGGAAATATTTTCAACATATAAATAGTTTTTGTGACAGAAAGAAGGTAAAATTCCATAATATGTGAAGGGCTCTTACAAATCCAATAAAAAAAAATGGGCAAAAGTTTCCAAATAATTTTCAGAAAAATAAATGCAACTAACCCATAAATATAAAAATATACAAATATATTTAACATTTAGTAATCAAAGGAATTCAAAATAAAAAAATAAGATACCAATTTTGGGAGCATTTACTAGTAATTGAAAAATTTTAGAAGATAAATTTTGTTTTGAAATGGGTATAGTATTCAGGAATATATCTTATAAAAAGTATAGCCCATGTATACAACTATGTATACAGGAATGTCTATTTCAACATTTTTTATAATCAAATAAAAAAAATGAAATCTATTCATATTAGGGATTTATAAAGATTTCCAAAAAATGAAAAAAGCAAATAAAAGCAAGACAAAGAGTTTGAATAAAATAGTCCTCATATACTAGTATGTAAAAAAGAAAACCAAAAATATACAAGTACTAGTATATGCATAGAAAAAGACTTAACATAATGTACACAAAGTTTAGGAAGAAATGAGTTTAAAGGGACACAGGGACACTTTTGTCTTATTTAAATTGTTCTGATACTTATTTCCCATATAATTACATATATAAGTATAAATATTAAAATTGTTTAAGTCTGAACAATGAGAGTTCATTAGGCCATGAGAATAAAAGGAAAATCTACACTTTTAGAAAGAAAAGGTGGTGCATGTCAAAAAGGAATTTGAAAACCACAAGCTAAAGTTTGGCATTTACCCTCGTAAACATGCTGGGCATGGGAGGAGACAGCCTGTGCCAGCAAGGATCACCAGGTTTCACCCTGGCTATTTCCTGAAAGTTCAAACCCATTTTCCTCCAAATCCAAAGTTTATTTATACCCTCCTAGTGGATGTCATCTGAACAACACTGACACCTGCAGTCCTGGTAATGCTTTGAATTTAAAGGATGTTTGTTAAAATCATGAAATGTCATAGCATTAAAATAAATAGAAATGATAGCAAAATCACAGTTTTAATTGTAGCTATTGCCAGGGCATTTATCAGTAAATTTAGATATCAGATATGTAAATTTGGACATGAGGCTTAATTCATTTATATGTAACAAAATAGCACTTATTTTATATACCAGGAAGGTATAGAACAGAAATGTCTAGAAGCTCTTAATTAAGGTTTCAAAATACTCAAAAAAGAAAGAAAAAACATTCAATTTTTTTACTACTACCCTAAAATATTGCTGTTTTCTTTGGACTGCTTTATCAAAGTGGTCTATAATTATTGATCGCTGAAATATTTGCCATCTGTTAAGAGTCTTATAAATATTTTATCCTATTTAACCATTTAGTTCCAATGACACAAAAATATATTTACTTTTTCACTATATAAACTTAGAAACAAATGCTTGAAAGGGGGAGTGTTTATGCAATTAATTATTATCCTTCTATGAGTCTAAAACAAATGCTTCAGAAAAGTAATATAACACAATGGAAAGGGTCAGAATCCTGACTCTATCTCCCAGCAGTGTGAACATATGCTATTCACATAACCTCTTTGACTACTAGTTACAGTGAGTGAAAACCCTTTTTGATCATTTATAGAAGCAACAACTTAGAAATTCTATTTTTTTTAATAATACAAAATAAGCTAGATTGAGATTTCTAGACTCTAACACACAAAGTTACTGAATTAGCATGACAAGGGATAAGTTCTAAAACTCTATACAAAGATCTTTCTAAGTAATTTTAATGATCAGCATCAAGAAGCAAAAACTATCAGAGGCCATTTAATAAATGCAAAAAAAGCATATTTAAAATAACTGGCAATAAAACTCAACAGAATGAAAATAGCATGAATAAACTATGAGAAAAGGTGCAAATTTATTTGCATCTTCTAAAATCTAAAGTCTCTTCATTTTAGCCACATGTCTATATTCTAATATTTTGCAGTGCATACAGTAAAGAGTAAATAAAAGCATCTTATTTATTTAAATGATAATCTTTGCAAGTATTATCATTATACACTCCTAAGGAACTCTCATTGTTTCTAGCTGGTCAAAAGTGTTGCATGATGAATAAATCTACATTTCACATTACAGATTGTTTTGCATTTGCTTCATCTTGCTTATAACTCACTGTATCATTCATGACATATGACATTGTGATGGAAAGACACACATGCAGAGCCAAACACTATGCTCCATTAATTTTATTTGTTTACTTAGTGAAAGCTCCAGCCACTGCATCCAAATAGCTTCTTTTTCTGGGTCAAGAACATGAAATGACAAATGGAGTGTGACGCTATTCCAAGAGTTACCTCTCCTCCCCATCTAGGTTGCTATACAACCTAAGAATCAGAGTTCTGGAAAGGGTCCTCCTGTCTCCAGACCAGGTCTAGTATCCAACCAGCCAGTAAAATGCACAGCCCTAAGGCAACTTTTGAGACTATGTGGAGAAGTGGGTATGTGCATGTATGAATGTGTTGTTTACTGGTTTGATATGATTTCAGGTCCACTTATGACAAAAACAAAGTAAAGTGTTTTTTATATGAGTGAAGTTGCTGTGTTAGGGTGTCGTCATCATCGACATCTGTGGTTGTTGGTAAGCACTCAGCAGCCCACATGTGGGGGAGAGTCCCATGGGCGGGGGGGTGGGGGGGAGGAGAGGGCTAATCATAAAGAACATGTGGAGAAACAACTATGACCAGGGGCATTTACACTATAAATACCGGAGTGTGAGTCTGGGCAAGTGACTCTTTACTGACCTAAATAGCTCTCTGAGACCTTGGGGTATTAGCTTCTGCCTGGGTAACGTGACGCTTTACCTGCTGACAGTGATGAAAACCATGCAGTGGCCCCGTGAAGGAGATGATCTTGCTTGCCAACACCTGCACCTTCCTTCCCTAGCAACATGCCCTGGCAACAAAGAACCTTCACTCTTGTGCTGGCTGCTGGGTATCCACTCCGTTGGGTAAGCCAACTCTCCTGGGAACCAACTCATAAAAGGGTACACCTCAAATTAAATGTGGACTTTATTTCTCTTAATCTCTGCTTGCTGTTCTTTCTTGGCTTATTAAGAGACATTATCCTGTATGCTACTGACTTGTGAAATTATTATAATTCCCGCAGTGATCCTGTGCTAAATAAATTACTGAAAAAAAACAATTTTAGTCTCTGAGCATAATTCGCCACCCAAAACAAAGCAGAACGTGAGTATGTAAAATGAAATATGACCAGAAAAACACTAATATTTTTAAACCAACTGTTACATATTAGAAATACTTTTAATAGAATAGAAAAATTACTCCTGTACTAATTTGGTAGCTATATACATTTGATGCAATGATTTGGAATCATGAGGTTGGTTAGTCTATTCTGTTTCCCAGCTTTCAACACCAGGACATTGAATACCCAGGGACAGAGCAGAAAGTAGCCTACGTGATCTGGTTTTAAGGATACCAAAATCTGTGAGCCTCACATCTCCCCAGGCTACACCCTGGAAGGACTATCTCCTTCCCTTATTAAAGATTTAAATTCAATAAAGGCTCTGGAGCTTGACTTCCTCTTTCACGTTCTTTCTCCACCATTTCCTAACAGAGTCACCATAGGCAAGGTCCCCAACCGCCCTGTGCCTATTAATGAATTGTTAAAAAATAAAATAAAACACTTCTTAAAACTCTTGAGAAAATTTGAGATCATAAACATAGGTAAAGCATATAGAACAACGCCTGGCCCATTGCAAATGCTTCATGTTGATTATTACCTTTAATATTATTATTAGAAAATACTGTGAAAATACTTAGCTCCAATGATTCTCTCTTTCCCACCATTAGAAATTGATAGTAGGTGCTCATAGCTTTTACCTGGAACCCTGATTGGAGAAGACAGAAGAAACAAAATTCATTGCAGCATAACAATAACAAAATCATGTGTTTTTTGACACATAGTGTTCTAGTCCCTTGACTTAAGAAGTCCCTTCCATTCAAATCCGAACCTTTTGTGCAAACCCAGTGCAAGTGATTCCCTTTTTCATAGCAGCTCCCCTGAGCACTTCAAAGTGAGGTTGTCTCTCCTCCCAGAAGTAATGACAGTGGTTAACACATGGTTGCAAGTTGTCAGGAACTGTTCTATACACTTTAGATGATGTACTTACTGACATATTTACTCCTCACAATATCCTGTGATGTGAGTACTATTCTTCCCTCATTTCATAGAGAGGAAAACTGAAGCCTGGTCACAGAGATAGCAAATGGTGGAACCAGGATTGAAATCTGGGTCTTGAACTCCAGAGGCTGGGTCTTGACCCTCGCTCTTCCTGTCAATGCTTCTGGACTCACATTCACCTTGTGACACTTGACCTTGTGACACTACTGGCATTTTCCCACCAGGGCTTCTCCTGGGACAGGGACGGAGCCCTGCGCCATCCTGCCCTCCAGGCAGTGTGGAAGAGAGCCCATTTTCTCCTTGGCCTCAGAGCCCCCCATGGAGACTTGGGCTTTTGCATCCTCTTTCCAGAAAATTCTCTGTGTCATTGGCTGCCCATCGCCATCTTCCCTGGACCTGTGGAGCTGGGCCAGGAGAGGGTGTTGGCAACAGGCGCTGCTGCCCTGGTAGGGAAGGAAAAATAATTTTCCCTCTACTCTTCAAGGTTCTTGACTGAGAACCTCCCTGTCATAAAATGCAAATTAACAGGAGAAAAACAAAAATAGAACATGTTGCAAATGTTAGAATTAACTGCATTAAGACTGCTATGTAAGAACAAAATGCAAAGTTGGGGGCAGTTTTAAACAGTAATCCAACAGCTATTATGAATAATTTGGGTCTCACCTCCAACCACTTACTAATTAGATGATCTTGTACCTTGGTTTTCTCATCTCTGAAATGGGGGTAATAGAACCCACCACAAAAGGTTATTATGAGGTTTAAATAATAAGCCAGTACTTATAAAGAGCTTAACTCATAAAAGGTTAGCTGCCATGGTGATGGTGATGATATAGCTCATTATTTGAAGCAAAGGGGACAGGGGCAGTATTATGTACTGATTAATACTGTGCCCTATGGAATCAGACAATGCTGAGCTTGTATCTGGCTCTGCTATTTATTAACTGTGTGATTCAGGATAAGTTCATTGACCTCTCTGGACCATGGTTTTCTCTTTTCTAAATGGGGTTTAATGAGAGCTGCATCACAGAATTCTTGCGAGTATTAAATGAGAATCTTGAATATAAAGATTTAGGACAATTAGTGGACGCATGGAAAGTGATGAAGAAATGTTATTTTTAATAGTTATTAAGTGAAATGGTTATTTTTCATAGTTACAAAGTAAGTTCAGGCAACTATAGATACCTCATCTCTCCTTAGAAGGAAAACATGTCATACTTGGGAAGTACTCATATGGGTAAATCAACTAGTGATATTCTCTTCAAAAATGGAATGAAATAGCTCCGGTATTGAAGTTCTAGGAATGAATATGAGGACTCAGTTCCACAGAGTGAAGGGCTGGAAAAGACACAGGTGAGGGCTAGTGACAGTGCAACTTGAGGGTTTTCATGGGAGATGGAAGGTGTATTCTTTATATCTTTATAGATGGTGTCTGGAGTTTGAAAGAATGAGGCCCCAGGCGATCTGTAGCTAATGGCTACTTGGTGTCCTAGCTGAGGACCTCTGGATATTGATTATTTGATTAATGTCTTTACACCAACATTTGGAGAAAGAAAAATATTAAGATGTTTGATGACCACCCCCTAGCTTAACTTCTCCCACCTCTGCAATTATTGACACTTTCCCCCTCTCTGAAGTTCCCTTTATATTCTGAGCAGGTGTGTAAACTTGGACATGCAGTCAATACCATAGGGTGTGATTGTAGCTTTTCCTCCAGGATTTCCTGTGTTCCTTATCCAGGGATATGTACATCTTTAGACTGAAAACTAATAAACAAGGAATATAGTCCTTGCATTTCCCCCACCACTAGCACACTAGTTTTTGCACAAATAAAAAACACCCTTTCTTTAAGATATTTTGTTGCTGTATGACAGACACTTTGCAATAAATACACAAACTTATGATGACTATAATGTGATTGGTGCCCCCAAGGTTGAGTAGCATATAAACTACACAAGGTTATATGTCAGCTGCCTCTACCTTCTCCCTCTGCCCCCTAACTTGATATTTACCAATCCTACCTCAGAAGATGTGTTTGCTTATAGCCCATCTACCAGCATCTGCTACACTCACACTTTTATCTCAAGACTCCACTTAATTACCCTCTTTGAGAAAGCCATCCCTAACATCCTGCCCTCCTCGCTGCTAGCGCTGTGCATGGTACTCATCCTGTCACTGGATTTATTGTGTTGGGTTGCAATGATTTGTTTACATGACTGACTCCCATTCTAAACTGATAGCTTCTAGAGCAAGACCACCTGGGGTGCTTATGAAAATGCAAATCCCGGAGTTTGACTCCTCATCTCCAGAATCAGAATGGCTGGGCTCAGAATCTGGAAAACTCTGTTTCTAAATAAGACTTACCTGGGCAGCTCAAGTCCTCTCAATGTCAAAGCTCACTTCTCTAGACAGCAAGACACATCTTTCCTGGCAGCCTTGAGCTATCGGGCATGTGTTCTGCTTGAAATCCTTGGCTATTCATATCTCACCAATAAGAAATGTTTTGTTTTGTTTTTTATTTTTTTATTGAATGTATTGGGTGACATTGGTTAATAAAATGACATATGTTTCAGGGGTATAATTCTGTAACTATATATTGTTTTTAAAACATTTCATCACCTTAAAAAGAAACCCCAAACAATATACTGTTCTTTTCTAAGACTGCCACTTTATTATTAATTTTTTGTTTTTTATTGAATATATTGGGTGACATTGGTTAATAAAATGACATATGTTTCAGGGGTATAATTCTGTAATACCTCAACTATATATTGTATTGTGTGTTCACCATCTCAATTCAAATCTCCTTCCATCACCATTTATCACCCCTATACTGTCTCCTACCTCCCCCGACCCTTTCCATCTGGTAATCACCATATTGTATATAGCTACTGTTGGGGTTTTTTTGCTTAATTCCTTTACCTTTTTCACCCAGCCCCCCATCCTCCACCCCTCGACAGCTGTCAATCTGTTCTCTGCATCAATGAGTCTCTTTCTTGTTTTTTGTTAGTTAATTTTGATCATTAGATTCTATGTATAAGTTAAATCATATGGTATTTGTCTTTCACTGACTGGCTTATTTCACTTTGCATAATAACAATATATATTTTTATTAACAACTAGAGGCCCAATGCATGAAATTCAAGCAAGAGTAGGCCTACACAGCTGCGGCGGCTGCCTCGATTCTGCGGCTGCAGCCCTGGCTTCATCTGGATGGTTGTCCAAAAGGATGTCCAGTCAATTTGCATATTATGCTTTTATTATTATAAATAATTTTTATGCTTTTAGAATGTCATAGACACATTCTCCTCATTACAGGTAATTTCCAGATAAATAATATAAAAATAGTAAACAAAGTAGAATGAGCCATATTTGTGGATGATCAGCTTATTCAAACATATTGTAATATACAATATCATGCTAACTTCATAAATAATTTCAATTAAACATGAGTCATTAAAACTGAGAGTAATGCTAATAGAATTGATACAATAACAGCTATAAAATGGAAAATGCACACCCTTTGTATTTTCTCCTAATTCTTTAAGTTAGTAAGTGATCAAATGTACATTAAAGATCTTTTTTAACCTTAAGAAACATAATTATCATATAGAAATAGTGGTCAGGTATTCAAATATTTCAAGAACATCAAGAAATTGAAGAGTTTCTCTATTCTTATTTCTAATGGCATAGAATAGGGAATCATAAGGTTTACATTCTTTTTATAATTTATTTCCCAAGTTGCTTATACTAATCAGGCTCTGAAGGGAACAATAGCAGTAGTAGCGGTTAATGAATGCCTTATGGAACCAGATGTTCCTTATTAAATCCAGTTGGGTAACCTTAAGAAAATTACATGACCCTCATGTGCCTCAGTTTTCTCATCTGTAAGTTCAGGGTGATGATATCAGCTCATATAGCCCATAGGGTTGGAATGAGGATTAAATATATGGCATGCATAAAGCGATGCCCAAATATATGTAAATAACCCCTTCCATGAATTGGAGCTTAGTTTCCCTCCATATGAGAGTGGGCTGGACTTAGTGAGCTATTTACAAAAACTAGTGCAAGGAAAGGGGAAATGGTACCTTTGTAGTGGAGAAATACGGCAAACATTTTAGAGATGACAAAGATCAACTTTATAATGACAGCTCGATGAACTAGAAGAATGTCTACATTTTAAACATCTGTTCTTTTTATTATTGTTGTTGTTGTTGACAGGATTACATATGTCTCCCATTTCTCCCCTTTGCCTCCCTCCACCCGGCTCCTGCCCCACCCCAGGCCTTCACCACACTATTGTCTGTGTCCTTACATTATGCATATATGCATATAAATTCTTTGGTTAATCTCTTTCCCCTCTCTTCTCAGATTTGTCAGTCTGTTCCATTCATCCTGTCTCTGGATCTATCTTGTTCATCAGGTTTTTTTTTTCTCATTAGATTCTACATATAAGTAAGATAATGTGATATTTGTCTTTCTCTGACTAGCTTCTTCTGCTTAGCATAATAATTTCCAGATCCATGCTGTTGCAAATGGAAAGAGCTCCTTCTTTATTACAGCCACATAGTATTCCATTGTGTAAATGTACCACAGCATTTTTAGTCACTCATGTACCAAAGGGCACTTGAGCTGTTTCCAGATTGTAGCTCTTGTAAGTTACGCTATTATGAACGTGGAGATGCATATATTCTTTCTGATTGGTGGTTTGGGATAAACACCTGTTCTTATTCTCTGATAATCACCACTCTTTCTCAGATATGTATCTTTAACTTTCATGCTTAACAATATCTGATCCAGATCCAGTGGACCACAGACATCATGCTAGCAGATGGACTGTAGAATGAATCATTCTGCCAAGGTGAGGACCACACTATGGAAGATGTCTTAATCACTCCCTTCCCTTAAGCCACAGTTTTCCTTTACTTTTGCCATATTTTCTCACCTCTAGTAAAAGCTATCAGTAGATTATCTTGTCCCCCACTGGGATGGTAGCCCTCTTTGACCCCAATGTAATTAATCAGAACATTACATCATGTCTAGCACTCAATAATCCTCTACCTAAGACCCAGATTCCCATACGTCTGTGGTTCTTCTGTTTTTATTGCCCACGCCTGGGTTGTCACCCACCTCACTTCAGGAGTGGCCCATGTTTTACTCTTGTAGCACCCAAGTTCCAGGTTAGGACCCCTTGGTTCAAGCAGAACTGACTTCCCATGCTTCCTTGGATACAGAATATTAAATGCTAGCTATAAAACCTAGGTTTTCTTTCTTCTTTTCAACCAGCCCCTGCAGCTGAGGTCAGAGTATTCCTCAAGGAAAAGTTCACTTGCATCAAAAACCCTATTTAATACATGCTTCAAAAAAAATTCATAACAGAACCTACTTCAATTTCTGAAATATTTAAAAATAATAAGTATATCATCATTATATGCCAAGCACAGAATATAGTGATAGAAATTAATAGACTTTACAATATTTAGCTCAAATTTAAGAGCCATTGGCATAGCTTGATGATTCCAGTTAATCATAATACTGCCCTTAAATTAACATTTAATCATTTTGAAGGTAACATTTTGTTAAAGAACCACATACCTAAGGAAAAGTTTACCAAGTTTTGTAATTTTAAGAAAGATGTACTGCCACCTTTCACAGAATCCCAAATCTTTATATTTCAAGTTGTAGAATCTATAGAATATTGATTTGTTTTTATTTATTCAGATTCAACTCCCAGTAAAACCTAAAGAAGAAAGAATTCAATTCCTTTTAGTAGACTCATGAGATATAAATGTAGCAATATAATATAATGGCCAAGTGACCAAAGGAAATATTGTGACTATCGAAATGTAACAGGAATCATGTTTTAAAAATATTAAGCCAATGTATTTTCTCTTCTTATTAATCCAGTTTGCCTCTCATAACTCTTTCTGTCACTAAGGCTACACTACGAAGTTTATTACCTAGAAAAAGTATGAATAGAGTTTACCTAGACTTCAGCATATAACCAAAGAAAGTAAAATAGCATAGAAGTTCTCAACAAAGTAAGGGGAAAATCTAAAAGACAGAGGAATTTGGGGAAGATGAGAAGATGTTACTAAAAGGAATATGTTCAGTATCCTCTCATCCCTGGCTTGTGTTGAGAAGATAGAGACCTCATTGAACATCTGATTCAGATGGCTCTTGCACCCGACTCCCATCTCATAGAAAACACCTCTTTGAAAGGCGCTTCACACCAATGATAACCAGAATGGTGAGCTGAGGTTTTTTTTCCTGGGGTCATGTGTTGCAACACTGAAGAATGAGCACTGCAGACCAGAAGATTTAAGCAAAAGCATGGAAAATGTATTACAAGCAGATTAACACTCCCCGAACGGAAAGGGAGCCCAAATAATGGGTTGCCTATGGAGCTAGTTGGTCTATGGGTATATATGTGCTACAAGCCTGCTCTGTATGTACCTGTGTTGCCAAATGATTGAATCCCTTATTGTTCTTGCCCAGCAACCGACCTGAACTCTCCCTGTTCCTATGCGTCACTACACCTCGTTGTTGCAGGCCCTCCCTTGGTGTCACATGCCTCCTGCTCTGAGTCCAAAACCATTCTATTATTTCTGCATGGTTGGTTCCTGTGGTTCTGCTGCTCAAACTGCTGTGTCTTCCCCTGCCTATGTTCCACCTGCCTTTGTGCTCCACTGGACCCTGCCCTGTCTACTGCGTGTCAAGCTAACTCCTCTCACCAACACGAAGTGGTAATATAAAGGTACTAGTATGTTATTTTTAGGCAGCGGGTGGTTAGGAGGTAGCATTCCAAAATCTCCCTAGGTCCAAGCGTAGTACAAAATGTATCTAAATTCCCATGTATTCAAGGTGGAACTCTAGATGAAAGCACATGTTACTTGGCTAGCAAGCTTGCTAATGGGTTGAGCTACTGGTCACTGTGGCAGAAGTAAAATGTTCTTGTATCAAAAATTACTGGGTGGCCCTAGCCAGTTTGGACCAGTGGATAGAGCATTGGCCTGTAGACTGAAAGGTCCTGGGTTCAATTCTAGTCAAGGGCACATGCCCGGGTTGTGGGCTCAATCCCTAGTAGGGGGTGTGCAGGAAGCAGCTAATCAATGATTCTCTTTCATCATTGATATTTCTCTCTTTCTCTCTCTCTCTCTCTCTCCTCTTCCCTTCCTCACTGAAATCAATAAAAATGTAAAAAAAAGAAAACAAAAACTACTGGGTAGACTACCCCAGGACTAAATGGAAACAACAGCCAGAAGTAGAGGGATCTTTATAAACAAAAAAGAAAAGTAACCTTTTGCACATCTGAGTATAGTGTGTAAATATTTTACTCTGTGTCAATATTTTTAGAAAGATTTAATGAAAGATATTTAGTAGAGATTAGGAGAAATTAAAGTATGAATGATTGCTAAATGAAAATAGAATAATCTAATAGCTGAAGTTTCAATGAAACCCACTTGTATTAGGGTTCTCTAGAACAACAGAACCAATAACATATATATCCTATCTAATAAAAGAGAAACATGGTAATTAGCGTACGACCGCTATCCTTCCCATTGGCTAATCAGGGCGATATGCAAATTAACTGCCAGCCAAGATGGCAGCCGGCAGTCAGGCAGCTTGAAGCTAACAGGAAGCTTGCTTGCTTCAGTGACAGAGGAAGCCAACGTTCCCCGCCTGCGGCTGCCGGCCTCTGAGCTTGCAGTTTGAAACATTGTTACAAATATAGAAGCTAAACAAAACCCCAGTAAGCTGTTTTCAGTCAGCCGGGATCTCAGAGCTGGAGTCACAACAAAGTTTCAAATACAGAAGGTAAACAAAGGCCAGAAACCTGCTTTCAGCAGCCGAGCCTCAGAGAGAAAGCCGGCTCTCAGC
>NW_005354829.1:1729906-1742993 GCF_000412655.1 Myotis brandtii | reverse complement strand
AGAGAGAGAGAGAGAGAGAGAGAGAGATGATAAGAAATTGGCTCCTGTGATTATAAAGGCTAGCAAGTCCAAACTCTGCAGGGTAGGCCAGCAGGCTGGAGACCTAAGGGAGCCAACATTCCAATTTGAATCTGAAGACAGTCTGCTGTAGAATCAGAAAGAACTGACATTTCAGATGAGGGCAATCTACTAGAGAATTATCTCTTGCTTGTGGGAGGCCAGTCTTTTTGGTCTATTCATGCCTTCAACTGATTAGGCAAGGCCCACTCATATTATGGAGGGCAATCTGCTTTACTTAAAAGTTACATTGATTTAAATGTTAATCCCATCTAAAAACAACCTCATAGCCTGGCTGGCATGGTTCAGTGGTTGAGCATTGACCTATGAACCAGGAGGTCACAGGTCAATTCCCAGTCAGGGCACATGCCCAGGTTGTGGGCTCAATCCCCTATTTTGGACTTGTGCACTTTATGTAATAGCTCTGCAGGGGATTGGAGTAGATGGGATTGAGTGACCATGCTATGACCCAGCATAGAATGCGCTGGATGAAGAGGTAACAGATACTTGCTATAGGAAATTTTTTTGTAGATATGCAACCAAGAATTATTCTTTAATCATACATTCTCTTCAGTTCTCACTATTTTTTCAAATCCACTGGAAGTTTTAAATTAGGGAAAGATAGTGTTAATAAAATAATAAAAGCTTAGAAGACATATTTTTTTAATCTCATTTTTGTCATTGGCACAGGCAGTCTTTTCTTTCTTCACCTTTCATTATTACTGTTCCTAAATTGACTGTCTCACACCATAGGACTTTGTTAACATCCAGTGGTCAGTCAGAGAGCTTATTTGGAAAAGGTTTTTCAAAAAAGGAATGTGTTCTCTACTGGCTATAGCCAATTCTATGGCACCAAGAGGCACACTAATTAAAATTCACTTTTTTTAGGAATTAGATCACAAAAGGTGTTAGTCTAGTAAAGTTCTGATTATTACCTAAAGTTGTACCATTAATAAAAAAAAGTTTAGGCAAAAATAGTTTGCCCTAAATCTGAAGGGAATAGAAGAGCATGAGAAGAAAGGAAAAGTGGTGTAATTGTGTAGAAACTTTATTTCTTTAATATGAACTTTTCTCCTTTCTTTCCTTTTGATTCAAACTGGCCTCATCCAGCACCCTGAGTCACCTGCCTCCTTCCCCCTTACAGGAGCACTCCATCATCATTAAGCCTCAGAACAATGCAGTTCTGGTTGGCATCAAATAATTTTAGGAACAAAGCCTCCACAGATAGAGTGTTGGTCACACCAGAGATAACATCTATTGTTGCAGTTTTTTAAATTTGTTTATTTATTGATTTTAGAAAGAGAGAAGGGAGGAAAGGAGAGAGAGAGAGAGAAAGGGGGGGGAGAGAGAGATTTGTTTATTTATTGATTTTAGAAAGAGAGAAGGGAGGGAAGGAGAGAGAGGGAGGAAGGGGGAGAGAGAGCGAGAGAAAGGGGGAGAAAGAGAGAGAGAAACATCAATCTGTTGTTCCACTTATTTATTCATTGGTTGCTTTTTGCATGTGCCCTGCCCAGAGATTGAACCCACAACCTTGGCATATCAGAATGACATTCTAACCAACTGAGCTACTTGGCCAGGGCTAGTAGAGATAGCTTCTAGGCCTCAGTTGTGTTTCAACTCCAGGCCCAGAAAAGCAGCGAAACTAGATGAAGCAACACCATGGCTGACCTCAGGACCAGATACCCTGACCAATTAGTAGAGACCACAGCCCTAACTCCCTTAGTAATCATGGTTAATGATTTGCCCCCTATACAACCCATCCCCTGGAAGTCATCAGGGGACCATGTCTTTGAGCATCAGTTAACTTGTCTCTAGGCGGAGCCACTTCCTCAACTAATAAACCCTTACTTTCTTTGCTGCAAACTCCCGTCTGAGCCTTATTCGGCTTTGATGCACCCAGGCAAACAGACCCCTTTCGTTTGGTAAAAGTAAGCATGTCCAAGGTGAACAAAAGAAGAAATGAGAGGAGGGCAAGAGTAGAAGGAAGTCATTCCTCCGAATGTCAGCAATTTTAGTCCCCTGTTAATGTACTCTTTTCTTCTTAACATTCTATTTGAGTAATTCACAGTTAAAACTGGTTTAATCTAAAAGTGGTGCTTTTCTTACACTAATGTACTGATAATAACATTAAGACAATGCCGCAGAAGAAAAGATCAAACGTTCCCAGGGTCAATTTGACACAGCCAGTCTGAAAAGTGTACCACACACATTATTATTGTCATCGTTAAATATAACAAATGTTTGCAAACAAAACTATGAGAAACAACAATTATGTTTAGTTTCCCCTTAACCTTTTTGAGAAAGAGTGAAAGATCAGTCGGGAGCCGAAAACCAGGTATTACAGGCTTTATTAGGGGAAAGACCTGCCGGGCTGTCTCGCAACTGGAGAGCCCCAACCCGTGTAGAGGTGAGCACTCCTTTTGAGGGGAGGAATGGGAAGGAATGGGGGCTTAGGGTACTCGGCGCACACTGATAGGTGGCTTAATGTATGGTCCATATAAGGTACAGAGTTAGGCACTCAGGTACTTAGGAACAAGGGCTTAGGGTATTTGGCAGGTGCTGATTGGTGGCTTAATGTATAGCCCATATAAGGTACATGGTTAGGCACTCAGGTATGTCCAGGCTGCAGGTTACGTCATGTTTGCTGTTACTCCGCCCAGCAGTTGGGGGAAGGGAGGATCTATCAAAGAGGAATGCAGGAAACCTAAGAGGCCTCATTGAAAGTCACTAGCAACAAGACCACAAAGGGTTTTAAAGATCAAAGTAACATATGCAAACTCCACTGACTTCAGATGTTAAATCAAAACATGAAAGCCTTCTTATTCTTCAAAACCTCTAATGGATTTTGTCTGAGAATTTGTGTATGACTTCCCCATTTCTCTGTTTTAATTATTAGAGAGATTTGCATAAAAACAGGATTTTCATTTTTAAGAGTTCATCTGTTCCTACTGTTCTTCCCTCACTTGAAGTTATAATCCAGTATAAGATAAATAGCAGCAGGAGGAGATAAACTCTTAAAAGACAAAGATCTTGTTTTCATGCAAATTATTCAAATAATGTTTTTGAAGTCAAACAGAAGATTGATGGTATGCAAATAACATTGTAATATAGTTTCCTGTATATTCTAGAACATTTTTTTTCAAAGTGCTTGTGCTATTAAAAGAAATTAGCATTCTGACTGTAGGGAAGCAAAATATTCCACCCCAAAATATGCCTCTTTGGTATACTGATTATTTTAAGCTGGTTATTGTTAGGTCGCTGAAGAAGGAATGCACGAGGCCACAGTGGTGAGGGATTATGAATTTATTCGATCATCCTCGGGGGTCAGCGGCTTTTAAAGGACTTTTGGCGGGCTTTTTTCTGGGTGGAGACTTCTTTATGCATAGCGGGAGGGGAGATACTGGAATGTGGTCACCACAAGTGAAATGTGGTTTTCAGCAAAGGGAATGTCCATAGGGAAATGACCTGAAAAGCCAGTTCCCCGGGAAGGGGTATCAATTCAATTGCTCTATCAAGCCTAACAGTTATTTTTAAGAAACAGCAGACACAGGCAAAGCTCTGAAAACTGAGTAAAAGTAAACATTTACATTTGTAAGGGAATTCTCCATTTTTAAGTGTGTCTCCCTCTCTACCAGGAAGAGAAGGATAGCTCTAAATCTTAGTAAACTCTTATTGTTACCATGGTAACTAGCTAGCTAATATTAATAATAGAAAAGGAGCAAAGGAGGGGCTTGACATTGTAATCATGTTCATCTGGGCAGCTTCACCAGAAAGCTGCAATTTCACACTCCCCAGGGAACCACTGGTCCATTCCTTGCAAATCACTGGGAAAGGGATCAAACAAAGGGGAGGTAGGCACACATGCAGTGAAGTCGGGGTGATGGGAGTTGTAGGGAAGGTGCTTGCCTATCAGCCTAACTTGGGAACAAAGATAATTGACTAGGAGGTGGAGCCATGGCAAGCACAGGAAATGTTGAAAGGGTAAAAATTCCTGAGATAAAGTTCTCTTTCTCTTGCTCCTCAGGCTTCGTTCCTGCTTCCTTGGACTAACCTGTGCTCCCTAGAAACCACATAGCCCATGGCCCATGGCCATGAAAACCCACATACAATGGACTGCAGCTGGAAATGAAAACACCATTGTTGGTGAGTAGACTGAACTCTTTCTTGGGGCCAGATACTGAACTGGACTGTGCAAATCTGGAGCCGAAACTCTGGGCACTGTCTTTGATCCTAACTCTGCTGAAGACAAAATGGGACTTTTTCCATGGCAGGATGGAGGGAGATGGGACCTGGGAAACTCAGGGGTTTAATTCCACCAAAATAAAGTTTTCTATGATACCTCATCCTCCCCTGGGGGCCTCAGGAAATTCTTCTTCCCACAGCACTCCAAGAAGCCTACTTCCACCAGCAACAGGTGGGGATACTGAAGGCACCACACTGATAACATTATTAATGGAGAAGGAAAGGACTTAAATCTAACCACCTTACTCTTGTCTACTGTGCTTCTCCTGATAACCTTACATAACTGACTCCCCACCCTTAAGAACTTTAGTCTTTAACTGAAGATGGCATTTAAGGTGATGGTTTAGGCCAGGGGTGGGCAACCCCTGGCACGCGTGCCAAACATGGCACGCCAGTAACTTTTGCTGGCACGCAAAACCCTCTCTTATAATCTTCCATTTACAATTTTTTTCTTAATATCGACTTTTTTATTTTTCAGATAAATTCAGTGTAGGTGCATCTAGAATAAGTAGTTTACATAAAAAGTTATCTTAAAGACCATAGATATGGATTGACGAGAGAGGGGAAGAGCAATTTCTATGCCTCTGCCTTAACTCTCCCTGCCTTCCTAGATCCGACCAGTGTTTTGGTTTCATCCACATACGCTTGTGAATCTTTGTTCTCAGTGATGAATTTTGTTAAGTCTCGTAATAGGAGTAGCCTGACAGATGAAAGTAGTAGCTCCTGCATATCTCTTAAGGTCACGAAATATAAACCTGATGTAAAATCTCTGTCATCAGTGATGCAGCAGCAAAAGTCCCACTGATAATATCAAACGGAGTCATAAAGTTTTCTGTCGGACTATCAGTGTACATGTATACATTAAAAAATAAATGTATTTTTCATCATCATATACTGTGTTTTTGTTGCTCGAATGAATTTTATTATTTCTTCAAAGTTCTTCACATACGTACACCTTAAGAGATATCAAGTAGGTGTAACATGTTCTCAAAAAATTAGGGTTGGCATGCAGAAAGATTTTGAGTCAGAGATTTTGCTGGTTTTGGCACACACTCACAAAAAGGTTGCCCACCCCTGGTTTAGGCCATGTTGGGGAGTTACTATTCAGTTTTCCTGGGTCTCTCCTACATAGACAGGAAATATATAAGCTATTAAACTTCTGTTTGTTTTTCTCCTTATCTGTCTTATATCCGTGTAATTATTCAGCCAGCCAAAGAACCTAGTAGGGTAGAAGGAAAAATTTTCCTCCCCTGCAAGTGGCCATAATAAACATTTTACTTATTGAATGCCAATGAACATATATTAGCAAGAGATTCAGATATAATTAAAATGTGGGAAGGTATATCAAAGATCACTTTAAATAAGGCTCACATCATATCTAACCAACACTTTTGAAAGCCAAATAATTCTACGGTGACTTCGGAAAGTTTCCAAACTGGGCCCCAGGGTCCCTTATAATAATGCATTATTTCCTCATGCTTTTATTTTTCCAGATTTAAAGTTTTTGTTTGCTCCTAAATAATATTCTCTAAAATGCACTGAGAGAATGGTTATTTCTTAACCCACTATCCATAGAACTACTTCACTGTACAGTAAGTATCGCTGTGTATAGGTTTAATATAATTTCAAATCCACTGACACTGTATTTTAGAACCAGAATATATTTTCTGATGTTCACCTCAAGGGCTGAGTGGCTGGAAGACGAGGGTGCAGGATGTGGGGGCTGCACATGCAGATTCGGGTACTGTTGGGTTGGGGGAGAAAGGCAGGGCAAGCAGAGGCAAATCCAACATCAATGAACTCAGGTGAGGGTTGGATCTAAGAATGTGCTTCCAGTGGATTCTGGCAACAGAGTCCTGGGCCTGCAGGCTGGGGAATGAGGGGGGCCTTTGGCTGGAGAGCTCAGCTGTCCCTGACCTGGCCGGATGTAAAGTTGTTTTAATCCACTCATTTATGAGGAAAAAAAGTTGCTTTGATGTAAGAATAAAGTAAGTCATGCATGGATATCATCCTTTACTTCAAGATATAACATTTAGAAAACAGACTTGAAAGCAGATTATCATGATAGAAAAGCAAGTGAGAACTTGCTTCTGCTGGCTTGTAAATTAATTCCTCAGCTGGAAATACCTAGTAGCCTCCAACCACTGTCTTTCACTAATGGAATAAACACACAAAGGGAACTCTTAGAAAACAGGCAAGTAGCCTGGTGAGTTGTGTGATTGTTTCCTCAGTTATTTGCTCCTTAAAAATATAGCCAGAGTGACAATCTCATATTCACTCTCTCTCCTATTTTGGGTTTTAGCTTCCACTAAAGTTCCTGTAATTTAAATACAAAATACTTAAAGTCCATTATGATACATTTTTCCATAGTTTTAAAAGTGTTATTATGTGGGTAGCTCCTACTACAGGCAACCAAAGTGTCAGTGTCTGTTCGGAGCTTATACAGTGCGCAAATTTAATAGTTAATAGTTCCCTCTAATTTCTAGCTGTCAAACAGATAAAAGATGGGGAAGAGTGTTTGCTAAGGTGACATCAGAGAATAAAAAGAAAATTATCTTTTTATTGTATCTCTTACTATGAAAAATATATACACATCATGCACATAAAAATATATTTGTGTGTGAATGTATCTGTTATCTATGGCTGAGCAACAAATCATCCCAAAATTTACTAGTGTAAAACAACAATGGTTTATAATTTCTCATGACTCTGGGTTCTTCTGCTGATGTCACCTAGACTCAAGTAAACAGCCATTTTCAAGTGAAGGGTTAGTGGGAGCTGGCCTCTGCAGGGAGAGCTGGGACAGCTGGACCCTCTTCTCCATGTGATCTTTCCCCCTGAAGGAAGCCAGTCCAAGCCTCCTCAAGTGGTGGCAGCAGCATTTCAAAAGGGCAAGCTCCAATATGCAAATATGTATAAAGCCTCGGTTTGCAGTGTCATTGTGGGAGGGGCGATCACCACACCAGAGTATCGATTCCCAAAGGCATGGTTCACGGAGGCCACTAGTGTAATTATGCAGCATTGTGGGGGCAGCATTGCTACTTTGAAATGAAACAATTTTTATGCTTGGACACAATTATTCTAGAGAAGTGTGATCAGAGTGTCTGAGTGCTTTCACAGTGGGGCAGCTTCGGGTGGGGGAGTCTCTGTTACCTTATTTTGTAATGATATCCTATCTAATAAAAGAGTAATATGCAAATTGACCATCACTCCAACACACAAGATGGCCGCCCCCATGTGGACACAAGATGGCCCGCAGGGGAGGGCAGTTGAGGGGGACCAGGCCTGCAGGGGAGGGTAGTTGGGAGGGACCAGGCTGGCAGGGGAGGGCAGTTAGGGGCATTTGGGCCGGCAGGGGAGGGCATTTAGGGCCAATTGGGCCGGCAGGAGAGGGCAGTTAGGCGTTGATCTGGCTGGGAGGGGAGTGATTAGGGGGTGATCAGGCTGGCAGGCAGATGCGGTTAGGGGCAATCAGGCAGGCAGGCAAGCGGTTGGGAGCCAGCAGTCCTGGACTGTGAGAGGGATGTCCCTTAAGGGATCCCAGATTGGAGAGGGGGCAGGCTTGGGTGAGGAAACCCCCCCCCCCCCCCTTGTGCACGAATTTTGTGCACCAGGCCTCTAGTTTATAATAAAAGCAAATAGCAAGAGCTTTCAAAAGGAAAGCCAGTGCCATTATTTAGAAGGAGAATATAATTATTACTGAGCACTCACTATCTACTTGGTATTGAATCAAGTGAACTGTATATATTCTCATTTAATTTAATCCAGTATACAACTCTGAATGTTATTTGTCAAATTTAGTTAGTGAAAATTATAATGCTGAATGCTCACTTATTAAGTATTGTGCTCAACTATTTTCACCATTTTCACTAACATTCTAAGACATACTAGTAAGTTCTAAATAAAACCAACAGTAGTTCATTGAGACAGTAACACTTTTACCTTATCCATCACCTATAATTGGCTCACTCTTGAGTAAAAAGGTCCAGAATAACAGTGGCTTAAACAGATAAGAGTTCATTTCTCTATATTTATAAATTCAAGTAAGAAAAAAAAAAAGAAGACAGAGAAAGTCCACATAGCCTTATACCTGTTAAAGAAACTGAATTATTCAATAACCTTCCTACAAGGATAATTCCAAGTCAAGATGGTTTAACTAATAAATTATAACAATAAATAAATAAAACCAAAAAAAAAAAAAAGAGTTCATTTCTCACTGAGAAGGCTAGAGATAGACCGTGCAGGGTTGGGCTCTCCAGCTCTGAGGCTTCAGGTATCCAGGTCCTTGCAGCTTATCATTCCCATCCTCATAGTACAGTTTTGGATACATGACCACACTTTGCTGCAAGAGAAGTTAGAAAAATACTGTCCTAGCCTTTTCCTTAGTGTCCATTCACTCTTAATGTGGAGAAAATGGAGAATGACTATTAGGGGACAAGGGCAATCTTTGTTTCATTTCATATTAAATGGCATGTTTGGGCCTTGGGGTCAGAGATACAATCCCTAACAGTTCCCCTAAAATGAATAATTTCTCTGATGATCCCTATTAACCTAATAAGAGGATAAGCATACTTGGCCTTATGGAAACCATCATGTTCTATGATAGAGAGAAAGCTAGTGCATTTGTAACTACAGAACCAGCAGCAAGTTGAACTATTATAATAGGCACAATCACTATGATTTCATTGATATTCACAGAAAGAGATAAGAAAGCATCAAGTGGAAAGTCAGACAAGCAGGCTAGTAGTCTCCCCGTTATCTGAGGGGGATGCATTATGAGATCCCTGTGGATTCTTAAGACCATGGACAGTACTGAACTTCATAGAGATGCTCCTTGACTTATGATTGGGCTCTGTCCCAATAAACTGTAAGCTGGAAATATCCTAAGTCAAAAGCATTTAATATACCTAACTTATTGAACATCATAAGATTAGCCGAGCCTACCCTAAATGTGCTCAGAACACGTACATGAGCTACACGGGTGCAAAATCATCTTCCTGCAGCTGCCCAGCATCACAAGAGAATATCATGCTGCATCTTGCCAATCTAGGAAAAGATCAAAATTCAACATTTGCAGTATCGTTTCTCTGAATGCGTATGCCTTTTGCACCATCTTTAAGTCAAAAAATCGTTAATTTGAACCATGGTAACTAGAGGACCGCCTTTATATACTATGTTTTTTTCCTATACGTATATACCTATGATAAAATTTCATTTATAAATTGGCACAGTAAGAGATTAACAATATTAACTAATAAAAAATGAACAATTATAACAATATACTATAATAAAAGTTATTTGAATATGATCTCTCTCTTTCTCTCTCTCTCTCTCTCTCTCTCTCACACACACACACACACCACACACACACACACACACACACACACACACACACACACACACAAAATATCTTATTGTACTGTACTCACCCTCCTTCTTGTGATGATGTGTTCACAGCAGATAAGTGAAACAGCCCAAAGGGGGACTACTGTACCTCAGGGGATGAGCATGCATTAAGGAAGTGGGGGAGGGGCAAGGATTCAGCAGGGGGAGCTGGCTTAGTAAGCAAAGGCCTGCCTTAAATGTGTTCATTATAAAGAGAAGAAATTTTCTAATGAATTAAAACAAAGGAAAAGTGTTGTTATTCTACCTTTCAGGTATAGGTGGCATTGGTTTCTAGATATTTATTTTACATTGATTAAATTACCATATGTTTTATTAACTCTTCTTACCACCCTTTCTATTTTTTCAGAAACTACTTCAGATATATACAGGTTCGGTTCTCCTTGGCACTGTACCCAGGTCTAGCTCAGCACCGCCATGCCTTCTGGGCATCCAGGATACATCGGGGCCACCAAAGGAGAGCGGCTGGCACTGACCCATGCCACCTCAGCCGGCTGCAAGGAGAGAAGCCAAAAATAACTCTTAAAAACTAAGGTAGACCACCTCTTCAAGAAGTAAATGCCACACATTACAGTTGTAACCTTTCCCCAATTCATCTTAGCTACTTCTAAACTTTCTCAGGTAAACTTGACTTACCCAGTATCCTTGATTGGATCAAGCTGGTTTTGTCATGGAAACTGCTATTTTCTCAAATTTCATCCGCAGCTTTATAAATACTGAATCCTGGTCTCTGACGAAATAACCCTATTTATCCAGTTAGCAATAGAACCAGACCCTGAAAAAAGAAACCTAGCCGCCGAATCCAGATTCATGCAATGACTGACTCTAAAGAAAATGTTTAGTTTCTACAATAAATTTCAGTTCTTCTCTCAACCACAATGACTGAAACTTTGTATATTTCTTCACAGCAGCCCTGCCACAGCCTCTGCTGTGCTGATTGTTCCAAATTAGAGATCTGCTGCTTCCCTGTGGGCACCCTGTTGGAACATATAGATTTTCGATTGAGCTGCTAGGGCTTCACTTCAGTTTTGCACAGTAGCCAATTTAGGCAGATTGGAGCAATACATGCAATCCTGCTGCATAGTCAGCATTGGAATTGTCTTAGCAAGATGGGTGTGATGAAGAAGAAGTCATATCTTCTGTCACGCAGAGTGAGCCAGTGCAACCTGACAGCGTGCAGGCCAGGGAGCTTCTTACGTTACCTGGCCCTTCTCTCATTTTCCTCATCTATAAAACGTCATGATAACATGGATTATAGATAATGCATATAAAATACCTACTGTAGTATCTGAAATATGATACTCTTTGGTTCTTCTTATTATAAAAAGTAAAAGATCCTTGGTTCAGAAAATGTAGAAAATAAACATTCTTTTTAAGGCTAATATTGAAATTGAGTCCTATTAATGCCTTTAGTGATCCTAATATTATTGGGCCCTCTTGTATGATTAAAAGGATGATCAATAATAAACATTAAGATGAATTTTAGGAAGTTTAACACATTTCTGACTTTTTTGCAATCAGAATGACTTTTTTTTTTTTCAAGAAATGTCAATATTCAAAATCTTTTGCCTGAAGCACATTTTAAAAATTTGCCTTAGGATAGTCCAGCACTAAAACAAAGGAATATCTGTAATACTTTCAACAATAAAGATAAATTTTAAAAATAAATAAATAAAACATTAAAAAATAAAATAAAATGTACTTTTAATCACTTTCCCTCAAAAACTTTCATTCCTTTTTAATCTTTTCCCTAAGGATTTCTAAAAGAGCCTAGTGGTATCATACTTCCTGATTTCAAACTAGTACTACAAAGCTATTATAATCAAAACAGTATGGCTCATGTATAAGAATAGTCACATAGATCCATGGAACAGAATACAGAGTCCAGTAATAAACCTTCACATATAAAGTCAACTAATATTTGACAAGGAAGCCAACAATATTAACTGGGGAAAGGATAATTTATTCAATAGATGGTGTTGGGAAGACTAGATAGTCCATGCAAAAGAATAAAATTGGACCCCAGTCTCACATCACTCACAAAAATTTATTTGAAATGCATTATAGACTTGAATGTAAGATCTGAAAACTCCTAGAAGAAAACATAGGGAAAAGCTGCTTGACGTTGGCCTGACAACAATTTTTTATATGACACCAAAAGCACAAGCAATAAAATAAATAGGTGGAAACATATCAAACTAAGAAGCTTCTTTACAGCAAAAGAAACAATCAATAAAATGAAAAGGCAACCTATTAAATGAGAGAAAATAATTGCAAATAATATATCTGACATGGGGTTAATATTAAAAATATACAAGAAACTCATACAACTCAATTAAAACACACACAGAGAGAGAGAGAGAGAGAGAGAGAGAGAGAGCGAGCAATTAACAAGGGCAACTATGGGTGTGATGCATATAAATAGATAATGCATATAAAAGAAAACATACAAATAGCCCACAGGTATATGAAAAGATGTTCAGCATCACTAATTGTCAGGGAAATGTAAATCAAAACCCCAATAAGATGGTATCTCATGCCTGTTAGAATGACTATCAGCCAAAGGACAAGAAATAACAACTGTTAGAGAAAATGCAACCCTTATACATTGTTAGTGTTAATATAAACTGGTATAGCCATTATGGAAAACAGTATGGAGGTTCCTCAAAAAATAAAAAAAATTCCATATGATCCAGCAATCCCACTTCTCCGTATACATCCAAAGGAAATAAAATCAGTCTCTTTAAGAGATAGCTGCACTCCCATGTTCATTGCAGCATTATTTACAATAGCCAAGACAAAGAAGCAACCTACATGCCTATTGATGGATTAAACAATTATAAAATGTAATTTTATATGCACACACACAAAGGGATTTTTATTCAGCCATAAAAAGGAAATCCTGACATTTGCACAATATGAATGGACATTGACAGCATTGTGCTAAGTGAAATAAGTCAAAGAAAAATACTATATGACCTCTTTATATGTGGAATCTAAAAACATTGAACTCATAGAAACAGAGTAGAATTGTGGTTTCCAGGAGCTAGAGGGTGGGGAAAATGGGGAGATATTGGCCAAAAGGTATAAACTTCCAGTTATAAAATGAATAATTTCTGGGGATCTATTGTACAGCATGGTGACTTCAGGTAACAACACTATTTATTTATTTCATCATTGAATGTTGCTAAAAAACTAGATCTTAAATGTTCACTGCACACATACACACAAAGGTAATTATGTGAGGTGATGGATGTGTTAACTAACCTTATTCTGTTAACTATTTCTCAATAAACATGTGTTTCAAATAATCACAACATACACCTTACATTTACAAGTTATCAATTATATCTCAATAGAGTGGGGGAAAAATAAAGTAAAAAAA
>NW_005354829.1:1702556-1729207 GCF_000412655.1 Myotis brandtii | reverse complement strand
GCCTAAACCAGCAGTCGGACATCCCTCTCGCAGTCTGGGACCACTGGCTCCTAACTGCTCACCTACCTGCCTGCCTGATTACCCCTAACCACTCTGTCTGCTGGCCTGCTCGCCCCCAACTGCCTCCCCTGCTCACCCCCAACTGCCCTGCTTTCCCCCAACTGCCCCTCCCCCTGCTGGCCTGCTCATCCCCAACTGCCCCCCACTACCAGCCTGCTCTCCGCCAACTGGTACCCACTGCTGGCTTGATCACCCCCAACTGCCTTTCCCTCCTGGCCTGATCGCCCCGAACCACCTCTGTCTCAATCCCGCTACCATGGCTTTGTCCGGAAGGATGTCCAGAAGGTCTTCCAGAAGGTCTCCCGATCTAATTAGCATATTACCCTTTTATTAGTATAGATGATCTTATTTTCATCATCCATCATTTATATAGATAACTCAAGAAAATAATATTCTGATATTTTGTAAAAAGCCAGCATTTACAAAAATTTTAAAAATTCATTGTTTGATATCATTTTTTTCATTCATTCTGCCCCAATACCATGACCTTTATACAATGGAATTTCATATCCCTTATGAAATATTTGAACTATTGGGAACACTGTAATATCACTTTGGGGCTTTTTCCCTACAGAATCTAGCCCTCCTTCTTGTGAACATAATTTGCTAAAGTTTATTTGAAGACCTACTAATGCCCATCGTTAGGCCATGAGGATTGCACAGTACTGCCCACCTTTTCAACTTAGTTATAGAAGTGGACATATGACTCAGGCTTAGACAAGCAAAGCATAACATTTCCTGAGGCACAATGATTAGCTTAAGAATGACCACATGACAAAATCAGATTCAATAGAATTAGTTCTGGGATGTGAGTAGATCTTCTGGGGAAAGGGCCAGTTTTCTTTTGTGCTTCTCCTCAAGCATGAAAACCTGATATTGATGGCAGCCAAGTTGCCACCACATACAGAGAAATATGGACTGAATGACATCACCATAGCCTTTGGATCAAGTGGTCCCTCATGCTATCCTAGGACTTTTTAGTTACATAGCCAATATTTTATTACTGCTCTTTCTAAAGCCAATTTAAGTGCTTTCTGTCTCTTGTAATGAAAAGAATCCTGACTGATACTATATAATTTAATCTGAAGAGAGACAAAAAAAAGAAACTTTGGAGAGCTAAACAAATTTAATATGTTCTGTTGCTGTAAAAAATTAATAATGCAGCCTTAGGGAGAAGAAGGTGGCATTTCTTTGAGAGTAAAAGATAGATGGATGGATAGAGAGATAGTCAACCATTAAAGATTCTAGGCTATAAAGCAATTTAATAATTTATTTTGGAGTCCTAAAGGATTCAAATCCAAGAAATCCAGATTCAGACTGCGCACCAGAAAGAACAAAGAAAGGCAGGGTTTATAAAGGCAAAAACCATATATGTTAATTTCTTCATGCAAATGAAGGATTGCTGGCTAGGTTAACAGAGATTTGTTAGTTCCAATATGCAAATGAGAGGGGCAAAATTTACAAGGAGGAGGTATAGTCTATTTGTCCATATAGCACTTGTTGTTTCGAGATGTTTATGGCTCCACTATAAGCTGAGTTTAGTAACAGGTTTAGCAACTTAATAGAAGTTCTGGGAACTGAGGCACAAAATGTGCACAGGCCCCACTTCCTTTATATCTTAAGTGACTCTCTTAACAATGCATACTTCATTTTATTTTTTTTCCATTATAGATGATAGATAGATAGATAGATAGTTAGACAGACAGATAGTCACAGTTGTACTAATTATTCACTGGCTGTCTGCTTGGATTGCCAGATATATGGCAATCCTGATTTTCTCTGGGGTTTGAAAAGCCGAATTTCAAACCTTAGTTCCACTACGGCTAAGCCTCAGTTTCCTCACATGTGAAATAAATGTGACAAAAATAGAACCTACTTCATAAGCTTTCATGAGTTTAAATAACATGGTGCTTGTAAAACTCTATAAAAAGGGGGTGTATAGTAAACATTAGCTGCCAGGTATTTTTTATAGATGGCATTAAGCTGAAAATACATTTATTTTCACTGGAACTAAAAGAAAATAGAAAATTAACTCATAAGTAGGCAAATTTCACTTAGACTTCTGGTCTTATACCATTCTGATTGGACAAAGAGCCAATTCTTCTTAGATATATCTATGCTTTTTTAAAAATTTAAATATAATATAGTTATTTGAATTTGTTACTACCTTCACAGGATGGATTACTTTTAGCATTTGGTCAAATTAAAATGACTAGAAATGTTTGAAGAACTCCGGACAGTTCTAATATTCTCTGTGATTTAATTTGTTTGGTTCATTAAATAGCCAACCTCTATCTGAAGCAAGATTAAATTTCTTTCTTTAAAAAGTAGAAATACAGCAATGACAAGCATGTTTGCCAGTTTAACTGGAGCTAGTATTTTGGGACAAACAAATGGGAAATGGTTTAGAATGTGAGTCTTCTTGCTGTTTGTCTTGGCAAGTTTTAAAACCACACTTACCAGCCCCTATTAAAAAACAAAACAAAACACTAGTATATCAACCAATATTCATCATAGCTCACCCTATATAAAACTCACTCAGATCTAAGAGAAGCCTATTGATACTTATAAAAAGATATAGACAAACTACTATTTTGTCATTTTAAACATGAATAATCTATTCTTAAAATTCTGAGATTTTAACAAATTCAATGAAATTATTTCTTTTTTAAAAAATGTATTTTTATTGATTTCAGAGAGGAAGGGAGAAAGAGAGATAGAAATATCAATGATGAGAGAGAATCATTGATTGGCTGCCTCCTGCACGCTCCCAACTAGGGATCGAGCCCACAACCCGGGCATGTGTCCTGACTGGGAATCGAACTGTGACCTCCTGGTTCATAGGTTGACGCTCAATCTCTGAGCCATGCTGGCTGGACTGAAATTATTCTTTAATGCAAAAGTATTCTCAACTCCCATCAGGTCGATTTCCACTTTAAGACAATTTGTAACTGAGAGAACATTTACATCCAGATGATACAAAAGACAGATTCCCACTTGACACATTAGCATGAGGCTTAATGTTTTGGTAGCTGCAGTAGTCACAAGAATTATATGAACTATAATAGAAATAAAAACTAAATTAGGATCTGAGAAACGCAGAGATATTTCACTTAAATGAAAGAAAATAAAAGGTTTTTGTTGTACTTCCTTCATTCTTGCTGCACCTATAATTTGCCTCTCTCCCTGTTGCCAGTTCTGTCCGGGAGCAAGCTGAAAATCTTAGATACATAGCTTTATGAAGAAATCTGATCACTCCCATGAGAGGGTTCTGCTTGCTTTGTATTCTCCCTGGTCCAATTCATTTTTAATCCTTATTTCCCCAGGAGACTGAAAATAGGAGTTTCTTCCTTTCATCCTCAACTACAATCTCATGGTGAGAGCTGCCAATATTTTTGCAATGAAGATTCTTAACAAAGATGAATGAACTCAAACTCTGCTCTCCTTGATTTTTCCTCTCATTATCTGCTACTTTGCTAAGCCTGGAACCTTTTTGACCATGGATCTGAAAGAGAGTGCATGATTCACAAAGTGCTGTGTGTGTGCCTTTAAATACACATAACGAGACTTAGTTTCTGGAGCAGCAAGTGACAGAGGTAGCAGCATGAACACTCCCGGGTTCGCCCGGTCAGCTCAATACATAGTCACTGAAGCAATGATTTAAAGTTTGTGCATTTTCCTGTACATCAGACATGGCGGGCAAAGTGGAGTTTCCATTCTGTTATTAGGCAAAAGGGGGCAAGGTATAGTGGACTGTAAAATGTAAATGTAGGAAAAGGAAAATAAGGATTCTTTCAGTGCCAATATTCTCTGGGCAGACTACCACCCACAGAAAGACTTCTTTAGTTTTTAAATTAGACTTTCAATTCATTGTTACAAAGGTTATACTAATGAATATCATTAAGTATTATAAGGTTTATTTGTACTGAACATACATGAATAACCACTTTGTAAAAATAAAAAAATAATGGCTTCTTAATTGAAGTATAGTTGACATATTAGTTTCAGTTATGCAACACAAATGATTAGATATTTGTATATATTGCAAAATGATCATCAGTAAGTGTAGTTAACATCTGTTACCATATTTTGTTACAGAAATATTTTCGTGATGAGAAATTTAAGGTTTACTCTAAGCAATTTTCAAATATGCAATACAGTATTATTAACTATAGTCACCATGTTGTACATTAAAATCCCAAGACTTATGTATTTTATAACTGGAGGTTTGTACCTTTTGACTGCCGTCACCCATTTTGCCCAATCCCTAGCCCCTGTCTTGGCAACCAGCAAGCTATTTTCTTTATCTATGAGCTTGATTTTTATGTTTGTTTTTTCAATTCCATTTATGTGAGATCATACTGTATTTATCTTTCTCTGACTTATTTCACTTAGATAATACTCTCAAGACCCATCCATATTGTCCCAAATGGCAAGGTTTTCTTCTATTTATGGCTAAATAATATTATATTGTATATATAACTAGAGGCCTGGTGCACGAATTCGTGCATGGGTGGGGTCCCTCAGGGTGGCCTGCGGAGATCGGGCCCCAGCTTGCGCCCCCAACCTCACAGCCCCAAAGCCCTGCCTGGCATTCCTTTCCCCACATCCTTGCCTCACAATGACATTACATATTTGTGCTATACTTCTGCCTTTTGGAACATTTTACGTGTATTATTCCCAGGAGCACACCTGACCTTCATTCCACTCTCTTTGAGGAATGATAAGGTCTCTGACTAGGGGGGTTCTGGGTAAAAAAATAAACCACTCAGAAATCTTGGGCCTGACGTAACAGATTTTGGGTTTGCATTGGCATGAGGCATAGAAAGCTGAAGTTTAATATAAAAATTGGCCCCAGACTAATGATCTACTAGAAGCAAACTCTAACCCTCTCTGGAGAAATTTCCTTTTGTTATGAGAGATTATCACAGGAAAAAAATCCTCACTAAAGGTCAGCATTTTACAAAACAAACAGATAGGTGAACATCATCAAATAAACACTGTTATAAAAAAAATCTTTGTGATAATGAAACATAGTCTGAATGAATATAAACATGTCTAAAAATAGAAGAAAGTAAATATAATCTTAAGAATAGAATAAGACTTCAATTAAACTTCAAAACAAAAAATTAATATTTGATGGAATGATCTATCAGCAAATTAAATATTTCACAAGAGGGAACTAATGAACTGGAAAACAAATCTAAAAAAAAGTTACCCAGAATGCTCCATGTAGAAATCAAGAGATAGAACATGGAATAAAAGGCCAACATAAAACTAATAGGAGTTTCAAAAAAATAGAATAGAGGAACATTAAATCAGTGGCATTGGCACAGGAACAAACAGACCAAAGGAACAGAATAAGAAGTGTTGAAATACACCCATTTATGGACACATCATTAGAAAGCAGTGGGGAAAGGCCAGTCTTTTCAATAAATTATATGCTGAGTAAATTGGAAATCTTTATGAGAAAAATAGAACAAATGTCAGTTGTGTACCTTACATCATACACAAAAAAGCAATTCCAGTGGCTTATGTAATATCATAGGAGTAACAATAAGTCAACTAAAAGATAACATGGAAGAGAATCTTCAAAAACTTGAGGGTAAACAAATATTTTAGAACAGAGTGCATATGGGTGCACGCGCGCGCACACACACACACACACACACACACACACACACACACTACTAACTACAAAAGGAAAAATTGATACATTGGACTACACTATAATTAGGAATGTCTTTTCATCAAAACATACTATTGAGAGAATAAAGAAACCAACCCACGGACTAGAACATACTTGTAATATACTTAACTGACAAATAACTCATCCAGAATGCCTAACGAACTCTTACCATTCACTAAGGAAAAGGTAGAAAAACTAAGAACACTTTTTTATATAATTTATTGACCTTCTTATATTTTTCCCTTCAAAAAGGAAAAATATAAGAAGGTCAATAAATTATATAAAAAAGTGTTCATTAGTGTGCATAATAATCAGCTATTAAGAAAATGCAAATCAAAATCACAATAAGGCCCCATAACACATGTTTCAGAATAGATAACATTAAAAATTATGGTAACACCAAATTTGGTCTAAACGTGGAGCAAGTTACATACTGTGGTTGGGAGTATAAACTAGCAAAACCACTTTGGAAAGCTGACAGTCTACTACACATATGCATATTCCATTGCTTTATGCATGGAATACACCTAAAAGATAGGGTGTATATGTGCATCCAAAGACATAAACAACAATGTTCATAGTAGTATTATTTGTAGTTGTACAAAACTGGGAACAACCTGATTTTTCACCAATATTGGAGCAGATAAATAAATGGTGACATGTTTATACAAAGGGAGATCATACATCAGTGAAAAGGAACAAATTATGTAAAGTAATATTGATAAATCTTATAAATAATATATTGAGGGAAAAGAAGCCAGAATATATTTATATATAAAGTTAAAAAAAAAAGCAATACATGGTGACAGCAATGAGGAGTGTTATTGTCTCTGGGGAGGAGATAAGAGTAGTGACTGAGAAAGGACCCTTGGGCAAGGTTCTGGGGTGCAGACAATATTCTATTTTCTTTATTTGGGTATTGGTCCCATAAATGTATTTACTTTGTGATAATTCTTCAAATTATACATGTATTGTTTGACACCTTTCTGTATTTATATCTTGCCTCAATAAGATTTATTTAAAATAAAATATAATTAGTTGTAATTATGATTTTATATTTGAGAATTAGCTCTATGAAGACCTTCCTTCTAAAAGAAGTGTTTTCAGCAGCTCTTTGAGATTGCATCAGCACAGAGTACAAAACTGGGAATCGGGGGTACCTAAGTGTTAGTTCCACTCCGACATAACCAGTCCTCTTACTAGATCAAGCCATGCAAGGTGCCTTGTCTTCACGTGTCCTTTGGAAACAAAAAGGTGTTTAAACTAATCTTGAGCATTACTCCCAACTCTAAAGGTCTCATCTTCCCAACAATTCTCCTCATCAGGTGAATACCGATTGCTGAGCCATATGAGACATACTCTTTCCTTCTAACCTAGTTACAGTAAAATCCAGATTACAGAGGAAGAAAGGTCAGTGTTAAGAAGAGCATATTATATGGTATAGTAACAAATAACTCATTTTCAAAAGCACATAATATTAGACACATAAAGTACCAAGATGAATTTGTGTTCCTTCTCATTTGACCTTTTAAAATAAAAAAATATTAGTTATAGAACTCCCCCACCCTCCCCGTGCCATTTATGTACAAGATGTTCCTGACCTTTGTAAATGCAAGGCATGGAACTCGGAATGTGACTTTAAAATCAATTAATAAGGACTATAAAGATATTTACTCATGTAGTTAATTTTTTTTTCTGTGAAAACTTTATGAAGCAGCCAGATAAACAATCTAATAAATGATAAAGGTCACATTGACTATAGAACAGACTCCCTTTCTAACTCTTCTACATAATCATTGCAGTCTGGCTGTCCTCTGATAAGAGAGTTAATTATCTTATAGTTTTTAAAAGCAAACTAAGAACTAAATTAAATGCTCAAGATGAAAAAAAAGTGTCGTTTTTGTTGTTGCTGTTCTCATCCAATTTCTTTATGACGTGAACGTGACAATTTGGTGATAGGAAAGAACTGTCCCTCCTTGTTCCCCTCTGAAGTCCATGGCCCCTGCTGGGGTGCTCCTCTGAGTTCTAACTCCCGCTGTAGCCTCACGCAGTTGGAGGAGAGAGCTAATTAATTTCACTGCTGTCATAAATGTTCACAATGGGATTATTGTCTGCCACCGCAATGCCTGAGGCTAGGTCATTTTTCCTCCTACATACAGGGACTTGCCCTTTCAAATCTATGAACCAGTTTCTTGAGACCAAGGAAAGCATGTGAAATGAATTTTACACTTTGCCAACTTACCTCACTCATTTCCATTTCAGCCTAACTCCTTTAAAAATATTAATAAAGAGATATTCAAAGGTCACACTCTCAGCAACTGGCTTACCTCTCTCTCCTACTGCAGGACACACAGCGTATTCATAAGACCCTAAATTTAGGAAACTACAGCTCTATTGTTCTTCGATCTTCATACAAATTCCTCATTAATTTTCTGTTACTCCCTTTTCTTCCTAATCCCATTTTTTTTGCCTCATCAGCATGCCCCATCATAAATGTTTTCAGTCTAAATATTACAAAAAGGAGCCTAGCCAGAAAAGACTTCTATCACAGTTACTCCAATTTTTCCTTACTAGAGTCATTCCAACATTCAGAGGGCAACTGTGCAATTTCAGCCAATATTTAATATTACAGTATGAAAACAGGAATGAACAATGTTAAGATGACAGGCAACGAGTGTCTGGCTAGAACAGTGATGGCGAACCTATGACATTTTTTTGGTTGATTTTTCTTTGTTAAATGGCATTTAAATATATAAAATAAATATCAAAAATATAAGTCTTTGTTTTACTATGGTTGCAAATATCAAAAAATTTCTATATGTGACACGGCACCAGAGTTAAGTAAGGGTTTTCAAAATGCTGACACGCTGAGCTCAAAAGGTTCGCCATCACTGGGCTAGAAGTTTCACATGGCTCCTTTCTATCCTGTGTCTATGGGGAAAAACAGACTCATTCAAAGACACTGAATTTAAAAGAAACATTTAATATGTAGGTGTTTTAGAAGCCTTTATCAAAGTTCATATTATTTAACAATAGAAAAGCAATCTGGTCATGAGTTTAATGCTGCTTCGAAACAATAACTTATCTATACACAATTCAACTGACTTCATCAATCTCTTAATTCTCATGCTAAGGAAAAGTTAAAGCAGACTTGCTTGAAATCCACAGACATCCATAGTTTCACGGCCAAATCTGTGAGCAGAAAGTGTTAACAATATATAACACTGAGATAACTACTGATGTGTAACTGGTTGTAATAAACTGAATTTTGATGTTTTGAAAAACAAGTCCAGTTTTTATCAAGATTATATATTTGACAGGGACTGTGACATTTGTAGAAAAAGAAACTTTCAGAAAAAAAAAGGAAAACTATTGGTGGTCAAACCTTATACAGAACAGATCATTCGATAATATAAACGAATCCTTCCTTCATTCCAGCTGGAAAAATGAGTGGTCAGATCTTCCTATGTCCTTGAAGTCACTCGGTATAACAGCTCCTAGGATATCAGAGTATCTGATAGGTTCCTACCAAATTTGAAGTTGCTGTGAGATGCCGAGCCCTAACAGGCAGATGTGGAGTGAGAGTAGGTAAATGAATCAGCATACAGACCAGCTTGAGTCTGAAAGCTATATGGAAAGATACGTGCCCACCAGTCAAAGATCAAGGCAATCACTCAGCATGCTTGATGGCCTGCGTGGTTGATGGATATCACTGTAATCATAAGTACCAATCAACCATTTCAAGAAAAAAATTGAGTTTTAGTAGCCGACCACCACTGTGTGGATAACAGTCCGAAATCAAATAGTGAGCATAATTCAGTCATTAAGATACCCACAGCCAACCCAATGGGCTTTCTTTCATCACTGAAGGTGTGCTTTATGTTGCATAGGTACTGCCTGAGTTTGAGTTTCATCTTCTTTTATTTCTATTTCCCATCCTCTGATGGAGGCACTAATGAGCTGTAAAAATAGCCAAGAGGCAGACAAAATAAGGATGAGGAAATAAAAGGACAAGGTTAATCTACAAACTAAGAAATTACTCCCACAAAAATCAAGATTTGATTAGTGATGCTATGAAATGATAAAATTATCTCCAAAAATAGTGTTCGTGGTGTTTTTTTTTAATTGTTGTTGTTTTGTTTGTTTTTTACATATTAGGGAATATATATAATTTTTTAAGGTCTTTACCACAGAAAACCATCATGTTTTGTGTAACTTTGATTTTGATTTCTCTTACAAAAGAAACTGTCCATAGAAAAATGCTGAGGCTAGCTTGGCTAAGAGATCTTTCATTGGTGGGCTATATTTTCTAAGGGATCTGAATAACCTAAGGATTAAGATGTGAAAGAATCTGTGTAATAGCCTAGAGACAAAAAGATTGCAGAGAGCTTAATTAAATGTCAACTAAACAGTTAGAAAGCTGGATAGGAAAGGAACAAGAAGACTGAAAAAGGAATTCCATTTTTTTAAGATTGTATTCTATACTTAGATAATGTTGGGCACTGTCACATATGTTATCTAGTTTAATCCTCCAAACAAGGCAGTTGTTATCATCCTTATGCAGATGACAAATTGTGACTGAGAAAGCAACCAATTTGCTCAGGATCACAATGAGAAAAACAGACTCTGACAGCATATCCCTTCCTCCTTTTTACTTCAGATGATTCTCTGAGATTCAAGAGCAAATAAAAAGGGGAGGAGACCGATGACAAGAACAAAGTGCATTTTCCTGTATATCTTGGTTATTTTTTAACAAAAGAAGTTGGAAAATTTCTTTGCACAAGGTCCTGACTTGGTAGGTATGTTTGGAGAACTAAAAGAAGTCCAGTGTAGCTAAGGCATAGTGATCAGGGAGACAGTGGTAGGAGAAAAGTCTAAAAAGATAAGCAGGTTCAGACCATGCAGCATGTTATAAGCCATATTAAGAATTTGGATCTTTATCTTTTTTAAAAAATATATATTTTATTGATTTTTTACAGAGAGGAAGGGAGAGGGATAGAGAGTTAGAAACATCGATGAGAGAGAAACATTGATCAGCTGCCTCCTGCACACTCCCTACTGGGGATGTGCCCACAACGAAGGTACATGCCCTTGACCGAAATCGAACCTGGGACCCTTGAGTCCGCAGGCCGACGCTCTATCCATTGAGCCAAACCGGTTAGGGCTGGATCTTTATCTTAAGAAAAGTGTAAAGCCACTGAATGGTTTTAAGTGAAGGGTAACATGATCAGATGTGAATCTGAAAGGAACACCCCAGCTGCTATGTGAGGAATGGACTGGAAGAAGGTAAGAGCAGAATCAAAGAAACCAACCAGGAACCTCCTGCAATGAATGGTCCAGGCAAGAGATGACTGTGGCTTGTTCCAGGGTAAAGGTCTTAGAGTTGTCAAAAAGTGAATAGATTTGAAAATCTTTAATGAATTGGATAAGAGAATGGTTCTTGAAGAAAAAAGAATGCTCTGCAATAATTTTTATGAAACTACAGCCTGCAGACCAAATATTGCCTGTATTTGTAAATAAAGTTTTATTGGACACACACAAACACAAATCCTTTGCACAGTAAATTAGGTTTCATTAAAATGAATATACAAAAACTAGTAACCAGATTTAAAAATGGGCTAAGGACTTGAATATTTCTCCAAAGAAAAAAATAAAAGGGCCAATAGGTAAATGAAAACAATGCTCAACATCACTATCAGGGAAATCCAAATCAAAACCACAGTGCAATAACAGACCTGTTAGGATGGCTATTATAAAAAAACAATAACACACACACAAAAGATAAAAAGTGTTGGTGAGGCTATGAAAAGTGTTCAATGCTTGCACACTGCTGTGGGAGGCAAAACGATGCAGCTGCTATGGCAAACACTGGAGTGTCCTCAAAAATTAAAAATAGAATTTCCATATGATCCAGTAACCCCAGTTCCAGGTATTTGAGGCTTATAAAAACCTCCCAAGCTAAAGAAAGGGGTAGGGGTCTGGGGATACAAAGGAAAGGAAGGCCATTCACAGGAAGGGAGTCCAGAGGTTACCTTGTTATGTTATGCAGATAGGTTTCTTAGATAAAAGTGTATCTCTGGTTATACTGTAGTTCTCTTCCTGGTACAGGCCCATTTCCAATATACATTCTGGCAGTTGAGGAGGAGGTAAAGAGCCTGCTGGGTTTTGATTGCCATTAGCTCAAAATGATCCTTCTGACAAAAAGACATATTTGGGAGTGGCAAAACCTGCTCCCCTTCAGGTCTTAGGTATTAATGAATGCAATGATTTTAAAACATTTACCTTTGCAGATGTTTGGACACAAAAGTAATCCTGAAAAAAAATCTGAAAGTATGACGTTTCTCAACAGAGCATTAAACAGATGGCAGTAACAAGTGCCATGTCTTAGTTTGGGTCTTATGGCAACTGCAAAGATATTGAATAACATCTGCAAGTGATTTCAAAGCAATAAAAACTGTTCTTGCTTAAAGATCTTCCATAAATAGCTACATTGCCTCCTCAAACTGGCATTGCAAAAAGCTCTCTGTTGGATCATGTTATTTTGTTATTGGATTTTATGAAGGGATAAGATTCCAAAAAGCAGAATTTATTAATTAGAGCCAAACCATTTTTGAAATGCCTGTCACTAGTATTCCTAAATTCTAACCAATTAAATCTTTAGAATTTAATTATTTGAAAGGGGGAAACTCTGCTTAGAGGAATTTTTATGGCTCTTGAGAGAGGAAGGAGACCAGAAAAGGGAGGTGGCAAAGACATATAGCCGAATGTGGAGAAAATATTGTATAACAAAAATGTCAGATATTCAATTTTAAGTTTTCATATGCTGTGAAGTAAAGCCCTTTTATTTTCCCAAACCTTTTTTAAAGTTGCTCCATACTCAGAGACTTGACATGAGTGTGTATATGTGTGTATGTATGAGTGTATAGAATCAAAAGGGGGCTGAATTTCATGTTTAGATTGACTCCAGCAGACATAAAGGAAGTGCCATAACCCACATAATGGAAAGTGAGATTCCAATGGAGATAAAATGTCTGAGCCTGAGATGCCATAGAAATACCACTGCATCATATAAACACACTTTTCTCTTTCTCTTTCTCTCTCTCCCTCTTCTCTCTCTCATCCCTCACTCCCAAAAATTTACAGAAGTTAATGTTGACCTTTTTTTAAAAAATATATATTTAAATCAAACTTATTTGGATCTATTCTAGTGTCTAGCTCTTAAGGATTCAAATTATGCAAGGAATAGTTGAAGAGAACAAAAATAGTAGCTAACATCTGTCGGGAACCTGTATTGTTATTTAATCCTCAGAGAAGATGTGTAAGTCAGTTCCTTTGTAGCTATTTTGCAGACAAGGAAACTAAGACTTATAAAGGTTCAATAAAGTCACACAACTTGGAAGAGGCAAGGAGGAATTTTATTTCAGCTGGGCTCCAGAGTCTGTGCATTTACCTCTGCAGAGCCTGAGCAAGAAAAGACTGGGAAAAGCATAATAGTTGTCCTAAAGCACTTATGTCACCATAGTTAGCTAATTATTGACGGGAAAGGAAGCAAAAGGGGGAGTCAGACATGGCTGAGCATGGTCAGCTGGGAAGCAGGAGCCTGTTGCTTCACCAGGAAGCTACAGCTTCACCCTCCTCCCCACAGGTCACTGGGAGAAGGGATAGAACAAAGGGGGAGATAGGACAAGGGCAATCAAGTCGAAATGGCACAGGGGAGGAACTAAACCATAGAGGCCTGTCAGTCTAACTTCGGAAAAAGATATTGGCCATTGGCTAAGGGGGTGGGCTCAATGCAAGCCCTTAAAACTTGGGAAGATGGTTAGTTATTCTGAAAAAGCTCCTGGTTAAAATCCCAGGAGACAAAGAGCTCTCCCTCTCCCCACACTCACCCCACGCGCTACTTGCCTGTTCTCTCTGTAGTAGCCGAGTGGCCCTAGCAGCTACGTCGTCGTTGGCTGCATGGACTGTACACACAGGCTGTAGGCAGGATCCTGGGACAGCCGCAGAGTAATGGATTGCAGCCGGGAGCTTGCTAAATGCTGGGCTGAAGTAAGCTTTAATATGGCACAGGATCTCTGGACATTTGCTCTATTTCAGGCCCTGATTTCCCTTGGTGGGACAGATGGAGATAAGACATTGGATGGGCATCCTTTTGATTGTTTCTTTCATCACAAATAAACATTACCACCACACCCCATCCTTCCATGTGAGTCCCCAAAAATGCTATTTCTCATGACACCACAAGTACCCCACTTCCACTAACAACAATTATATTATTTTATTATATAAAAGGCCATTAGTAAACATAAGGAACCAATCTCCTATTAAAAGGCAGATCCAGAAATAATTTGTAATCATATCTGGAAGGAGTGTTAGCTCCATATAAGGGATTCCAGCAACTAGACATGTCCAACAATGGAACTGCTGAGACATCAAAGCAGAGTTTGAATGATCATAGGACAAGAACAACATGGAAGAAATGGAAGATGGTTTTTAATGAGGTGGGGTGAGGGTCTGATGATATCCAAGCTCCATTAAAGCCTAAGATTCTATGAACTGAAAATCTTCATAGAAAGTAAATTTCCCTTCTCAATTTTACCCAAATTCTGTAGACATAAAACTAGAGTTCTTAGACTATTAAACATTTGGTGGTAAACCAAATTTCAACTTCTGGTTTTTCTCTAAGTTACAAATTATATTGTTGAAATATTGTTTTATTATTTTAACTCCAGCAGGAAATAATTTCTGATGAATAATATATTCAAATATTTTTACATAAACTATTACTAACAAGATCACCCATCCCTGAATGTGTTCAATTTTGCATCTGTCCCTAGAATTCAGAAACATTTCCTATGATTTTTGGAAAAGAATCAAATGCCTAAATATCCAATAGACATTTTATCTATCCTTACGGTATAAGAATTCTTAAATAGCCATGATCTGTGCGATTGAAGGTGGCCTTTAAATTAATGAAGCTGGGATAGTTCCTGGAGGAAATCCCAGTCTCTTTTGCATTGTTGTAGAGGAACATAAAATTTTGTTCAACCACAAAATCATTGTGCATATATCCAACCTACTTAGACTTTCTTCTCAACCAAAAGAACATTAAGAAAAATTTTCAGGATCATTAGATGTATCAAGAAGGGGTATAAGGCCATGATTTACTTTAAAATATATTTTCCCATCATTTTTAGTCATTTCTGGATCAAGACAAGTCATACACTGATGGCTCTTCTATACTTCTTTCTGGCAAAGCAAGAATAAAGAAGCATCCATGTAGCCTGGCCAGCATGGCTCAGTGGTTGAGCATCAACCTATGTATGAACCAGGAGGTCATGGTTTGATTCCCGGTCAGGGCACATGCCTGGGTTGTGAGCTCGATCCCCAGTGGGGGACGTGCGGGAGGCAGCCAATCAATGATTCTCATTGATGTTTCTGTATCTCTCTCCCTTTCCCTTCCTCTCTGAAATCAATAAAAACATATATATTTTTAAAAAGCATCCATGTATGTGCATGTGTGCTATGAAAGATGACACGAGTGGAGCCATATAAAAATAGAGCCATGCCCAACCTGTGTGGCTCAGCGATTGAGTGTCAACCTATGAAGCAGGAGGTCACAGTTCGATTCACATGCACATGCCCGGGTTGCAGGCTTGATCCCCAGTAGAGAGTGTGCAGGAGGCAGCGGATGAATGAGGGCATGTACCTTGGTTGCGGGCACATCCCCAGTAGGGGGTGTGCAGGAGGCAGCAGATCGATGTTTCTCTCTCATGGATGTTTCTAACTCTCTATCCCTCTCCCTTCCTCTCTCTGTAAAAAATCAATAAAATATATATTTAAAAAATAGAGCCAGAGTAGCCACTTAAGAAGGCCTGTTATCAGAAAAAAGTGAGGATAGTCTTTCTCCATTGCTAGTGGGAATGAGGTTCTTGGGTTACCGCTGGAACAAGCATTTCCAGAGGCCCCCAGGGGAGGTGAGATATGGTAGGAAGCTTTCTTTTCATGGAGTTACATCCCTTGGTTTCTAAAGTCCCATTTCCCTGAATCCAGTGCTGGAAGATGTGCAGCTGGGAATTCAGTAGAGCTAGAAGCAGAGCCAGTATCCAGAGTTTCCACTCCACATTGGAGTTGGGTCTGGTTTAGCATTAGGCTAGATGTAGCCCATTAGTCCATTGTGTGGCGTCCACATGGCTGTGGGCCATGTGGGAAAATGCAAGAGAGCAGGAGCATGAGAGCTCTGCAGGCCAGGAGTCAAGTGCAACACGTTAAGAGGCAAGAGAGTGAACTCCTTTATTCATGAGAGTAAATATCTCAAATCTTCCCATGCTTGCAGTGGTCACGCCGACTCTGGCCAATGACCTGTTCCCAGGTGTGATTGACAGACATGTACCTTCCCTATGTCACCCAGACTTTACTGGGCATGTGTCTATTCTTCCCCTGTTCAGTCCCTTCCCCCAGTGATCTGTGGTGAAAGTACCCGGAAAGTACTAAACTGCAGCTTCCTGGTAAAGCTGCACAAATGGCATGCCCATAACATTTGGCTTTCTCCTGGCTCCTTTCTTGTCATTAATAAGTTAGGTTAAATTAAGTATCAGTCCTTCTCTGAAAATCTTGTTTTCTTTATCTTCTGAAATGAACCAAACCACCAATATTCCAAGAAGTCAGTAAGAATAAGAAAATACTGTTTGTAAGGATAGAGGAAATTACACTTTGACAGTAACCAAATCCCTAACCAATCAATGATGTACAAATCTAGCCATTTGCCTGATAACTGTTTTGTTTTAGGGGAGGTAGCAAAGTTATGCTCAAAGACTGATTCTGTCTTTGTTATAGTTTATTTAGCACAGTTTTGCTATGGGAATGATCATTTTACAAGCCAATAGCATATAGAATAATATCTTTTAATAAACCAAATAAAGACATAACAAACTCCAAACAAATGGTATTGATCACATTATTGTTCTAGGCAAGGGAGGTGAAAGGAATAAAGTCCAAATTTAGAGAAGTACCTCTTATAATAGACTAGAGGCCTGGTACACAAAATTCGTGTGTGTGGGGGGGTTGTCCCTCAACCTGGCCTGCACCCTCTCACAATCTGGACCCCTCAGGTAGGGTCCCTAGGCCTGGCCTGCAATCAAGGCCTATCGGGGTTTTCCTTCCAGTGGCTGCCGGCAGCTGGCCCCACCCCAGCCACTGCTACTGCTTGCCATCTGTGCAGTACTGCCCCCCATCCCCCGCCACCAGTTGCCTCCCTCTGCAGGTGACAGGCGTGGGGTGCGATCTCGAGGCCCCCAGATCAATCGCCCCGCAGAGGGAGGCCCCGGCCACCCACTGCAGCGCCGCCGGTCAGGTAGCCTGAGCCTCCCTCTTTGAGGCGATCGATTGCGGGGCTCCAAGATTGATCGCTGCCCATAGGAGGCCCTGCCCACCCACCCGGGGCTCCACGATTGATCTCAGTGCAGAGGGAGGCCCTGCTCAACCCGCCAGGTCTCAGCAATCAATCGCCGGGGCAGCGGGTGGTCTGGGCCTCCCTCTGCCGGGCGATTGTGGGGCCCCCCTGACCAATCGCATCGCACCCTCCTTGGCTGACCTGGCGCCAGTGCGTATCATAGTGTGGTCGTCTGGAAGGCTGTCGGGACAGTTGTTCAGCTGTTCAGTCTTTCAGTCGATTTGCATATTACGCTTTTATTATTATAGATTGGTTTTTCAGGAGAGCTGGCTTAAGTAACTAGGAGCTAACTTTCAGCTGCCAGTGCAAAATTAAAAGTCACTGGTTGCTAGAGCACGTTGTTAGGGAACCAGAGGCGCCAATGTTGGCAGAAAAGCTAGGCTGCTCTGAGGGTTATCACTCCAGGGACATGGTTTAAGCACCTCTGCCAACCAGAGTCGCCTTGGCCATGGGAGGAGCAAACATCTCAAGATCTTCAGAGAGCTGTTTAAGTCAGCAAAGTGTGCCTTGCCCAAACTAAAACTCTCCTAAGTCCTCACAGACTCCCAGTATTTACAGTATAAATGTCCCCTTGCTGTAGTTGCTTCTGACTGATCAGCCCCTAGTGGGGATTGTCATAACTTACTTTATTCTTATATCTAAACACCTTAACATCTAAAAACAACTTTTATGTCTTTGTCATAAACAAGTGTATCAAACAATTTCTCTTAAATCATAAACAAGTGGATTTTCAATCATACTAAACCAATATACCACACAGAATATCAAGCCAATCTATGAAATACAAATCTAACCTTACCTCATCTAGAACCTATTAACTCCTTCTTTAATACAACTTACCTCATTTTCCTCCCCTTTTTCCATAACCCTGAACTTCAGTCCTGTGGGTTGGGGTAGGGGGGTGGGGGGGCACTATTTGGGTGCCCACTCTCCAAATTGCTGTTGTTTTAGTCCAGTGATGGCGAACCTATGACACGCGTGTCAGAGGTGACACGCGAACTCATTTTTTTGGTTGATTTTTCTTTGTTAAATGGCATTTAAATATATAAAATAAATATCAAAAATATAAGTCTTTGTTTTACTGTGGTTGCAAATATCAAAAAATTTCTATATGTCACACGGCACCAGAATTAAGTTAGGGTTTTTCAAAATGCTGACACGCCGAGCTCAAAAGGTTCGCCATCACTGTTTTAGTCCCAAATCAATGCTTTTTGTTCAATTATTGCTGCGTAGGTTTGTACCTTGACAGTGCATACGTGCATGCATATGTATATTTCCTTTAAGGTTTTTATTGTGGATTCTATTAGCACTTAATGTATTTTCTGCTTTTTCCTTTTTATAATCAGGTCATAAATCTCAAGGATAGATATAGAATTGAGGTCACAGTTGCTGCTCTGCATAGCAAAGTCAACCATAAACGGAGGGTCAGCTAATGCTGTTCTTCATGGCTTGTTCAGGAGGACTTTAAAGAAGACATCCATCTCTCTGGAATGTCGGCATTTTAGGCATAAAGACTTATGATTTTCTTACCAGCAAGGATACATCCCTGGGGGTGTTATATTTTTTGCTAAGTATAGTAAGCTTTTAATGGTCTACTGCATTTTTATGTGGCATCTTCTCACAATGATATTTTCTGTGGGTCATTCATTTACTGCCTTCTGTAAATATTCAGAAAATAGCTGTCAGCAATCAACTCAGTGGAAGTTTCTGATTAATGGGGAAAGTTGAGTCATCCATGACTGGTCTATTCATCTTTTACTATAGTGCTAACAGAAAAGAACAACAGTCTTAATATCACTTGATCTTTTTTCTTTTGCTAAAATTATTGCAGTATCTTTTGGTTGATAGATTTGTTTGTGGACTGCAAATCATCTAATGTTGATTTAACCATATGCCTAACATTTATATGTTAAACATTTTAAATAACCATTTGTTTATACTATTCTAAATTAATAAACATATTATTTATTGAGCACATGCTATGTACTAGAGAATAGTCTAAGGGCTCCAAATGCTTTATAGGGTTTCGCTCTCATTATACGCTAGGAAAAAGATAGGTGTATTATTTCCCACTTTACAAACGAGAAAAAAGAAAAAAAGCTCTGAACTTACTCAAATTCACAGGTCTAAAAAGTAGCATAATATTTGAAAATACCATAAATCAGTATTTTCATACTAATTTTCCTAACAAGTTGTGAATTATAAAACCAAATACCCAGTCATGAGTAAGAGGGAAACATCAACTATCAACAGGAATGAATGATGATACACATGCTTGCAATTTTTGATGAGGCTAATTATTAAGGCCAAAAAATCATAATGAAAATATTTACATCAATATTCCAATGGGGGGAAAATCACAATGTTTTGCAATATTATATGATTCAAATTCTTTAGCTATATTTAGATACATATGTGTATATAGATATATACACACACTATGGACTACATTGTGTCACCTCCAAATTTCATACATTGAAGTCCTAACCCTTAATGGAATGATATTTGAAGATGGGACATTTGGAAGGCAGTGAGGGTTAGATGAGATCTTGAGGGTGGGCCCCCATGATCAGAATAGTGACTTTATAAAAAGAGGAAGAGAGAGCGATAATGCTTCACTATTTCAGGACACTATGAGAGGACAGCCATCTACAAGTCAGGAAAGACGTCTTCACCAGGAATCAAATGGCTGGCACCCTGATCTAATACTTTCCACCTTCCAGGACTGTGAGAAATGATGTCTTCAATGTCTGTTATTTAACATACTTAGTCTATGGTATTTTGTTATAGCAGCCTGAGCATACCAATAATACACACACACACACGCATGCACATGCACGCATGCACACACACATACACACATACACAAACACACACATATGCACAAAAAAAGGATTCATATCAAACTTAAACGTAACTCCTTAGAGGAGTGTTAATGGGAATTTTGAAGGGAGGAAGGAGATGCTTACTTTCCATTTATGCCTATCTTGTGTAATGTTTGAAATTTTAATGAAGTGAGTATATTGATTTGTTTTTTAAAACCCAGACAAAAATTAAATGTATTGATGAGGGGATGACTATCTTTTTTCTCTTTGCTGAGTAGCTACAATGGAATACTAACAACATAAAAATTTTGGCACAAAGTAGGTATTAAAAAATTATATGTTGTTTTTAACAGAAATATATTTTGATGCAGTGACTTACACAGCATTTCTGATGATTTTTTAATATACTACCTTATACATGGTATGTTATACTCCTGTTGGCAAAGACACATCTCTGTACTCCTAACTCTGTCTTTACCTCTGCTTCATCTTATTCTATAAAAGCAGCATTTTATGTTTCTTTCCCTCTATATTGCAATATACTTGGTAATTAAAAACTTCACATTTGAAGTAACTGACCTAATAAAAACCATTTTAGTCCTAGTTTAAAGTTTAAAAGCCATAGGATGGGATACTAACATCATTTTGCATGTGTAAAGGTTCATAGAATTGCCTTTAAATGACCCACATGAATCTCCTAGCACACAGAGATCTAGAAGAGTGCATTAGAGCAGGCATGTAGAACGGTTACCGAAGCAACATTTTTTAATAGCTGTAGCTTTATATGATTACAAGTCACTATCTTTTATTACAATGACCAATTAGAAGGCAGCAGTCTATTTTATTAAACTGGAAATGCAGCCTAGATTTTTCTTTGTTAATGCAAAGGACAAGACAGTGCTTCAATTTGAGTTTAATGGTCTGCAAATTCCCACCCTCATTTTGCAGCATGGAAATTTAGCCCAAGAAAGAATAGTTTTATTTATAAAAACTGGTCTCACTACCTTTATACAAGCAGAAGGCCCAGGGAGGATGAGCCATAAGAGCAGTTTTCCAAAGAAAGTGGAATTATATTACTACATTTTCTCTTTAATTCCTACATTTCTAGGAAGAAAATGGAGAAGAGAATGAAAAACAAAAACTTAAGGTGAACTTTACAACTTTACTATGGCAGTTGAGTACTGACTTTGGAAAGCAGAGGTAAAGACAGAGTTAGGAGTACAGAGAGTTTTTTGGGAAGTGATATGTGTGAAAGCAAAAGAGAAGAAGCAGTCCGGCCTATGTGGCTCAGTGGTGGAGCAATGACCCAGGAACCAAGAGGTCTCAGTTCAATTCCTGGTCAGGGCACATGCCCGGGTGTGGGCTCAATCCCCAGAAGGAGGCATGTAGGAGATAGCCAGTCAATGATTCTCTCTCATCATTGATGTTTCCATCTCTCTTCCTCACCCTTTCTCTCTCTCTAACAATCAATAAAAACATATTTTAAAAGAGAGGGGTGGGGGGAAGCAGCAGGATCAGGTGGGGGGAGCCAGGAGACAGCAATGCAAATCCAAAAGTCTGTTTCCCAGGGGAGCGCAGGAGCAAAGATCAATCATCCATGAAAGGAATCTCATTTGGGTGGGAATGGCTAGGCCTTTGTCCCACTGTCTTGCTCAGCGTTGACTAGCTCACCTCAAAAATAGTATAACCTTGACTCAAAAACCGAGGTAGACCTGAAGGGGATAATAATAGGAGGCTATCAGCTGCCCACTTTCCCACCTGGAAGGGGAATCAGTATGGCATATTTCCATGCTTGTCACACGTGGTATACATCTATTGGTTACACATATAAATATGAAAGTTATGTTTGGTTAGTTATACTACATTTTATTATGTATAATACAAGCATAAAAGTCCCCATGCATTAAAGAAAGACAACTGTTCATTTATTTCATCAGAAGAAATCACTTACTTAATTTTCTTATCATTATAAAATATTATAAACACAGAGAGAAAAAGGATTAGAAAGTATATATTCAGTTCTATGTCTAAATTATAGACAAAGTTAGAGTGAAGCCTATATAAAGAAGAGCATAATTAAGGTCAGCAGGAAGCTGACCCTTTTGAAAGTTTCACTGCCCTGGGTGGCCATTATCCTGGTCCCATGTTGTGTGGATGGCTGTTCCACGCACAGGACAAAGCAATTTCCCAAACTGGACTTGGACACAAAGATTATTCCAGTGTTGGTCATTGTCAGTTGCAAAGTATGCTGTAAAAGTCATTTCTCAGTTGCTTCAGTGTAGCTTGTTTACACAATATTCAAAGTTTTAAATGTGTAAAATAACTTAGTTAACACTTGATAGCTATAGCTACTTAATGAACTAACTTGAAAAGAAATTTTAGTACAAATGATATTTCAAGATGAGGCCTCATCAGGCTCCTACTGGAAAGCAAAATAAATAAATAAATAAATAAATCTAAGTCTAAATCAGCAAAGAAAGAGGATAGCTCAAGAAATGACTATCAGGGAAATTCAGGGGTGAGAGAAACACTGTTGGGGCTTAGAATATGTGGAAATCTCTAAAGGATGTTAAAGATGTGGCTTTCGGTACAGAATCCCTGGGATTCAGCTGAGAACAGAGTTGAAATGGTAAAATATTGAAACAAGCATACACATGCTTCCTTTTTTGCCCTTCATCCTCATCCCTTCTTCTGACCATCCCACCACCCCATCCACCCAGTGTCTCCAAGCTACTGCCACACCCTCGTCGCTCAAATCTGAACAGTCCGCCACTCTATCAAACGCCTCGCCCTTGCTTCCGTGACTTGACTTCATACCAGTGTATTAACACAAGGGAATAACTAAGCTGTTGGATTTGAAAACTGAGGACATCATCTGACAGTTGTAACAACAAAGAGGTACATAGATTGAGGATAGCATATATGTGAAATTACAGACAGGTACCTAGACTAAAGATATCGTGTGACAGTTGCAAGCAATACTCTGGGGGCTAAGAGTACGTTTTGCAGATAAGTTTATAGAAAGTACTGCACCTGAAGTCATCTTTTCACAGCTGATCCTGACCCCAGGGCACCAGTGCTACCCGTATCGCAATAAAGTGCAAAATGTTCACACATCCCTTCCTGCTCTACCCTTTTAGTTCTAATATATAGACATTAGACTGTATCGGATTAATCAACTGGTTTAAACAAAAAGATCAATTGAAATAGGAGTAGTAATGTATTGGTGGGGTCGGGGTGCAGGGGGAGAGGGCAGGGGGAGCATCTTTCTAGTTCATTATTCTGTTCCAGAATTCAGCACACTAAAATTAACTAAATTCAAGCAGATGTATGTTTATGTCACTTTGAAGAGGAAAATATATCATTGCACTACACCCACATACAAAAATATCATTTTTATAGTATTCAAATATAATAAATTAATATCCAAATATTAATTATCAGGAAATATATATACACATATATATATACACACACACACATATATATATGATAATGTTTGTAAGGTCTAAACATCCAAAATAATGTAGCCACTTCTCCAAAAAGTATAACACATTAGAAATATCCAGTTGTTTTACTGAATCTTCAGTTTTCATTCAGATGCTTAGCTTACATAGCTCCATCCACCACATGACAATTTTGAAACATATAATTTTTTAAAGGACAATCATAAAATAAAGGTACACAAAATTTATCTACAAGTGTTAAAGAGGGATCAAAATTATAATCAACTTAAATTTTCCTAGAGTTTACTTCCTCCTTAGAGAGGTGAAATATAAAAAAACTAACATGGTTGTGATTCCAGTTCCTCTATTTCTTAGCTATGGAAACAGGCAGGTTCTGAGATGGAAATATAAATGTGTCTAATGCATACAGTTGTGAGGTTTAGATAGGTTAATACATGTAAGGCACTTAGAAAAATGGATCATTATTTATTCAGGAAAATAAGCAAATAAATAATCTAGATGTAGGAAATGGCCCATTTATTGATGTATATATTGATTTTTCAAAAATAGAGCTAATTATCGATTGTTTATTAGAGACTGGAAATTTTATAATGTATTTGTTTAAAGATTCTCTGGTATCAATTTCTGGCAATTTGACTTGTTGGTGGGAATAGCAACCATCTTCTTTCATTTCATAATTTGTATACTTCAATACATATGGAGAGGATTATTTTGTAACTACAGAAGAAAGTAAGGTCAAGTTTCCCTAAGGAAAAAGGAAAAGGGTAATTAAGAGAACTTATTGTATCTTTTGTCCATCAGTCTCCCTTAGACCAGGTTGAATCACATTAATTAGAGAAGTAAAAGCTAGAAGCTGGTGGAACTACTTTCATAAAATATTGATGAGATTCGATGTGAAGAATGAATGTCAGAAATTGACAGATTTTGAGAGACCCTCAAAGCACATTCTCCTTGCCTCTGCACAAAAACCAAAGCCATCCTATCACTCTAAGAATCCTGGGATGATGCCCTTGGCAAGGACTGTGATATTTTCACCATGAATGTCATCAGCCATGTCAGCAGAGTGGCTTTATGGAGTGACTTTATAAACAGTGGATGTCAAATTGATGGGTGCCATATGATGAAGTGCAGGTGATTCATTGGCATAGGGCTGCTTTATAGGAGACATGCCTCTGGAGATTCTCAGAAACAGTTGAGAAATGCTTTGAGATACTGCTTGAACATGAAGACTATTGTTGAGAATCATCAAAACTGGAGAATAAAAATAAATGTGATTTCACTTGTGCCCCAAAGCTAGTATTTCCCAAAGAACTTTAGGATTATAGATAGTTACACCCGATGGATTCAGGCCTCTTGTTTACAGAATATAACGATATACTATCAACTAAAGCATAAGTCAGTAGTTTTAATAGCTTAGAATATAAAGAATAGATTATTACTGAAAAAAAAAGTTACTAGTATTAAAAATACAATTACTTGAAACATTTTTTAAAATATATATATTTTTTCATTTCAGAGAGGAAGGGAGAGAGAGAGATAGAAACATCAATGATAAAAAAGAATCATTGATTGGTTGACTCCTGCATACCCCCTACGAGGGATCAAGTATGCAACCTGGGCATGTGCCCTGACCTGGAATCGAACCCTTACCTCCTGGTTCATATGTCGACGCTCAATCACTGAGCCACACTGGCTGGGTGAAACATTTTTAACTTATAGGATTAAAAAATTTGAAATAGAAAAAAAAATAACATCTCTAATTATTTAATTAATAACAAATACTATAAAGAAATGCTTAAAAATAAAATTTGAGTTACTAAATAAGATTATAATTGGCAATTATAATCTTCCTAATGATTCATATAAGATAGAAGAGTCAAGAATCAAGATATTTGAAAAACATATTAAAATAGGTTTTACTTCTAAAGGAAATTGCACTATAGTATAATCCTACCTCATGTCATAGATATAAATCATGTCACAGGAAAATCTCCTCCCACATCCAATCAAAACCTCTGTCCCCAAATTTCCACTTTCATACATTAAGGGATAACAGGAACTAGATTTACCTCCTCCCACCTAAAATAACGAAAAGACTACACAAAATATATGAAACAACACTTTTCAAACATTAGATAACAGAGAGCGTTCAGAGAAAAGAAAGAAGCAAGATGAGGCCCTAAAAATGTACAGCATGATGACTATAGTTAAGTAGAGGCCCAGTGCACGGATTCATGCACCAGTGGGGTCCTTTGGCATGGCCTGCGGGGATCGGGCTGAAACCGGCAGTCCAACGCCGCCTGCCACTCCTGCCTGCTGCTCCTGCTCATCCCGGCCCCACTGCACCTGCTGTCGCTGTCGCTCAGTAGGCTCACTGACGCTCCACTGCGGTCTCCAGGCTGCAGCGGCCAGACATGAGCCCTGCATCGGGCACCTGTCAGTCCGCTGAGCAGCGCTCCCGCTGTGGGAGTGCACTGGTCACCAGGAGGCAACTCCTGCATTGAGCATCTGCCCCCTGGTGGTCAGGGAACATCATAGCAAATGGTCGCTTAGCATTTTATATCTATATATATAAAAAACCAGGGACCAGAACGCGGTAACGACCAGAATGACTCATCCCTCCCCAGTCCCTCCCCCCAGCCAGCCTGCCTCTGATCTGACTCTCCCACTCGATCGAGGGTGGGCGGCTGGCCAACCTCCCCACGGCCCTTCTCCCCAGCCGGCCTGACTCCTGATCGCCCTCCCACCCCAATAGGGGGCAGGGCCGGCCAGCCAACCTCCTGCAGCCCCTCCCCACACCTGGCTCCACCCCAGATTGGCCCTCCCACCCTGATCAGGGGCAGGGCCAGCCAGCCAACCTCCTGTGGCCCCTCCGCCCCGGCTGGTCCTACCCCAAATGGGGCCCCACCACCCCAATCGGCCCACAGTCATTCCCCCCAGTCAGCTCCACCCCAATCGGCCCCTCCACTCTGATCAGGGACAGGGCTGGCCGGCCAACCACCCACGGCCTCTCCCCTAGGCCACTGATCCCCGATCAGCCCTCCCCATTCGGGGGCGAGACCAGCTGACCCACTGCACACAGCCCCTCCCCATGGCTGGCTCCACCCCTAACCAGCCCCCCCACCCCAATTGGTGGCGGAGCCCACCGGCCAATCGCC
>NW_005354829.1:1690069-1702220 GCF_000412655.1 Myotis brandtii | reverse complement strand
AAAATATGTTTTTTTTTATGTGCCACAGAATTTTAGTAATTAGTTTACGTGTGCCATGAGAGGAAAAAGGTTGAAAATTGCTGCTCTACTGAATTCTGAAAATATAATCAGTGAGTAGATTTAAGATGCTCTCATCAAACACACACACACACACACACACACACACACACACACACACACACAGTAATTATGTAAGAAGATATGTTAATTAGCTTCACTTTTGTATTCATCTCACCATGCATGTGTATACCAAATCATGTTAGACACTTTAAATACATACAACAAAAATAAAGTAGCACTCTAAGAGAGGGCAAATCAGATACTAAAAATGCCTCTTATGATCTAGCCTCAAAAGCCACATCGCATTTCTGACACATTCTGTAGGTCACACAGGTCAGTACTCATTCCCTGTGGCAGGAAACCAAACATGGGGAATGAATACCAGAAGGAAAGAACATTGAGGGCATCTTATATGCTGGCCATCACACCTTGCTCTTTCTAGAATCAGTGACTGATTAAATTAAATTTTACATGCCTGCTTATCCTCTTCATACTTTAACAAACATTTTTATTAACTTCCCCTCATTATTGAACTCATAAAAATCTTATTTAAGGTGTTTACATATTGGTCCTATTGTTTTCATCATACGCCTCAATTCTATCGCTAGTCCTAACACCCAAGCCCTGATCAGTCTACTTGTTATTTAATTTTTAAAAATACATTTATAGGATGGGGTGAGCAAAAGTAGGTTTACAGTTGTCCGTATAGAAAAAGACATGCAGATTATGATTATTACAATAGCTTTAGTAACTGTTTCGCTTACTCACAACTCTAAACCTACTTTTGTCCACCCCTGTATATCTAGAAACAATACTCTCATAGCTTCTGCTCCCTAAACAGAGACTAAACACCAAATGAAATATTCATTAAAAAAGCATGTAGAATATGTCAAACTTTTCCTATATTTGATTTTAATGTTGTTTTTTAATTTTGGCAGACTATCTGGTTTTCCTAAAGCAACTTTGTTGCCCAATGGTTATTTATTTACCTAGTAGTATTATAAAGTCTAAACAATAAATTCAGATGACCAACAGTATGTCTCAAAAACACGAATTATCACTATTTTTTCCCCAAAATCTAAGAGATCAATTCTAAAGGAAAGTTATCTTTCCAACTTGGCCAATGGAAAGATAACTAGAGAAATTCTCACAACCCTAGCCAATTCTTAAATTAATGGTCTGGATAATTCATTCTATTTAGTAGACTTCCAACTGTAACTGGCTTTGACAAAGCAGCTACATTTATTTTGTAAATTCTCTAAGAGGTAGCCTCAGATTACCTTATAATTTGATAAATGAAAAGAACAGATTTTTTTCCTTTTACTTCCTACTAAACTTAATATATATCTATATATCCCATGAATTGAAATACATTTACAAATAGTTGGTTTTCCAAAACTCATCCTATGGAATCCTCCTCCTAGGAGTTAGCAAAAAAAACTTTTAAAGTTTAGGAATAAAAAAAAAAATTGTCTCCCTCCAGATAGTTAACTACGATCTAGAGCAGTGATGGCGAACCTATGACATGCGTGTCAGAGGTGACATGCGAACTCATTTTTTTGGTTGATTTTTCTTTGTTAAATGGCATTTAAATATATAAAATAAATATCAAAAATATAAATCTTTGTTTTACTATGATTGCAAATATCAAAAAATTTCTATATGTGACATGGCACCAGAGTTAAGTTAGGGTTTTTCAAAATGCTGACACGCCGAGCTCAAAAGGTTCGCCATCACTGATCTAGAGTTTGGCTAACTACACTTTTGGCCAAATCCAGCCTACTGTTTGATTTGTAAATAATGTTGTGTTGGAATACACTGTGCTCATTCATTGACCTACTGTCTGTGGCTACTTCCCCACTATGGCAGCAGAGCTGAACAGTTGTGGCAAAGACCACATGGCTTACAAAGCCTAAAACATTTACCACCTAGTCCTTTACAGAAAATGTTTGCCAACCCTGACATATCACAAGAGTATCTAGGAAGTACTGTTATTCAGCTGAGGTAATATATGTACCCAATTTCCAGATCTGGGTGTATTCTCATTGTACTAGACCAAGTGACAATGTCGAGGTGACAGAATTGAGAGTAAAATGTCCTACCAAAACATACTCATTAAAATTTTTTCCCAGGTTTAAAAACCACAAAAATATTTCATCACAGAAATAATCAGAAAGTAATATGAAAAAAAATCGACATCTGAGTAGATTACTTGGAGCTTTCAAGATTTCCCAAGCCCTAACTTTGCAAGTTAACTTCCTTGATAATATATTACTTCAGCCATCATGTACTGCAATCAGAATCATATTAAATAGTACATGTGGATTCATAGTTACTGGGTATGCAATCCACTAAAAATGGCAAGTTTTAGACAGATAGCCCCTGAGATTTACAGCTTGACTTGAGGATGTTAAGGCCAAACTCTGATCTCTCCAACAGGTAGTTCCTATAAGAACTGCGCGTTAGCCCGGCTGGCGTGGCTCAGTGGTTGAGTGTCAACCTATAAACCAGATCACAGTTCCATTCCCTAGGGCACATGCCCAGGTTGTGAGCTCGATCCCCAGTGTGGGTGTGCAGGAGGCAGCCGATCAATGATTCTCTCTCTCTCTCTTTCTTTCTTTCTCTCTCTCTCTCTCTCTGTCTCTCTCTTTCTCTCTGAAATCAATAAAAAATATATTTTTTAAAAATAATGAATTTGTGAATTTTAAAAAAAGAACTGTTCTTTATTCAGAAGTATAAGTTAGGTTAACTAGTCTTCCGTGGTATCTAGTGGTTCTATCCAGTATCATTTCTTGCTTGCTAACTTTTTTGTCTCAGTCTATCTGGCAAGACCAGCTTACAGTAAAGTTCTATCAAATAACAAGTTTGTGATTTCAGCAAAAATACAGGCTGGAACCCTTGCTGTTAGCACTTAACCACTTAGCTCCAAGTGACCGTGCGCTATTAAGTAATTTTGGTGTGCATTTGCACTCTTTTAAGTGCTTTAAAAAACCCACCAGCGTTGTTATTAAAACAATTTCCAGAAGGAACACGGAATTCTAACCAAATATATTTCTTGTCTCATTTTAAATGCTAACCTTAATTTAAAAAATGTTTAATTCATTGCTTAATCTTCTTGGTGTTTCTGTATAGTGTAGCATCTATGGGACTACAGAAATTAGTCACCAATCACATCCAAGTAGAGATAGTAGAGCCACAGCCTTGGCCCTAGTTCAGCTCATCACTTCCCTAATAAGACTTTTTAAACCACTTTCTGGTGTGTGTGTGTGTGTGTGTGTGTGTGTGTGTGTGTGTGTGTGTGTGTTTTAATGAACATACTGACAGCTTGTGTACACTGATTTGGCACTTAGAATGGAAGCAAGGAGAATTTATAAAGAATAATAATGTTTTCATTTATTTAAGAGCAGCAGGTGTTAACTTAAGCTTCCAAAATCATTTGGAAAAAATGTCCTATGGAAGTACATAAAAAGTCTTGAAAATTACAATGTAATACTTTTATATTTACTTCACACAATTAAAACAAATTCTGATGCCTTCATGGTGTGCTGTGAATGCACTGGGCTGAGAACCAGGAAATATTCACTTTTGTCTCAGCTCGATTCTATCTCTCTTTATGACTTGAGGCAAACTGTTTCACCTCTCTGGGTCTCAGATCTATCATTTGTTGATTGCTAAGTTCCTTTTCAACTATAAAATGTTATATCGGCATTTATATTTCAGGCAGTGTGGGGCTTGAAAAATACAAGTCTTGTGCACCTCTGCTCATCTTCCGCAGAGCAAAACAAGGCAGAAACAATGAGTCTGTGATGATATATATCCCTCTGCTGGCTGCTGACAAGTCACATGAAATTATCTGGCCAATGAACAAGATTAGGAGATTCTCTAATCACATGTTTGAAACCTCCACCATTTTCATTGTCAATTTCTAGTGAAAATATTTTTCAGGACAACTTCACAGGCAGCTGAGTATATGGAACAGGTTGGAAAAGGACATAATTATTAACTTTTAGAATAGTCTGGCCACAAGCCTTGATTGATGAATCTTATTTTAAATCCTATAACCACTAAATATACAGATCATGACTATGGCTTGATACCTGATCCAAGGCAACTAAATGATTTCCAAATAATCTGATTATTGTACTTTCCACCAATTTTTTCAAAAAGGAAAAATACTTGAGTGTGGTCTAGAATTAAGCTTAATTTGATGTTGAAAGAGATGTTTTTCTCAAACTCAGCGGGAGGGTTTTTCCCTTCAATTGTTTTGTAAAATTACATCTAACTTTAATTCTCTGTTTGTGTTTATGAAATGACTTCTCCCAGAGAAGTACATAGACTGTGAATCGATCTAAACTAGCCAGTGGCTAGACTACCAATAAAAAGCTTAATTTGATGTTGAAAGAGATGTTTTTCTCAAACTCAGCGGGAGGGTTTTTCCCTTCAATTGTTTTGTAAAATTATATCTAACTTTAATTCTCTGTTTGTGTCTATGAAATGACTTCTCCCAGAGAAGTACATAAGATTGTGAATCTATCTAAACTAGCCAGTGGCTAGACTACCAGTAAGTAAATTTGGTGGGTCAGTTTGCCACAGTAAGCCATTATACTCTGTACATTTAGGCAGAACAGGCTAACCACGGTCAAGTGTTCCCAATTATTCTTGCTCTTCCTGCCCATTTCATTTACTTTCTTGATGCTTTTCATCTCCCAGCAACACAGAAACCTGTGAGGCAGAGAATGCGGTTAGAATTTTTTTGAGTAGCCTGTCAGGTTCACTTTTGAAAAGGAGTTTAAAAACAGCTATTCCTTATTGGTATGCAACCATGTCAAACTGAGTGGTTTTAATTTGGTTTTCTTTTACTACTGAATGCCAACAAAGTGTCTAGTGCTATTAGCTACCATTGTGCTGCCCATAACTTATAATTAGAAGAATATTAGCAGTTTTACTCCTAGCTTCTAATCAGAAATTTGATTTCTCAGTTATTATAATAATATTGAAAATTAGGGAACACAATGGCATGCTGCCTTTTTAAACTCTTATCCTTCCTTCTTATAATCCCTAGATAAAATTATCCATAAAATTTCCACTGTTCTCACATCTTGCCTCATGTAATGTCTGCCCAACTGTGGGCAGATGCAGTTGAAAATTGCTATCTTTCTCCTATGAAAAGTTATATATTTAAACTTTATTAAGATCGTATGATAACAAAAATCTAGTCCATATAGTTCTTTCATATAAAAAACTATGGCAAAATAGGGATTCAAACCATTGTTTTAAATATTACACGTTAACTGTTTTATGTTGAACTAAAGAATGCATTTTTTATTCCATATAGTTGTCCTTCCTTAAATGCTGTTTCTCTTTATATGGTTTCAATTACCCACCATCTACCCCCATCTAAAAATATCACAGTATTTTGAGAGGAGAAAAAAAGAGAGAGAGAGAGAGAACATTCACATAACTTTTATTACAATGTATTATTATGATTGTTCTTATAATAATCTATTACTGTGCCTAATTTATAAATTAAACTTTATCATAGGGATGTATGTACGGAAAAATACATAGTATATATAGGGTTTGGTACTATCCAAGGTTTCAAGCATCCACTGGGGTGGGGGACTTGGAACATATCCTCCACAGATAATAAGGGACTACTATACTTATTTGTATTGTATTTATAATTTTCACTATAAGATGTATTGTATTTATAATTTTCACTATAAGTTTAAACTATGTAATCACTTGAGAATTTTTCCAAGAGAGAACTTAGCAGCTCAAATTGACAAGCTTTAATATAATCATCACAATAATGAATAAAATATTGTCCCATCAGCACAGGCCTTGACTCTCAGAACAAAGCTATATATGAAAGGGACACCTGAGACAAATGGAAGAAATAACATAATTATTCCCTTTATTAGTAACTGTCTAAAGTTCACATTGTAGCTAACCCTCTGTGGTGCTCTGCTTGCCCACAAGCAGAAGATGGGTTTTGGATAATGTGGGTTCCTGAGCCCAAAACCCCTCTTCCCAGCCCCTTGATGGTTGTGGGCCTTTCGAAGGAATAGATCAGAACAATCTTCAATAGCACACAGCTCCTTACTTAGGAAGAGAAGATAGAAAATCCGCTTTAGGATGTTTTTCCTATAGCAACGAACAGCAGAATTAGTGCCCTACAGACTGCATACAAAGTCAATCCAAAATAATATTCTCCTCAATTTTCAGATGTCTTTTCATTTTTAGGCTCTAAGTCAGCGGTTCTCAACCTGTGGGTCGCGACCATCGGAAAACACATATAGCATCAGATATTTACATTACGATTCATAACAGTAGCAAAATTACAGTTATGAAGTAGCAACGAAAATAATTTTATGGTTGGGGGTCACCACAACATGAGGAACTGTATCAAAGGGTCGCGGCATTAGGAAGGTTGAGAACCACTGCAAGTGAAGTTAACCAGGGTTGTGTTCCAAGACACATAGTTATTATCTCCTCCTTGCCCCATCTTGTCTCTTTTCCACACTTTCATAGGTAAAACATCCCCAGAAAATTCTCGAAGAGACTCTAGCTAGTAGTTCCATTGGACCTGAAGAGAGGGCAGCGGTCTGCCCAGCAGATTGGAGCCGGCGCTCAGTGCTCTAATCAGCAGGCACTGGAAGAGCCTCTATTGTGCCCCGAAGGAGAAGACTTGGATCTAAAGCAGTGGTTCTCAACCTTCTGGCCCTTTAAATACAGTTCCTCATGTTGTGACCCAACCATAAAATTATTTTTGTTGCTTCTTCATAACTGTAATGTTGCTACTGTTATGAATCATAATGTAAATATCTGATATGCAGGATGGTCTTAGGTGACCCCTGTGAAAGGGTCGTTCGACCGCCAAAGGGGTCGTGACCCACAGGTTGAGAACCACTGAAAAGGGTCTGTGAAGGCTGTGTTTAGACCCTATCAAACCATTCTAGCTAAAACTTCTGATACCTGAAAATAGAAATACCTTTCTAAAAGTGTATTTGAAATACAGTATCTGTATTATTGATTATTAAGCAATAATACATGGAGACTGAGGCTGTACTAAGAGTAAATAGTAAAAAAAAAAAATAAAAAAAAAAATGCTCTGAGACTTTCCTGACTTAGCTTCCAGGCACATCTGCATGGGAGGGAGTGACCCACAGCCTCTCAGCCACGCTGCCTGAAATGGGATTTGCTAACTTGCCCAGTATCCCTTCAGCTCCTCATGTTTTGTCCAAACCCAAAGATTCTGCCAACTTCAAAGGTCATCTCATATGCAAGCAAGACAGAAATTATAAGGGAGAAGGGGTGAATTTTGAATTAAACCCCTAAGAATAAAATATTTTCAGCAAGGCACAAGATAATGGATTTTTTTAGAGGAAGGAATGACAATTTTCTTTGTTTATTCTCACCAACATAGAGCACAATTTCTGTTTCTACAGTGGAGAGTCTTGAATATGTTTCTTTTCTAAGTAAGCACAGCGAAAGGTTGTGGTTTCCCTAGCAACAGATGACTTCTTTCTATTTTTCTTTTTTGGGGGAAAAATGTACTTTGGCTTTATAAAGAGCCTTTCATCATGGTATCAAAGCATTTTATGGCAAATTGTCACCCTGCCCCAGAAAAGTCAATACATTATATCACCCCCAATTAAATGGGGGAGAAAATGGCAGCTGGAACAAGCATCTGCAGCTCTGGGCTATGTTTTTCTAACCTTCATTGTCAGCCCTGTGAGATCTTTGGTGAGGGGGTGTGACAGAAACACCTTAATGTGATCCCCAATAGCCTACTCCATGTAAGCTGCCTTCCCCTTGAACATGGGCAGGACTAGTGATTTGCTTCTAATCAATAGAATATGGCAAAGGTGCTGGCATCTCACCGCCTTGATTAGGCTAAGTTTATGATACTCCATGGTAACACACTGGACAGGGGGACTCTCCTGCTCCCTTCAAGGAGCACACAGCCATAATGTGAACTGCTGTTGGTGACCTGAGGGTGACCCCCAGCAACAGCCAGCAAGAAGCCAGGGCTCTCAGCCATTAGCTGCCAGGAAATGAACTTGTCTAACAGCTTGGAAGAGGACACCAAGCTTCAGAAAGGAAGAAAGCCCAGCTGATACCTTGATTACAGTTTTTGAGACCCTGAGTAAAGGAGCCAGCTGATTGGATGAAGCTCACCAACATTGTGGAGAGCAATCTGCTCTATTCAAAGTCAACTGATTTAAATGTTAGTCTCATTCAAACAACAAACCAACTAACCAACCAACAACCCAGAAAACAAAATCCTACATAATAAAAGGGTAATATGCAAATCGACCAAACGGTGGAACATCTGGTTGCTATAATGCACACTGACCATCAGAGGGCAGACGTTCAACACAGGAGCTGCCCCTTGGTGGTCAGTGCACTCCCACGCACGGGGGGGTGGGGGGTGGGGGGGACCATTGAGCCACAAGCTGGGCTGACATTTGGCAAGCGCAGCTGCAGTGGTGGCAGAAGCCTCTCCTGCCTCCGCAGCAGCGCTAAGGATGTCTGACTGCAGCTATAGTCAGACATCTCCTGAGGGCTTCTGGACTGCTAAAGGGCACAGGCCGGGCTGAGAGTATCCCTCCCCCCCCGCCCCGCAGTGCATAAATGTTGTGCACCAGGCCTCTAGTCTTCACATAAACATCCACATAGTATTTACCCAAATATCTGAGCACCATTGCCCAGTGAAATTGCCACATAAAATTAATCATCACCCTATCTCAAAAGAATATTCTGAGCATTAAATGATTTAATACACATAAAGCACTTAGGACATTGTCTGGCATATAACATTCATTGGATGTTACTCGTATTATTGCTGTTGTTATTAGTATTCAAGCAGTCACTTTGTTAGAGTGATATTGAAAGAAATGACTACTGTTTTATAGCTTGTATAAGAAATACTTGTACTGTTTGAATACGAGACATTTTAGTGATCATGAAAAACAGCAAACATGATGTAGATAAGAGCTTTCTAGCAAATTGTCTGACGTTCACATTCAAATTGAACCTTTGTGAAGAGAAATGCATTTCTGTATCTATCCCAAGGAAAATACACTGGGAAAAAAAGCTCTGTTACATTGCTTTCTTTGGCATTTTCATAGATGTAACTCTTTCCTTTCCAGTGGCCAGAAAAAGCTCAACTTCTCAAATCTGATCAGGAAAAGCGGCCTGCTTCCTTTTAACCTTTGGAAGTTTGTTCTTTATCTTTCTCTCTCCCATTTGCTACTGCTGGAGAATCAGTATAAAACAAAGGCCCAGCTCATAAAATTTTATGCAGTGGCACAGTTAAATTATTCACATATAGTTCAAATGGAGACGTTTGTTACAACCAGAGAAGTTATAAATAATATGTGGATCCCAAAAGGATTGGCTTCCCACCAAATAAACCATCATGAATGCAAAGGTTTTGTCCTGGACTTTCCTTCTTGGCACCTGTTTCGTTGTAGGAACTTCACTGCCCACATGCTGATTTAACAGCTGAAGCCCGAAGTTGGGAGATCAGCAGTTTCTTGCTCTGACAGTGATGGTGTTCTCCCTTCGTCATTAATTGTGAATTCTGTCAAAGCCTTTTTTTTTTCCAAATCACAATTTGTTAAGAACTCTATACCCAGGTTCCTTAATAAATCATCTCTTTTCTCAAGCAACTTTTCTGACTGCCTATTTATGTCAAGATGGTTTGAAAGAACAGCCTTTTATTACGAACACCCCTGACTCCTTTTCTCTCTTCCTTTTTTCCTTCACAGACTTTGACTTGCTTTCTCTCCTCTCATGTCATATGGGAGTTCATTCAGTTTTGCAGCTTCTGCTGTGAAAAAGCATTATTGTGTTGCTTCCCATGTTCTTTGTTTCTCAGCTTTATTAATAGTTAATCTAAGGAAGGCCTCTGCTCGCATTTTCTTTGCAGTCCTCCTGAGTGGGGATGGCTGTAACTCAGCTTGCCAGAGTTGAGGGCAGGGTAGCTGGGGTAGCTGCTCGACTGGGCAAATGGAGAAAATGAGGCAAAGGTGTTTGGGGTGCCTTTGTCCCTGGGGCATCCACTCCTTCAAATCTTATGGCTTTGCTTCTCCCTTTTTCACTCCCCAGCCAGTGCTCTTCCTCTGCCTGAAGATCTTTCTAATTCGGAGAAGCTAATTGTCATTTGGGAGTTAAGGCTCTCATGTTATCTCTAATTTCCATTATATCTGAGAGCCCTTTGAAGAGAGCAATATTCAACCCAAGGAAATAGGAGTTGAATATTCAAATTTCTGGGATGGGTAGTGTATTCTTTCAGCCATATTATGTGGGTAATTAACTACGCTGCTTGTCTGGGGCAGCGGTTCTCAACCTGTGGGTCGCGAATAATGAAAATACATCCTTCATATCAGATATTTACATTACGATTCATAACAGTAGCAAATTATAGTTATGAAGTAGCAATGAAAATAATTTCATGATTGGGGGTCACCACAACATGAGGAACTGTATTAAAGGGTCACGGCATTAGGAAGGTTGAGAACCACTGGTGGGGGATCTTTAAGGAACTATGAAGTGGATCATGCTAGATTCCTGCTAAGCACACTGAATGTCATGGGAACTCCTGGCTTCCCACTCTGATCCTCTCCTGTGCTGGTGTAGTTATCCCCCAGTTGCTCCCAGTGTAGGTGCTAAGAACTTAGCTGTACCCTTCTTGGGAGAAATCCCACCCACCAAGTGAAGCCACCCCGCTTAAAAATTTATGGACAGATGATTCCTGCCTTGGGGGACACCCACAGCCACAGCCAGTGGCTGGCTGTTAGGCAGTACCAAGTCCCGGCCATTTCACCTAAGCTGAAACTACTGTGGGCCACCATACAGGCTGCAGAACTCCTCAGGGGCTCAGCCTGAGGCTGGTGTCAGCTGAACCCACACCTGTGCCCTGCTTCTACCCTATCCCGACTCTGCTTCCTTCACTTCCTCACACAGTCTTCCTAAGAACGCTGTCTCCAAATCACTTGCACCCTCATCTCCGAAAGACTGTTTCTAGGGGACATGACTGAAGGCCCTGAGCATAAGCTTAGGGAACCAGCATAGCACAAGGACCTAAAACTGAGGAGGGACATTTTATTTACAGAAAGAATTGGGTATTTCAAAATGTTTAAAAATAGCATGAAACACCCATCATAGAGAAAATTAGAATTTTGATTGTGTGTTTTTTTAAGTTTCATATTGTTTTTGTCCTGAGTGCTTATTATTTGACATCTTAATCAAGCATTCTTAGTAGGAAAGAAAGTCTACTTCACACTCTTATTTGTTTCCCATTCATTCAAAATTGCATGCCTCTGTGAATTCATGAAAGGAAAAATAGATAAATTATAGATTCACAAATTTAACTATGTGCAAATCTCATAGCTACAAATGAATCTTTCAAAAGAAGTGCATTGGTGGCTTGCCAGGTGGCAATGGCTACTGTAGGGATTTTGCACTTGGTCACCCTACGAGCAAATTCTGGTCCAGGAAGGTGTGGAAGGCTCTGGCACTGTATGTATATTAAAGATCAGAGCTTGTTTTGCTGGGCGTTCTGTCTAGAAACCTACCTCAAAGACAGAGAAAACTCAGAGTTTATCCTTCAATGGGGTCAAAGACAGAGAAAACTCAGAGTTTATCCTTCAATGGCATTGGGCTTCTGATTGTTCAAAGTTAGGTGCTCTTCTTATTAGATGGGCCATATCTCTTCAGTTGTCTACAACTCAGAGCCACGCCTGGCTGCGCTTACATCACATTTAATACAGCCAGATGCACCCATGCACAGCATCCTCTCTGTCCATAAAATCGACACCTCTCCTCCCAAGAAGGAATTCTGCCAGCAGACTGCCTTTGAACTCAAACTGCAACTCTTCCTGCAACACATCCTGTTGCTTCTGTTTCTCTGGAGAACAGTAACTAATACAGATGGGTACTATATTATTACTAGAGGCCCAGTGCACAAAAATTTGTGCACTCGGGGGTAGGGGATCCCTCAGCCCGGCCTGTGCCCTCTCACAGTCTGGGACCCCTTGGGGGATGACCACCTGCTGGCTTAGGCCCACTCCCTGGGGAA
>NW_005354829.1:1648046-1689744 GCF_000412655.1 Myotis brandtii | reverse complement strand
GTGCCTGGCCAGCCTGGGTGAGGGGCTAATGGCTGTTTGCAGGCTGGCCACAGCCGCTTCAGGGTAGGGGTCCCCACTAGAGTGCCTGGCAAGCCTGGGTGAGGGGCTGAGGGCCATTTGCAGGCTGGCCACAGCCGCTTCAGGGTAGGGGTCCCCACTAGGGTGCCTGGCCAGCCTGGGTGAGTGGCTAAAGGCTGTTTGCAGGCTGGCCACAGCCGCTTCAGGGTAGGGGTCCCCACTAGGGTGCCTGGCCAGCCTGGGTGAGTGGCTAAAGGCTGTTTGCAGGCTGGCCACAGCCGCTTCAGGGTAGGGGTCCCCACTAGGGTGCCTGGCCAGCCTGGGTGAGTGGCTAAAGGCTGTTTGCAGGCTGGCCACAGCCGCTTCAGGGTAGGGGTCCCCACTAGGGTGCCTGGCCAGCCTGGGTGAGTGGCTAAAGGCTGTTTGCAGGCTGGCCACAGCCGCTTCAGGGTAGGGGTCCCCACTAGGGTGCCTGGCCAGCCTGGGTGAGTGGCTAAAGGCTGTTTGCAGGCTGGCCACAGCCGCTTCAGGGTAGGGGTCCCCACTAGGGTGCCTGGCCAGCCTGGGTGAGTGGCTAAAGGCTGTTTGCAGGCTGGGACGGACCCCAACCACCCAAGCTCCCAGTGGAGGCTGGCTGGAAACAGGTATCTGGGATTTATTTGTCTTCTATAATTGAAACTTTGTTGCCATGAGCGGAGGCCACAGCCGGCTCAGGGCAGGCGGGAAGCTTGGCTTCCTCCCTCACCCAGGCAACCAAGCCTCCTGCTAGCTCCAACTCCGTGGCTGCCAGCCGCCATCTTGGTTGGGTTAATTTGCTCTGATTGGCTGGTGGGCGGGGCTTAGGGCATAGGGAAGGCATGGTCAATTAGCATCTTTGTCTTTTATTAGTGTAGATTTCTTTTTAGATGAAAAAACTGAGAGTTGTAGCCAAATTTGTCTTGAATTAACTTGTAGCCCCAGACTCAGTTTTCCAATTTCTTAAACTCATTTTTTATTCTACTGTTCAAAGCAACTGCATCACAAGGCACTTAAAGAATCAGACATACCATATACTTGAGAGCACCCATATAAACATGAGTTTCTTTATTCTATGGATGAGAAATTCACTAGGAGCAATAGTTCTGGAGAAGAAAATGCCACTTTACTGAAGTGCATTTGTCACTTCAATTCTGTGTCATTATGAAAACCTAGATTCTACAGTTATTTTCTTTCACCAACATTGTATTCCCTTAAATGGTCCCCTCTAAAATCTGTCAAGATTAAAATAAACCATTAAGTATTTGAATTATGCAATTCAAAATTGCACCGTTGGGGAGGAAGAAGGTATTTTTTTTTCTTTAAAGTTCCATTGACAAAACTTTCTTTAGTTAAGTAAAAAGATTTCTACCAGGAATCTAAGTGTGATTTTCTTACTTTTATGAATAATATAGAATCAAAATAGGCAAAACTATAGTCCTCATTGTAGTCATCCTTGTCAGGATTTTATTTTTGCATTATTGAAATGAAAGAAGGAGGAGAGGAGGGGGATAAGATATTAAAAACTATTAAGTAAAACATAGCCAACAATATATTTTAGTAAAGTATTTTTAGGGTATTAAAAATGTTATTTTTTCCAAGATCCACTGCTAAGCAGTCTGTTCTAAACTTAAATGTCAAAATTTTATTTTTCATTCATACATAAATTGTACATGCCAAAGTTCTCCACATTATTATTCAGTCCACTGGCAACTGCTCATCTTCCAGGTTGTCAAGTTCATTTATTTTTGGTTATTACAATCTGTTCATATTTTTCCAATTCATCCTTTTATTAAATGAGAAAAGCTATCAAATAAATCTATTTAGGAAATGAGCAGTTAGTCCAAAAAAAGCATCAGTAATGCTTCAGAATACTGTTCAAAAGTGTTTTTATGTCCTGTTCATTCAGTGCCATATCAATTTACTAATTTGAGCACAAGACAATACATTATTTTTATCAATTTTAAAACATGTACTTTCAAAACTCAAACATTCTTCTGATTAGATCTGGAGAAGAAAATGCCACTTTATAGGAAAGAAGTGGAGTGAAGAGAATCTGAAACAACCATCGAACGAAAATTCTCTACAAACTTTTAAGTATCTTCCCTGCAGTTTTCTCCTTACACTTGGCAAACATTTAATTTTCCTTTCCTTCCCTGGTTTCTGTTTATGAATTTATTTTTGCAAGTGTTTTCTGTAGGTATTTTAGAGACCAACATTATATAAATAAAATCCTTCTAAAGCAGTCAATAAAATCTTTCTATACTTAAAAACCTGGGTTGTAAATTATTCTTCCTTAAAAACATACAACTTTTACAATAAAAATTAATATCTATAGCCCGGCTGGTGTTGCTCAGTGGTTGAGCATCAACCCATGATTCAGAAGGCCACCATTAGATTCTCATGCCTGGGTTTCAGGCTTGATCCCCAGTAGGGGGAGTACAGGAGGCAGCAGATCAGTGATTCTCTCTCATCATTGATGTTTCTCTCTCTCTTTTCCTCTCCGTCCTCTCTCTAAAATAAAAAATTAAATTTAAAAAGATTAAAATTTACATAGGTTCTGTTTTTTAGCTCATTTGATGCTTATACCAATGTTGGAAATTAGAATATGTTGCCTCCATTTTACAGAGAAGAGAACAGATTTGGAGAAGGCACAGAGAAGAGGTTAGGGATACAGTGAAAGAGGAAAACTGCTGGAGAGATGCCTAAAGGTGCAGCTTCAAGTTCATAAAAGGGGAGCTGTGTCACCTCCGAGCCCAGAGAGGAAAAGGAAAGGATCAGAGCAGATGCATGTATCGGAGTTAACTTGCAGCCAGTGTCCCCTCAGAGGCAGGTCATCAGACAAGAATGAGAAAAGAGTGGGGCTGAGAGAAATCGGGGGAAAGGCTGGTGACAATATGGAGTGACCACAACTGGAGATAGGAGAGAACTGCCAAGTAAACTTTGAATAAAAGCATTTAGATGGGCCTCTGACTTGTTGTAACAGAACTTAATCTATATTTTAAAAATACAATGAGAGCTTCTGCTACCAGGATTTCTTCATAGTGAGGCAGACCAGAAAAACACTCTCCACTGACCACAATGAAGAAAGATTTCACACTTTTAGTGTTCTGTGGCATGACACATCAAATATTTTAACTTATCCCCCAAAACTTCCTATGCTTATGCCTAAATCTTTGATCTTCACTTTGTATTATAAAATATTTATCATTTTTAACACACTGTCACATGCATTACTTCACTATGATTAAAAACTATAGAATGATAGACCACCAGCTTAATCAACCTTAACATTTTACTACATGAGTTTTTTAGGAAATTAGACATTTCAGATACAGTTAAAGGCTCCTGTATACCTCTTCTGTTTTCCATCCCCCTTTTCCTTTCCCCAGACATAACCTCTGTCCTGAGTTTGATATTTATTATCTTCATGCATATTTTTATAAATTTGCTGCAAAGTATCTATAAACAATATGTTGTATTATTATGCACATTTTAAAACTCTATAATGGTATCAAACTGCACCTATTATTTCTCAACTTGCATTTTTCTATATTCTCTATGGGCATTGTCAATATTGATACATTCACCGCATATATATGGCACTGCTATTCATATAATGCTATTCATTAATTTTAACTGTTGAAAAGTATTCTACTGTATGAAAATACCACAACTTACTTATCTATGATTTAATTGATTATTCATATCTAAGTTATTCTCTCTCCAAAAAACATGCTTCAGTGAAGATTTTTGCCATTTGTTTTCTTATGCATATGTTCTTGGAAGTCAAATTTCTGGGTTGGAAGGTTGAACATCTTGTAAATCTGATCAAGTTATTTTCCAAAATAGCTGTACTAGTTACACTCTCACCTTCATGCTGTGTGTGAGAGTTTCTGTTTCTCCACACCTTCAACAGCACTTAGTATTTTCAGATTTAAAAAAATATTCCAATCAATGAGTATGAAATATTTCATCCATATTCTTATTTGTATTTCCTTGACTAATAATCATCCAATTTTTATTGCCAATTTGGGCTTACTCATCTATGAATTACATGTGATGTCTCTTTTCTTATTGAGTTGTTGTTGTTTAAACATTTTGGCTCTCAATCTTTTGTTGGAAATATCTTTTCCTCAGATATGACTTGTCTTTGACTACAGTGTCTGGAAATGCAGAAATTTATAATTTTATGCCCTACTGGGGATGTGCCCGCAACCAAGGTACATGCCCTTGACCGGAATCGAACCTGGGACCATTCAGTCCGCAGGCTGATGCTCCATCCACTGAGCCAAACCGGTTAGGGCGTCTCTTTTCTTATTGAGTTGTCGTTGTTTAAACATTTTGGCTCTCAATCTTTTGTTGGAAATATCTTTTCCTCAGATATGACTTGTCTTTGACTACAGTGTCTGGAAATGCAGAAATTTATAATTTTATGTAAACCAAGTTATCAATTTGTTTAACTTTTAGCTTGTGTTTTTGCATCTTATTTAAGCAAGTCTTCCCTATGATGAAGTCATGATTTTCTCAAACATTTTTGCTAAGTGTCCTAAAGTGCTGCTTTTTTACATTCAGGCCTTTTAGTTTGTCTTAAGTGCATTTATGTATACTATCAGATAGGGATTTAATTTTATTATCCCAGCAGCATGTATGAAATCGACCTGTCCTTCCTGCATTTGTAATGACAACTCTATAGTTTATAAAATGTCGTCATATGCATGAGTCTCATTCTTAGCCCTCAGTTGTACTACTTTAGTATTAAAACTCTGCATCAATTTTGTCACTTTTTATTGTACACTTTCATCACAAGTTTTCATATCTGCTCAGATGAATCTATACTGTCTATATTCCTTAAATTTTTAGGATTATATTGACCCTCTATTGATACATGAGAATTTTTGAATCAGCTTTCACATTTTCATGTAAAATCACAAAAACTCTATTGGAACTTTATGTGGGATTGTACTAAAAATTAAAGTTAATTAGAAGCTAAGTAACATATATGTTCTTTTAAGTTCTCCAAACGGTAAACTTCCTTTTACTCAGGTATTTTAATATATCTTTTTATAGACTTTTATAATTCTCTCTATAAAAATCTAAAACCACATTTGTTAGATTTCCTTAGGTATTTATATTTTCTTTTTTCAAAACTAAATTTTCAATTTAAAAAATATTTTCTGATGTATGAGATCACAATTAACTTTGTATACTTACCGTGCTATCAGTGGCTGTGTGAGCTCTCCTAGATGGTTTCAATGACTTGCCTGTAGATTCTCTTGGATTGTCTATGTAGACCATCTTCTTATCGTAAAGAGAGAGAGCTGTATTTAGTTTTCTTAATACCATTACACGTTTTATTTCTTATTCCCAACCTACTGAGCTGACTAAAGCTTCCAGTATAATTTGATTATTGGAGATACAGTAAGCATCCATTCATTGTTCTTGACATGAATTAAAATGCTCCTAATGATGGATATGATGTTTAGTCTTGATATTGGGTAGGAATATAGCGATCCCTATTTTCTATTTCTAGTTTGCTGTGAGTTTTTCTCTTGAATAGATGTGGGGAATTTTATCAGATGCCTCTTCTCTTCAATACAGCTATATATTTTTTCTTTTAATTAATTTATTTTCATTGTTCCATCACTATTTGTCTCCCCTGTATTCTCTTCCACCTCCATACCCTCCTCCTTTATGTCTTTTGGTTAATTACATTAAAATATTTTCTAATGTTAAAAATCCTTACATTCCTGATATAAATTCAATTTGCTTAAGATGTTTATTTTTTAAGTATTTTCACATAATTAACTTAATGTAAACACTTAACATGAAATAAGTTTTGCAATGTGGTTTCCTACATCTATGAAAAAAACAATTCCTTCAAAAAATTGTCAAGAAAAGGCTGAACCTGCCATTTTCAGGGAAGACCCTAAAGTCCAGATTGGACAGTCCCAGTAAACACCCTCTATTATGTGTTCCAACGGATTGATTTTTCTTTGGGCCAACAACATTAAGCATTGAATTAACCGTGATTTATATGGCCTAGGTAGTCATTAAGTTAAATTAGGAAGCAGAGACTGATGTCATATTCTCCCTTAATGAATTTCCTTGTTGGAAGCAAAAGGCAATTTAAAATCATTCCAGAAACCTTAGAGCTACATCAAATAGTAGGTGCTCAAAAATATGTTTGTGTTGTTCATGATGGTGGTAATGTTTCTTAAAGTGAAAAACATTTTTCAAATATAATAGCTGACCATTTCAACCTCTCTAAGCACTTCAGTTTATTCACAGCTTCAAGTATATTCACTATCTGACCAAAACAGGAATGCCACTATTAAATCACCCTTTCTCATCCTCGGAGGCAGTGGGATTTGCTCAGTATTGTTCTGCTAAAAACATTTTGATTGTACCATCAAGCATTTGCTACAGAAAATGCTCCTTGCAGAAACCAAACCCAACACAGAAGTCCTGCACCTGTCTCCCTAATCTGCTCACTTCTCCCTAGGTTTAGCATTTCCACACCCTCTTTTACATAGTAACCCTCCACTGTTTTAAGTGACAATAATAAAAGATATGTTCTTTCTGAATAAGTGTATTGAGTAAAATACAAAGCAGAAAGACAAAATACGTGTTACTATGTTTGATTCTTGGCCATCATATATCTGAATTCTCTTATTTCATTGTGAAGTTTTAAAATAAGTACCAGGACATTGTACAATATAATTTTTACTCTTCCCTCTTCTCAGCCCCCATAATTGGCAGTTCCCAACTTCTTTACTTTCTACTACCAAAATCTCTCCCCATCTCCATTAATACTGCCAATGACCTAGTTCAGACCTCACCCAGTGGTCTCATCTTTGTCAACATGGGAAAATTTTTAAATGCTAATAAAATTGTTTATCGCCCTCCTACAAAAAAGAATTTATATTTTTACTGTCTAATGTTTGAGAAAAACTATAATGACAAAAGTTATGCCGAAACTGGTTTGGCTCAGTGGATAGAGCGTCGGCCTGCGGACTGAAAGGTCCAAGGTTCGATTCCGGTCAAGGGCATGTACCTGGGTTGCGGGCACATCCCCAGTAGGAGATGTGCAGGAGGCAGCTGATCGATGTTTCTCTCTCATCGATGTTTCTAACTCTCTATCTCTCTCCCTTCCTCTCTGTAAAAAATCAATAAAATATATTTTTTAAAAAGTTACTATTAATTTATTAACATGTCTAAATAATTTGTACTTCATTAATCATAGTAGTATCTAAATATATTTCCTAAATAGTGTGTGTGTGTGTGTGTGTGTGTGTGTTGTGGGTTTTGCCGGCCTAGCACCTCTCCCTGATTTGGAAAACAGACTGCCTTCTTTGACTGTGGTTGTGTTTTCTTTGCCACAATAATTGGCCTTGGGTCTTGGAGCAATCATGTAGCATACGTCTGCAAACACCACTCCTCACGTCAGCGATTCTTCCAGGGCTTTGGAAAATAACACATGTTGATATCATCGAAGTTGCTTCTTGTGACTGGGGAGAAGTGCCCTGTGTGCATCTTGGTAAAGCATGAGGCAGTGAGCTCCAACGCTGGCAGCAGCTGTCTCCTTCACAGCACTGCCCACTTGGAATGAAGCCAGCTCATAGAGGGCAGCACAAACCAAAGATGAAAACTAAAAAATTTAAAAACATGCTTTTGCATAAACTGGTTTGAGCTTCTGTTATTTTAAACCTCCCGCCCTAGGGTACAACATTTATTTTTATTTTTTAACAATTCTTTATTGTTTAAAGTATTACATATGTCTCCTTTCTCCCCCATTGACCTCTCCCAAGCCACCCACACCCCCCAGCACATGCCCTCACCCCCTTAGTGTCTGTGTTCATTGGTTATGCTTATATGCATGCATACAAATCCTTTGGTTGATTTCTTACCACCCACCCCTCCCCAAAGCCCTGCCTTCCTTCTGAAGTTTGACGGTCTCTTCGATGCTTCTCTGTCGCTGGATCTATTTTTGTTCATCAGTTTATGTTGTTCATTATATTCCACAAATGAGTGAGATCATGTGATATTTATCTTTTTCCAATTGGCTTATTTCACTTAGCATAATACTCTCCATGTTCATCCATGCTGTTTCAAATGGTAAGAGTTCTTTCTTTTTTACAACAGCATAGTATTCCACGGTGTAAATGTACCACAGTTTTTTAATCCACTCATCTGCTGATGGGCACTTAGGCTATTTCTAAATCTTAGCTATTGTAAATTGTGCTGCTATGAACATAGGGGTGCATATGTCCTTTCTGATTGGTGTTTCTGATTTCTTGGGATATATTTCTAGAAGTGGGATTACTGGGTTAAATGGGAGTTCCATTTTTAATTTTTTGAGGAAATGCCATACTGTTCTCCACAGTGGCTGCACCAGTCTGCATTCCCACCAGCAGTGCATGAGGGTTCCTTTTTCTCCTCATTCTCACTAGCACTTGCTGTTTGCTGATTTGTTAATAGCTACTCTGACAAGTGTGAGATGGTATCTCATTGTCATTTTGATTTGCATCTCTCAGATGATTAGTGACTTTGAGCATGTTTTCATGTCTCTTGCCTTCTGTATGTCCACTTTCTAAAAGTATCTATTTAAGTCCTTGGCTCATTTTTTGATTGGATTGTTTATGTTCCTTGTGTTAAGATGTATGAGTTCCCTATAAATTTTGGAGATTAAACCCTTATCGGATGTAATATGTTCTCCCATGCAGTGGGCTATCTTGTTCTTTTGTTGATGGTTTCTTTTGCTGTGCAGAAGCTTTTGATTTTTATGTAGTCCCATTTGTTTATTTTCTCCTTAGTTTCCAGTGCCCTAGGAGCTGTATTGGTAAAGATATTGCTACAACATATGTCTGCTATTTTGCTGCCTATGGCTTCTCCTAAGATTTTTATGTTTTCCCATCTTACCTTTAAGTCCTTTATCCATTTTGAGTTTATTTTTGTGTATGGTGTAAGATGGTGGTCTAGTTCCTTTTTTTTTTTTTGCATGTATCTGTCCAATTTTCCCAACATCATTTCCCAACACCATCAAGAAACTGTCTTGAGCCTAGCCGGTTTGGCTCAGTGGATAGAGCGTCAGCCTGCGGACTGAAGGGTCCCAGGTTCGATTCTGGTCAAGAGCATGTACCTTGGTTGCGGGCACATCCCCAGTAGGGAGTGTGCAGGAGGCAGTTGATCGATGTTTCTCTCTCATCGTTGTTTCTAACTTTCTATCCTTCTCCCTTCCTCTCTGTAAAAAATAAATAAAATATATATTTTTTAAAAAGAGACTGTCTTGACTCCATTGTATGCTCTTGCCTCCTTTGTCAAATATTAATTGAGCATAATGGCTTGAGTCGATTTCTGGGTTCTCTGTTCTGTTCCATATGTCTGTTCTTGTGCCAGTACCAGGCAGTTTGAAGAACAGTGACTTTGTAATATAACTTGATATCTGGTATTGTGATCCCTCCAATTTTGTTCTTTCTCAAGATTTCTGTGGGTATTCGGGGTCTTTTTTTATTTCGTATGAATTTTTGGAGAGTTTGTTCTAGGTCTGTGAAATATGTCATTGGTATTTTAATGGGGATTGTATTAAATCTATAGATTGCTTTGGGTATTATGGACATTTTAATGATGTTGATTCTACCAATCCATGATAGTATACATTTAAAAGACAGGGTCTGAGAAAACCAAGTGATCTTTAAAATAATCAAATTAATTTTTTAAAATATAAAAATAGAACATCAACATGAATAAAAATAAAACAGTACATAGAAATATAAAAGTGAAATTTCCCCCACTCAAATCCATAGCCCACTTCTCATTGAATCTTTCTAGATTTCCTTCTATAATACTGTTGACATACACAAAGATAAAAGACTTACAAAGGGGAATTTTTTAAACTTTGTTTAAAGCATTAGTATTATACAATACATATTGGTCTACTACTATTTGCTCTCATCATGGAAATATGGATCTTCCCTATTATTTTTAATGAGCTATAGAACATTTCATTGCAATAATATGCCATAATTTCTTTTACCAGACCCTTAACAGTAATTAGAAAAATAAATAGAATTTTAAAGCATTTAGCTCTAATGAAGAAGTAATTTTTCTCCATATTGTTTGGATGCTAAAAGATAAAAGGTTTTGCTTGTTTCACATGGACTTATAGTTAGAATGTTAAATAATGATTCCCACTTTGATGATGGAGTTGACTGTATCTTAGCTTAGCAGCTGCAACTAAGGCTTCATTTAAAATTCAAAACCAAATAAATTCCCTTGTTTTCCTATCTTTAAAAAAAATATCTACTGAGTAGTTAAGCATAGTTATATTTTCATTGTGACTCAAAAGTGGACCCATATATATAAGGAATTTTTTCCCTCATTCTGGATAAATATAAGTGCTGCAGACAAGAAAGACCAAATAAACTCAAAATATTTCTGAGCACTATGGCAACTGGAAGAACTGTTAGTTCCATAATCGTTTTATATTTTTAATACTTTCAAGAAGTATCCCCATATTTCTTTAATATGTATAAAACTGATGTTATATTTTAAAGTCATTCAATCAATAAAGACTTTTTTCCATTTAAGTATGATGTTATCTAACACCTGAATTTTGTTTGATTTCCTCACCGCTGTTAGTCCTATGTACATTTTATGCTGTCCCTGCTGTGCATGGACGGTTGGGTAAATACACAGTTTCTTGATGTTTAGTCTGACTAAGCCAACCACTTTGAAAAAAAATATATATATATGGTATTTGAATTACCTTTTGCAATCTGATCAAGTTGGCTTCAATAAACTGTATCTTATCTCTTTGATAAGAAATATATCATTTTATGAAGTAATATGGGAAAAAATATTCAATGGTGTGCATTACAAAAGCTGGGATCTATGACCTCTGGGAAAGCAGCCACTGAAGACAGATTTTAATATAACTCCATTGAATATCACATCCATTATAGATAAGCAAGTTTAACTTTCTGTGATTTTCCACAAAATGCTTCCACAGTGTGGTAGACATTAGACCTATTTTTAATAAAATAAATATTTGGGAGACAGAGAGGTTAATGTGACCCTCCTCCCCACCAAAAAAATGTAAGTAGGTAATTTGGGGTCAACACTACAAATCATTTGAAATTCTTTACAATGGTTAAATGTGAACTTCTTAGTAGGCATTTTCTGCAGCAAAACAATCAAACAGATGTGTTTAAAATGGTCCCATTATAATGAATATATCACATTTAATTTGTGCCTTCCTAGAATAGCTCTGAAGACTTTAAGGACAATTATTTTCTTACTGAGTTTCAGTGCAGAGTAAAGAAAGGTACTTAACAGGAGTGGACCCTGTCTAAAGACCTATTTCATATATGAGCCATGTTTATCCTATCTAATAATAGACAAACATGGTAGTTGACTATACCTTCACTACGCCTCCCATGGGCTAATCAGCATGATATGCAAATTAACCACCAACAAAGATGGCGGCTAATTTGCATATGTAGGCGCCAAGCAACGGAGCGAAGCCCGCCAGCCCCGGGCAGGAGCAGAGAGCGAAGTCTGGCGTGGCGAGTGAAGAGCGAAGATGGAAGCCTGCCGTGCTGGCCCCGCCCCCGGGGCCCGAGCGGCGAGCAAAGAGCGAAGGCCTGGGTTCCGGGCACCAGAGGAAAACTGGTGCCAGCAGCCAGGGGAAGGGGCCCCCAAGAGGCCCCAGACTGCGAGAGGGCACAGGCTGGGCTGAGGGACCCACCCGAGTGCATAAATTTTTGTGCACCGGGCCTCTAGTACATATAAAAGCCAAGCAACTGGAATGACCAGAATGACTGGAACGACCGGTAACTATGATGCATACCTTGGGGGTCAACCAGCCTGATTGGGGACCCAATCGCCCCCCCAACCTCCTGCAGCCCCTCCCCCTGGCCGGCCCCACCCCTGATCAGCCCCCCACACCCTGATCAGGGGCTAGGCCCCTCCCCCCAGCCGGCCCAGCCCCGATGGCCCCCATTGGGGTGGGCAAGTCAGACCCCACCCGTGAATGAATTCATGCACTAGGCCTCTAGTAGAAATATAAGTAATGAGATAAAACTCTTTTAAAAGATAAATATGTGTCCCAAATATGTGGATTAATGTAGAAAGCAGTTTAGGATTTTGTCAGTTTCAAACCAATTGCAAATTTTCTTTTTGAGCAATCACTGTCCTTAATTGCCAATGTCTTCTATAGTCTATAAAATATAATAATTATACCTTACATAATTATTATACCTGGTCCAGTTTTTGTGTTCCTCCTGTAGAAAAATAAATAGTAAAAAGTGAGGGCAGTATGTTTTTCTCAGTTCAATTTAGATACTTCAGATCACTGCAGAATGTTCTGTTATTGGACATGATGACAGTAGCACATTTAGGAACATTAACAAGTAATCATTCTGAAGTAAAGCCAATTGGCAAAAGCTACTGCCATATCAAACATAAAATTAGCAAGCTCTTATATTTCCTCTTGCATTAGAAGTGGAAAATCTTCACAATTTCAATTACATTACATGACACACAATTACATTATTTTTAATGTTTATATGCACAAAGTATACATTTACAAAATACTTGATTTTTAATTAAAATTCAGAAATTGCTTTGAGGCACTAGTGAATGAATATGTTGTTATTTGCCACGTGGTTATTCACATGGAGAATTGGGGACATTTTTCATAAACAAATGCTTTTGCCAAAGATATAATGCAAATCAAATAATCTCCATGTTGAGATACTGGAGCTCCTAATATTCTCATGAAAGAAGATCTATTCTCAGGAGAGTTGTTTGTTTTGTGTGTGTGGTTTTGTTTTTAAAAAAAATCAATACTCTTGAAATTTTTAAATAGGTACACAGAGTTAAAATTTTCAAAGATGGCCTTTCTTCTGATATCAATAGTACTATTTTAAAAAAAGAACAAAAATAAATTGGCATATGACTTATCAAATACTCCCATCTTTCTCCAACTATTCCATTCTTATGTAACACCACCTCACCATACTTTACAAGTTTAGTTTCTTTTACTGTTCACCTGGTAAAAGATATGTTATTTGGCCTAAGTCTATATTGACCAACATAACTTAAGCTTAATAATAAAAGTTAAATATTATTATTATAATTTATTGAGTACCCATTATAGAGTGGGTGCTATCCCTGGCACTTTACAAGGCTCTATATGGCAGGCATTATTGGGGGTAAGACCCCTGACTTCTTGAACAATGCAGGAATTAGGGGTGCCTACCGCCCATGCAGAATAATCTGAATATAATTTAAGTCAGCCTTCCACATACTCAGATTCCCAACCATCAGTCTTAAGGAATTCCAGAATGATCTTTACATTATATTTTCTAAGACCAAAGAAAACTTTAACCTTAGTAATAGGTAATACTATCCCATGAATATTACTAGTATAAGAAATGATATTTAACTGATTTTCAAACATGGAGCTTTTCTTTTAGCTAGCATGCTTATAAAAGATAAATGATGGCAGACTAATGTTTGTTTATATTTGAAAGATTTTGTAAACAAAGTCAGAGCCCTTATTTCTACAAAACTAATTTTTTATAGAAACTAAATTAACAAAACAAATTATTAGCAGAGAAACAGGGAAAACTGAAGAGCATCAGGAAGGCAAAATAATTTATACCCAACCAGGATACTTTTAAGAGTAAATGGGGGAGCCACTAATAATTACCCTGGAAATATAGAGTAAAGCAGGACTCTTTTGAGCAAATTGGGGTTTAAAGTCACTCTATGAAGGGCAGAAGTAGAGAAGTAGTAATAAATCTTAATTAATGTTTTGTACATGTATTTCAGAGAATATGAGTATACTCATAATGGATATAAAGATCACTGCCTGGATCAGAACCTCCTTAAGAAAGTTTCCCAGGTCCTAGGAGTGGTGTCAGTAGGCAGCCTTAACTATCAGCTCCTTCATAAATGCCTCAGCTACAGAGGGCTGTCTTGCCCAAGATCATGCCCAGACCATTTTGGTACAACATGGGACAACTCTCTCAGGCCACTTTTGCTCCAGAGCTCCCCATGGGTTGAGTTCTCTGCCTAATCCTGCTTCCTTTCCAACAGGTGTTTATCTCAAGGGCACTCCCTAATAAGCATCTTGCATACTGAACTCCATCTCTGCCAGGTTCTGCTTCCCAGAAATCCCAACCTGGCACAGTGCTTGACATTGATATGGTAAGTAGTTCTGTAATCACCCAATGGCAAAGTGGTCATGACTACAGGCTCTGACACCAGATTACCTGGTTACAACCTGGGCTTTGCCACTTCCCAGTTAAATGGCTGTGGGTCAGTTACTTGGCCTTAATGTATTTTTCTTTAAATGTAGATCAAGATAGAACCTACCTCATAGGCTGGTTGTGAGATTTAAATGAGGTAATACATGTGAAGAACAGTGTTTAGAACATAGAAAGTCCTCAATAGTATCAGTGATAGTATGTTTAGTCAAAGTTGGGAATAATCCAACATCTGCATCAGAGCATAGGAAGCCCATAGCAGTTTGGCATTCACTGAGTCCCTATGACTGAGCCCTTCATCATATTCCAGTACTATGTGAGCTTCCTGACCGGTAAACAGGACCCCAATGACTTAACTCTTGCATTGCCCAGATTCTGGCATGAACCAAAGTCCTTCCAATGATGAAATTTCCTGCCTGGAGTCCAGGTCTACCAGAAGTCTAGATTCCTAGTTGCCATACCCTAATATTCCCACATCCAGGTCTCTGATAGTCACTCCTAGATCTCCCCAACATCGGCAAATCTGCTTTCTAGACCTCTAACTGTATCTAGTTGAACAGATATCTGGGACTCCTCTCAGTCTGACCTTTTCTGATAGCATGCTCATGGTACCTTCGAGACCAAATTTTCCAGGTTCAAACACAGCTTTGATTCACAGCCAAAACAACAGTCTCCTATGGCTTGCTCTTTTGTTTACATACCTAACCCTGTCAGGCTGCAGAGACCTCAGTCCTCTTATTCTATAATCTAGCCTTTGCTGATGCCTCCAAAATCCCAGTCCTAATCAGTGTGACAGCAAAGAAATCTCCCCTGGCAACAAACCACAAGTGACACAAAGATGTTGTAAATATGGTCTATATGCCCTGGCCGGTGTGGCTCAATTGGAGCAATGTCCCATATACTATTAGGTCATGGGTTTGATTCCCAGTTAGGGCACATAACCAGGTTGCGGGTTCAATCCCTGGAGGCAATCAATTGATGTTTCTCTCTCCCTGAGAAGGCAAAAGTCTAATTCTTTCTATAATATCTAGTTTCCTTTAAGGGAACTTTCCTCAAGTGGAACAGTGTAACCCAGATGGGAAAATATAACCTATTGCCCCTTTTCCTGCAGTCTGGGCTAGCAAGATTTGTTGCCTGTTTGCTCGCATGTTACAGAGGCCATAAATTGTAAAACAATACACAACTCCCAGAGAGGGCCGTCAGTGCTGGCGCCAGACCAGGCCCTTAGGTATGGTCTCATGACCCCCATCCCCACACACAGGGCTTTTTGCAAAGCCCCGGAAAGGTCCAGAAGCCCCATTCCTTATCTGGGGGACAAAGAAGCCAAAATGATATAAAGGAAATCTTCCACCAGATTGCTTTGCTCAGAATTTGAGAGACAACCACCTCTGAGTATGCCGGCATAATAAAGCTGTGTAACTCCATTTCTCTAAGCGTTTCTTAGTTTTTCTCCAGTCTTCTATAACATCCCTATCTTTATCTCTTTCTCTCTCTCTCTCTCTCTCTCCTCCCTATCTCCCCTCCCTCCTTCTGTCTCTCTAAAAATCAATAAAAACATATCCTCAGGTGAAGATTAAAAAAAAAATCATGGATACTACAAAGACCCCAAATAGCCAAAGCAACCCTGAGAAAGAACAAGAAAGCTGGAGGCATCATACTTCCTGATTATGACAGATTTGGTAATCTGTCATAACCAAAACAGTATGGTACTGGAATAAAAACAGACAGAACAATGGAATAGAATCAAGAGCCCAGAAATAAACCCTTGCATCTAGGGTAAACTAATATTTGTCAAGGAAGCCAAGAATACTCAATGGAGAAAAGACAGTTTCTTCAATAAATGGTGTTGGGAAAATTGGATATTCACATGTAAATGAATGCAACAAGACCGTTATCTTATACCACTCACAAAAATTAAATTGAAATAGATTAAAGACTTAAATATAAGACCTGAAACCATAAAACTCCTAGAAAAAAACAAAACAAAGGGGAAAAGGCCTTTGACATTGATTGTAGCAAGAATTTGGGGGCGGGGGGGCTATGACACCTAAAGCACAAGCAACAAAGTAAAAATTAAATGAATACTTTAAGTATTCCAGCTTGGTTTATGCCATCATTCCTGTGACGGAGGATATGATAGAATAACTGGTTAAATGGAAGGAAGTGCAGCTTCCCAAAAGAAAGGAAAACTGATACCAGAAGGGAAGAAACAAAACATTATAAAAACACCACTTTTGCAACGTCAGTTTTCAACAAGTTACTGCTGCAGGACAATGCCTATAAGACATCGCTATGACTGCTATTCAAAAATCAGTAAAGCTGATACCTTTTGTTCCTGGCCATGCAAGGTTTAGATGTACTAAGTCTTGATCCTAGAAATTCTGACATGCGTATCCACTACCAACCTAGACTTATGTCCCAAATGATCTTCAGAATCTAAACTATATAGGTAATGACACTCTTGGCTTGCTCTTAAACAGAGAGTTCATCACTCAGTAAGAGATATTTCCCTTAACAGGCCTGTTCATCATTGATGTTTAAGTAATCTTGAGAAACGCAACAGTTTTCCTTAGAACTTCAGGATTCCTCCTTTGTCATAAGCCCAATCTATGCCTGGTCCATACCTTTGGCATGGTTTCCCTACTCTCCATTGTGGATCTAAGAATTGGAAATGGGCTGCTGAAAGGGAAGAAGAAGACCACAAAGAGATGGGGTTCATTAAAAAAAATGCCTAGCCTGCATGGCTCAGTGGTTGAGCACTGACCTATGAAGCAAGAGGTCACAGTTCAATTCCCAGTCAGGGCACATGCCCAGGTTGCGGTTTCAATCCCCAGTGGGGGATGTGCAGGAAGCAGCCAATCAATGATTCTCTCTCATCACTGATATTTCTATCTCTCTCTCTTCCTCTCTGAAATTAATAAAAATATATTTTTAAAAAATCAAGTAGCTGGAGATACAAGGCTATATATATATATATATCACAAAACAAAGAGAAAGGCACAGGCTGAGATAGATGTGGGTCCTTTACATTCTAAAAGCAATGAGTCATTGGCCATTATTCCAAAGTGGCCAAATGCCTGGAGGGATTTAGAAGAAAAATGAAAAAGCAATCCAGGGTGTAGCAGAGCACCATTCATCGGGCAGATCCTGCTAATTGCTCTTTATATAAACTTCCCAGGTGAATAGCCATTCTGGCAACAGTAGAAGAGAGCCCTGAGGTGATAGCCCATCTCATTTCTAAAATAGTAAAATTCCTATGAAGATGATAAATCACAATGTTTCTAAAGTATGACTCATTCACTGTCAAGGAGGTGAATAATCACTGGATGAAGTCCTAACAATGTTAGAGATGTAATAATGTATTATAGCTCTTTTAAATAATAGGTCAAGAATTCTTAGCTTTTAATCCATATTGCTTTTAAAAGCTATTATAATCTAAGTACATGAAAATTAAATTGACTTTTCTGAGAGACCAGTAGAGACTTTATTATTGAATTTAGTTCCAAAAATATGGCCATAATGATAACTCAAAAAAAAGGAAATGCCATCAGGACCAATAGCCACTCAAAAAAATAGTTTGAATTATAATATTCCCAAACCAAGGCCCTCATCAATTTAAATTTACTTTTCTAATAGCCTAGAAAAATCACTTACTTAGTGCCTGACTAAGGAATTAGACTGTGTAAAGACCACATTAAAATCTATACTATTTACCTTAGATTCCATAGACAAAATAGAACAAAACAATATAAATTTATTATTAAATTTATTATTCTAAATTTAAATAGATGACAGTTTGATGAAGTGGACTCAACATTATCCATAAAATGAGTCTATAAAACAGTTGTTGTTTTATCAATGATGAACTGGTGGATTTATCTCTGGGTTGTTAAAGTTAATAGCCATAATCTAAACCAACCTTGAATTGCTAATCTGTCCAGGGCTGTTTATTCATGGCTCTTCCCATCCTGGTGGATTAGGTTTCTCCTCAGCCAATGACTTTACCTGTGAAGATGAAGCCGATCGGTATGCCAGCTTACTCCCTTTCCTTTTAAATAGCTTAGACTTTTCATAAAGCAGGAAACAGAAGCTGCTATGAGATTAAATCAAAGTCAGGTTCAAGGCTCTTAGTGAAGAGAAACTGAGATTTCAGTCATAGCAGGGAGAGCTGATAAAGGTGGAGAGGTTTTTCCCATCTCAGGGGGACAGCTGAGAGATTGTTTCAGTGCAGGTGATATGTCGGTGTGTTACTTACTCATCACACCTGCCAACCTTGAGAGGGACTCTTTGTCATTACTTATAACTGCCAATTTACAAGATGGTCCAGTAGGGAATGGAAAAACCTACTGGAACAAATAGAGGTTTTACCATAGCTGCAGTCTGTCTACTCCAGTCAGCACAAGTAGTGAATCTTAAATAGGAAGCAGCAACCCAATTACTCTCCTTGCAGGTCACCAGACAACACTGGCCCGAGAGATGGGCCCTGGGCTCAGCAGTCAGCTGTTCTGGAGTGATGTGGGCCAGGGGTTTGGGTGGATAGCTGGGAGAAAAAGCTTGATTTGATCACGTAATGATTTTCTTTCCAAATTAATTGGTTCAGATATAAGGTTTCTCCTAATAACTTCACCTTGAGTTCAAATTCTGGGGAAGACACAACCAATTGTGCGGAAGCATCGGTGAAACAGACTCTGTGAAGCAATATGGGGAACACACGAGGGCAGCCCCAGCAATCAAACTGAACTGAAATGAGACCAGCTGAAACGGAGAAAAGGCTCCTGTCTGCCTAGACTATTTCTGCTGTGTCATCTACCTCCCTGTGGTCACATTTGTGTAGGTAGGCATTGCAAGCTAGAGGCTGTCCTGGGCTCATCTGTTAACCCTGATCTTACTTTGATTTGATCTTTTGGTTAACTCGGCATTTTGTAGTTGTTTGGGAACCATGCCTTCTGGGGGCGGGGGGGTGTGTGTGGGGGGGAGCTTGCAGTGCTGAGCAGGGAGGGTACTGAAGCAAGAGAACACAATTTATAACCATTTGGGGTTATCCATTGGCGGTAGAAGGTCAATACTACGGAGTCTGAATGCATTTCTGGGGACCATGTCAGCACCCTAATGTTAAGCAAGTTAGAACTTAGCTTGGATTTGCCTTTAAAGCATGATAGAAGGACCTCGGGAGCATTTTTTAAAGTGTCCACGCCTGGATCTCATCCCAGATATTCTGATTTAATTAGACAAGGATGGAACCTAATCATCCGATTTTTTAAAAAGATCTTCAGTATTTATGATGTGCACATATTTCTAATATGCACCCGGGACTCAGAACCCCTGCTTTATATCAAGAAAAGCAGGAGAAAAGCCAGATGCAAAGAAAAGGTATGCTCTGGTCTATAAGGGCATGTCTGCTGCTATTTGGAAAGAACCCATCAAATCCTCGGTGGCACTGAATCTGATTTGCCGAGATGCATCAGCCTCAGAGATGCATGCCTCTGGTGTTTCTTTGCCAACTACCTCATCTATCAAAAATCCTTAAATGAAGTTATGCAGGTTGGAATCTTATACGCTCTCCCCCAATGGTGTATATATTCATATTTACATATAAATAGCCTGACATGCATGTGGTTTGTATACTCATTAACAATTTAAATTAACAGCGGTGCCCAGTGAAAATTCAAACTTAAGGAAATCCTGCTGCAAGAATGCCACAGTAATCACTAGAACACAAAGGACCTTGCAAAAATATAAATCTTCTCTAATTTGGCCTTAAATTCTCCTTTACATTTGGCATTAAAGAGATCCTTCTGTATCTAAAATGTGATATTCAACCACAGTGAAGAATGCTACCATTTTTCAATGGACACAATTTCTTTGATGAAGTAAAGGCTGTCCAATTTACAAGTAGAAGCCCCCAGGCAGGAGGAAATATACTTTCCATCTCCGGGTAAATAAAGTTCTTGACAGAGCCTGAGCGAAGGAAGAGAGCGGTACAGTGGGCAGTCTCCTGACGGAGGTGGGCATGATGGAAGACGGTGAGGAAGGGGGACATAATTAGCTTTCAGCACAGTGTCATGACAGAACCTGACCCTCTGTGGGACTAGCCTTATGGAAAAGGTTATTTATTATACACACTGCCATTCCCTAAGTGGGCTGCATTATGCAACCTATGATAAAAAATGTTTGACAATCCATGAAGCTAAATCGAGAAAGCACGGCATGTAAATGATAATTTAAGTGGGAAAGCAACCTCGTGGGAAGAGAGCAGTCTAGCCCATGACAAGCAATTCAGGCTTTGCAATTCCTCGGTGTCCCAAGTTTCAATAGACTGATAAATAGGAAGTGGTGAATGATTAGCTTTGTTGCAGAGTATATAGCTCCATGTGAAAATTAGGATTGATACTGGATATTGATTCAATATTCCCAGTGGTATTTGCTTTACAATGTAGTGGAGCAAGCAAAAAACTCGGTACTAGAGTTAGTTCTATGTTCTGATCCCAGTTTTTCAAGTAAGTAACTGTGAGAAATTCAATATCTCTGAATCTTGCTTTTTATCACCAGTAAACAATAGGATTCTATTCATTCATTTGTTCATTCAAGAAATATTCATTGTTGCTTACTATATACTAGTACGTAAGCACCTGGCTAGGGACTGAGGATAGCGATAAATGATACCTGGGGATTGTTCTCAAACAGTGAAATTATGGGTAAACCAATATGTTTTGTTTTTTAATCATCTGTAATCTACCAGAACAACCATTATTTTTAATGACTATCCTTCTCTATTGTTTCTTTCTTTATATATAAAAAACAAGGTCATACTTTAAGTCTATTTTATAAAAGGTTATCATGAAATATAGGTCCATGTCATAAATATACTTTAACATCATTTTATATGATTTAACTTTACTTTCCTGTATTGATAAACAAATTTAATCAATTTCTTGCTTTCAGGTATTTAGATAACTTACAAGGTTATACTATTATAAAGACAGTTTTGAGGAACATTCTTATAGCTAAGTCATAGTGCATATTTATACTATTTTCTTATAATACATTCTTAAAACTGGTATTTTTAAGATTTTGAGATATTTTGCCAGATTTTCTACCAATTTGTGTGAATAAACAAGTATGTCATTATTTAAAAGATATACAATAGCCCTGACAAGATAGCTCAGTTGGTTAGAGCATCATCCCCATACACCAACCTGGTGGGTTCTATCCCCGATAAGCGAATATAGACAGAGCAACCAATGAATGCATAAATAAGCAGAACAACAAATTGATGTTTATTTGTTTTTCTTTCTTTCTCTCTTTCTCTCACTCTCTCATCAATACATTTAAAAATACATATGGCAATATAATAGGTAGCTGGCATTTCCAATTTGCCCTGCCAGATCCACACTCTACCCATTGCCATCCTGTTCTATGCCCCAGGAGGCTTTCCCGGGAGGATCATATCAACCAATTCCCTTGCCTCTGGCTTCTGGTTGTGTTTGGCCAATGTCAGACAACAGCAGGCTATTGAAACTTTGTTGGGAAGACAATGTTTATTCCCCTGGCTCCCTCTGTACCAGCATGGTTGACAGCAGCTGTATATCTCTTCTGTTGGGCGTCCCTTCCCTGCAGGCATAGCTCTCCCAGCCTTCCAGTAAAAGCTCCTTTTGTTGCTCCATCCGACCAAAGATAGTAATGGCCTCCCATATTACTAGTATAAGTACAAAATGCTTCACTGTTTCTTATCGGTTACCTTAAGCTACCCACAACTTTAAAGTAGTCCCTTCATTAAACTCTCTTTAATTACCCCATAGGGAATGTCAACTGTTTCTTGCTAGGACTCTGATAAAAAATATGGTTAAGCACAAAGTTGTAAACATAGAACCAGCCCAGTGTGGTCTATATAAAATGCTTGTGAATAAAAATAACAAAGTAAACACTTTTCACCCACCATTAATCCTGTGAGATGCTTCTCTCCAAAACATCAGGTTTTTCCATTAACAGGTTGATTTGGGTCACACAAAAATGACCAAGTTACTTTTTAAATGCTTTAAAAGATAGTTTTCTCATAAGAAAATAAAAATTAAGAGATAGTTTCCAGTACATTGAAACATTGTCAATTATGTATTTTACCACTTTATAAAATTGAGATAAATAGCTGATTTTAAACAAACTAGAGGCCTGGTGCACAAAATTTGTGCACGGGTAGGGTCCCTGGGCCTGGCTGGCAATCAGGGCCAATCAGAGCCTTCTGGCTGCCAGCAGGGCCTCCCTTCCCTGGCTGCTGGCCAGGGCCTTCTTTCATTCTGCGCCACCCCCTGGTGGTCAGCACATGTCATAGCTAGCGATCAGTCTCTCGGTAAACTCCCACAGGGACAATTTGCATATTAGGCTTTTATGTATATAGACTAGAGGCCCGGTGCACAAAAATCATGCTCTGGGGGGGGGGGTCCCCTCTGCCCAGCCTGTGCTCTCTCGAAGTCTGGGAGCCCTCGGGGTATGTCCAACTGATGCCTTAGGCTCATTCCTTACTCAGTCCTGATCGCCGGACCCCAGCAGCAAGCTAACCTACCAGTCAGAGCGTCTGCCCCCTTGTGGTCAGTGCACATCATAGTAACTGGTCAACCTGTCGACTGTCTGCCCCCTGGTGGTCCGTGCACATCACAATGAGCAGTTGAGTGGCCTTAGCATATCATTAGCATATTACACTTTGATTGGTTGAAGGGACGACCGGACACTTAGCATATTAGGCTTTTATTATATAGGATATATTTTAAAATACTTATTTATCCAATAGATACAGGAAGGGGTGCTCAATATAATTAATCATCAGGGAAATGCAAATTAAACCACAATGCGATATTACCTCACACCTGTTAGAATGGCTATTATTGAGAGCTGGATGTATCATGCTTATAAAAGGCCTTATGATAACACCTCAAAGCTGCACGAGGCTGGCGAATTCACAAGTTCTAACCTAACATCATCAGAAATAGAATAGATATAATCACCTTTCCTTGATGTTACACATACACACACACACACACACACACACACACACACACAGTCAAGTTGTAGTTCAGAGAGTTTGCTCTGTCCAAAAAATTATATCTAGTCTATGCCTAAAAATGAAGAGGCTTTTTTTCTGTTTTGTCTTTACATTAGCTAATTATTCTACACAGGCCTAAAAGACCTTAGATGGCACAAGTGGCAAAATAAGTTTCCATCACAGGGAATATAAGGAAATTTAAAATTTGGTATAATTATTAATTTTTGAGTCTTTACAGGTACAAGACAATAGACCATATTAGATATTCAAGAGCTTATGTGGAAAGCTTTAATTATTGTTTTTAAGCTGCCAGAATAATATTTTGAACTGTAGCTTAGAATTTATGGTTAATTTCAATTTGTGATTCTGCTTGAAACTACACAGTAGTTCTGAGATGTTTATAAACTTCAGGCATGTGAACCTGAAAGAACAAGATATAATTGCAGAGCCCAATGATTACTTAGAAAATTATTGTCCTGTGCATCCCTAAAGAAGCATGATAGCCTCTAAGATTAATTTTCTTTCAATTTGGTATGGAATGCTACAGGTCTTAAGTAAAGTCTCAGTATAGTTACAGAGCACCATAATTCACAGTTGTCAGTTTTGTCTCAGGAAGTACTTGAAATGCCAGAGGAGAACGTTGATAATTAAAACAACAACAAATTAAATGTAAAAAGACTACTGGGTACAATCTCCATTTTCTAGTTCCTGCCAGAGTAAATGTATGTAAAATTACATGAAAATTAGCTTTATTTATCATCTTCAACAAAACACAGTGTTTAACTAGTTTTGTAGAATGCCAAGTAGTTTGGAGTCTTATAAGTAATTAAATGCTGCAGAGGGCTAATTCGTTTGATGACACAAAGAATTAAAAGTAGGGGGAAATTCAGGCAAAATGTAACCTTTTTCCCATGAGCTTTAACCCAATTCCTTTCAACATCAGAAATGGATCATGTTCAATAGGCATCAGTATTTCAAATAGTATTTAAAGAATTCACAGGTGCTACATTATCATCAATGACACTCACTATTCCCTAAGTGGGAATGAAACAAGTGCTGGCTTAGAAGAAATTAAATCAGCCTTAGTAGCAAGACTTCAATAAATTTTGACTAAGATCCTACTGTATGTAAAAGAAAGATAAGACATGTTCCCTAACCTTATGTTACTTACAACTCGAGTAGAGGATAATACCAGGTAAGGCAAAAGTAGGTTTACAGTTGGTATGAAAAATAATACAATAATTAATAAATAATAATACAAGAAAAAACTCTGTTTCATGTATTCACAACTATAAACCAACTTTTGCCCCACTCTGTATAAGTTTATAAATAGTAATAAAGATAGGATAAATAAAGAATAAAAATAAAGAGTGAAGATAATTAACATGAGAGGTGCTATGCACTGTGGAAGTTTGAAGGAAAAAAATAACGATACCTGTGTGAGGGCATCAGAAAATTTCATGAAAAAAGATAGCCTTTGAGATGGAGAGAAGGTCCACAAGATGGGGACGACTTTCAGGAGACAGTAAAAACATGGAAAAAATAAAGAAGAAAAAAATACATTGCACAGAGAGAAAAGAGCTAGATTTCACTGAAAAACAGGGACATGTGTGGGACTAATAATTGGGAGATTGTGTTGGGATAAGATTTTAGATTTCAGTCTATTGGCAATAGGGAACCATAAAAAATATATGTGCAGAACAGGTGTCATGGACAAAGTTGCAATTCGTATCTCAGCAATGCGTAGGAAGAATTGGCGTGAAAGGAGCGAGGGTTGGGAAGATCAGGGACAGTACAGTCTCGATAGTTCCAGGGAGAGGTATATACTAAATACCAATACTTCAGCCAAGATGGTGGCGAGAAGTTGTTCAAGAACTTTGTTGCTCCACATGCAGTCACCAGATCTAATCCTATAAAAACAAGTCTTTTGCTAGAACACAATATTATGCAGTCAACTGGCTGTAATGTACTCAGAAAAGGAATCAGGCAGGGCATGTCATTGCACCTCACTGTAACAATATGTAAAATAGCAGGGTCCAAGCATCTCCAGGAGACTGACTCAAGTAATCTGCATTGCTGTGAGTAGGTATTTTTGCCATTTCTTCTCATTACCGTGAACTCTGGATAGAACACTATACTACTGAGTAGCTCAGAATTGGGCCAAGGCATAATAATCTATAATGGCAGCTGAGACCAAAAATGCTGGTCTTCGTTCTTAACCCTATATTTATGCTTTCAACATTTAAAAACATTTTATTTATTATTTTTTTTATTTATCTAGAAGGTGATGCAATGATAACTGGTACCTACGCTGCTGGGATCTTCCTTATCTTCCAAAGCTGGCTTCCCCTGCTGACAGGAATGCCTGTCTTCAGCAAATAGCCTGAGCCTAAATAAGATAAATAGGTGTCCTCTGGGGCTTATCGCAGAGAAGCCTCTGGGCATTACTGAATACACTCAATTAGGAGGTGTCATTCTCAGGTGGTGGCAGTGACAAGGAATTAAATCCTAAAAAAGTGCAATCCGGGCACTTGAATACCGAGAGACTAATTTGGTTGACTCCACTTGCAAGGTTTGACTGGCCACTGCAGGTGAAAGAATTTGATTGAGCATAGATCAAAAATCTCCCAGAGCTGAGTGACCTTGTTAAGCAACTTTGCTACATCTTTTATGCAGTGAGTTATGCTCAGCAAAGCACGAATATTTTCCATTAACCTTTGAGGCAACAACAAATTTATCCATTTCCTTTTCCTGCTTACCTCACTCAAATCCTTCAGCATAATGTCCCTCATTTCTCCCATTTGCCAACTTGTCGGGTGGGCTGTGTGAACTACGTCCTGAATAAAACTGATGTCTATACCAAATCTAGAGGGCTTTTGAGTCTTAAACCGGGTTCCTGGAATTCTGACTTCTCGAAAAAAATTCCAAATATAACTTAAAGTGCCTAGAGAAATGGGGGAGAAACCTTTTACTTCCACAATCTTTTTTTCTTATATACTTTTGATTTTAGAAAGGAAGGGAGAGGGAGAGATAGAAACACCAATGATGAAACAGAATCATTGATTGGCTACCTCTTGTGCGCCCCCTACGGGTATGGAGCCCGTAGCTCAGGCATGTGCCCTGACTGGGAATCAAACTGTGACCTCCTGGTTCATAGGTTGATGATCAACTGCTGAACCACACCAGCCAGGCTACTTCCACAATCTTATAAACAGACTAGCCTAGAATCTTTGTCTAGCTGGATCAAATAGTCCAAACACATTCACTGTCTGCCTAAAGTGTCATGGCCTGTGTTAGGCACTGGATATACAATGACAAACCATAGTCCCTGGAGAAAGAGAGGGAGTGACTTACAGAAAGGTGTTGGAGGCTGACAGACCTGGGCTCACATCCCCCTTCTAACTTACTCTATGGTTTTGATAGAATACTTAATTTCTCTGAGCCTTAGTTTCTGAATCTGCGAAATGGGAATAATGACACCTCATAGAGTTTGAGAGTATCATATGATATTAGTGAAATATTTAATTTTGTTTGCACAAATAGTGAGGATCCCCAAGTGTTATTTGTTTGTGTTGCTGTATCAGGTTTTCATTTTGTCTTATTTCGGTTTGGGTTGGGTATGTTTTGTTTTGTTTTCAAAAATTACTGTAGATTTATCACAGTAATCATTCACAATATACGCATTTATTGAATCATTATGTTATACACCTGAAATTAATATAATGTTATATGTCAACTAGAGGCTGGCACACAAAATTCATGTGCAGGTCTGGTTCCTAGGCCTGGCCTGCGATCAGGGCCATCTTCCCCAGCTGCCTGCAGCCAGCCCTGCCCCCTGCCATCACCCACCCTTGGTTCCCCGTTCGCCATCGGGCGATCGGAGCCTGACAGCCAGGGTAAAGGACCAAGAGGTTGGCTGTTCCCGCCCACTTGCCTGCCCCACCCCTGCCGTGGGTTGCCCTCTGTGTGTGGGGCGACCGGCAGGGTGGGGGTCTTGGCCTGGCACAGCCCGTGTCCCCCACCACCCACCCCTGGTTCCCTGTTCACAATCTTTTTTTACTTCCACAATCTTTTTTTCTTATATACTTTTATTGATTTTAGAAAGGAAGGGAGAGGGAGAGATTGGAGCCTGAAGGCCAGGGAAAGGGACCAAGAAGTGATCAGTGCGCTTCACAGTGACTGGTTGAGCAGTTGTTCTGGTCGTTCTGTCGTTAGGGCAAATTTGCATATTACCCTTTTATTATAACGAATAGAGGCCCGGTGCATGGGTGGAGGCCAGCCAGCCTGCCCTGATGGGGGCCACAGATTGGGGTGGGGGTCCCCGCTGGGGGCGGGGCTGGCAGGGGCGAGAGGCCGTGGGGGTTTTGCAGGCTGGCCAGCTCCTGATCAGGGTGGGGGTCTCCATACTGGAACAAGTTCAACCTTTAAACAAAAGACATGTACTTTCCAAGTTCAGTCCAAAGTCTTGAAATAAAATCTCAATTCATAAAAAGGCGTGAGCAATGGTGAACTAAACTAAATTCAGTATCACAGCAAATGGCCCAAATATTTAGAAACTAAGGTGGTAAAACAGACTAAAAAGGAATTCTGTTATCACAGGAACAAACTACTAAAAAAGTCACTTTCCATTTTCACATTCTCAATTTTTCTACCTGAAAAATGGTTAAAGTTTGCACTTTGCTCTTTTATAGACATACTAGAGGCCCAGTGCACAAAATTTGTGCATGGGGGGTTGGTGTGTGTCCCTCAGCCCAGCTGGCACAATCTAGGACTGCTGGCTCCCAACCGCTCGCCTGCCTGCCTGCCTGATTGCCCCTAAACACTTCTGCCTGCCAGCCTGATCACCCCCCCTAACCACTCCCCGGCCAGTCTGATCGACGCCTAACTGCTCCTCTGACGGCCCGATTGCCCCTAACTGTCCTCCCCTGCAGGCCTGGGGTTGCCCCCAACTACCCTCCCCTGCTGGCCTGGTCTCCCCCAACTACCTTCCCCTGTAGGCCTGGTCGCCCCTAACTGCCCTCCCTGCCAGCCCGAATGCCCCCAACTGCCCTCCCCTGCAGGCCTGATCCCCCCAACTGCCCTCCCCTGTAGGCCTGGTTGACCACAACTGCCCTCCCCTGCCGGCCATGTTGTGGCTGTGGGCATCACCATCTTTGAAGGTGGGGCAGTCAATTAGCATATTCCCTCCTTATTGGCTGTGGGCACTGCCATCTTTGCAATGTCATGAGGGTCAATTAGCATATTCCCTCTTTATTAGATAGGATTATATCTCAATAAAAAGAAGAAAAAGAATAGAGAACAGTTTTCTCTCTATTTTTTTTAAATATATATTTTATTGATTTTTTACAGAGAGGAAGGGAGAGGGACAGAGAATTAGAAACATCGATGAGAGAGAAACATTGATCAGCTGCCTCCTGCACACCCCCCACTGGGGATGTGCCCGCAACCAAAGTACATGCCCTTGACCGGAATCGAACCTGGGACCTTTCAGTCCACAGGCCGATGCTCTATCCACTGAGCCAAACCGGTTACGGCTCTCTCTATTTTTAAAAAATGATAAAGAAAAAGAGAAGGAAAATCGCTGTTGAGGAGTAGGAAGCAAATTAAACCACTATCTGTCAGATAATGCCCAAACCGCTCTCCTTCCTCAGTAAACATTTAAATCCTTTATGGAATTAAAACCTTAAATGAAATATAAGAGGACACCTTTTATCTTAACATCATAAGGCATGTTGCATGTGTGCATACATAAATAATAACAAAAACCCTTAAACACACTTTATTTTTAAGTCAGCAAGAAAGGAATGCTTTGAAGCAGTGTTGTTACTCTCCAAGTTATTAGCACCTCCCATCATGTGATTGGTTAAGGCCAGACTCTGGCTCAGCCACTATAGAATTATAGGAAAGCAGTGAGCATGCTGCTTTGCTGAGTGCATTGAGGAACAGTCATGCTTGGAATTGTTGCTAAGTTACCAAAAAGACTGCAAGCTCATGATACTCCCACAGCAACCCATGTAACATGCATAAAAACCTGTTGGGGTTTCTATTAGAACTCCTAACAGCCAAAGGGCCATTTGGAAAATGTGTTATTCTGTTTATAGCCTAGACCTTGGAACACACAGTTTTAAAGCAGTCCCTTCATTAAACTCTCCTTAAATACCCCATAGGGAATGTCATCTGTTTCTTGCTAGAACTCTGAACAAAATATGGATGGATGAGGACAAATTTCTAAACATAGAACTGACCCGGGGTGGTCTACATAAAATGCCTGGGAATAAAAAATAAATGCTTTTCACTCACCCTTTTATACTGTGACATGCTTGTCTCTTTTTTCCCATTAACAGGTTGGTTTGGGTCACAAGAGTAATCAAATTACTCTAAAATGCTTTCAAAGAGAAATTAGTTTCCTCATAAGAAATATTTTAAAATGTTAAAGATCTTGTTAGATTCAGCCCTTGAGTTATCTCATTAGCATTGGTCCATCATGCCATGGCCCATCACCAAAGGCTCAAATCCAGCAAAACTTCATAAGATGGACAGAGGTCATTAGAAGCACAAAAAAGGACAGGAACCTAAAGGATCTACAATCCTATAGACCCAACAAATGCAAGCGTTTGATGGCATTCCTGGTTTCACTCACAGGAACTCTCCTACTTGTGAGCTACAGGCCAGGGAGGTGATCATACTCCAAATTGCCCTTCCACCCCCAAACCCAGCCTCCATGTCCACTTATGAAAGGCTTCCTTGGAGGCCTGCCCCACAACACGCCAGATGATCACAAAAATCTAGTTTAACATAAAGAAAAAAGAAAAAAGCTAAGAGATTTGATTGTTAGATGTCTTGTTCTTTGGTATATTCTGAATGCAGAATTTTAACTTAGATTCCACTTTTTATTCTTCCTCCCTTGATCTGACAGACCATTCTGAAGACATCAAGCATCCTGGGCTTATTCTCGGTGGGCTTCTGGCTCTAGCCTATGCGATTTCTATTGCTTGCTGCTTTTATTTTCTCTTACTGTGAATTTTCCACTGATGTTAATTAAGCTCCCTTTAGTGTTATGAGCTTCTTAGTATCTGATCTAAAGCCTTTCACACATAAAAAAAAAGTTGGAAAGAAAGCAGTTCAGCCATAAAAGAGATGTGGAATCTGTTCAAGTTGCTACATTATAAAAAGGTTAGCCTTTGAAATGGTCAAGTTAAATAGGATAAAATGTGGGTTAAACCATCCCTCTGTGAGAGTCACGAACCATCCATAGGCACACTAATGCCTGGAAAGGATCCACAGGGCTTCCCCTCTGTGGTGCAGGTTACATTTCAGCAGTTGAACCTGCTTTGAAAGGAAACAGTACTGGGACTCTCACAAAGTCAAAACCAACCCAAACAAAACCACATCTTAGAACCCAAAAAAGCAGATAGTCCGTGGTAATAACCCAATAGCACATATGAAAGGCAAGACTTTAAAAAGGCTTTTTAATCATTATAATCTTAATTTTTTATAACAGGTTTGAATCCTGTTGTTATTGTCGTTTTTGTTTTGTTTTTTAATGTAACATATCAGGTCTTAAAGGTTAAGGGTCACCTAGGGTAAGACACTCAGAGGCACGCTAGGACTTGTATTCTATTGCTAACTACAACATAATACTTTTCTCTGGTAGTATTCAGGTCTGCCAGGATGTGAAGCAGAATCCTAACTCCACCACTCCTACCACACCATCTTCCACAATGCTAACCACACCACCCAGTTCCCCAAGGAGAACTTACAACAAAGATGGCGTCAGAGAGAATGACTATCTTCTTACTAGCCAGGATTCCAGTCCCGGAATTTCACGAATGCCATCAGGATCCTCCCTGCTCTTTTCTACTCTAACTCAAGATCAGCCCTAGAAGAAAGCCCACTTAGATACTACTTTCTGCCTCCTTTCCCCTGAGCCCTGGCCTCATCTTAGCACATCCTCACAAACTGGTCTCATTTTAACACCCCAAACCCAGAGGAATAGCCTATAAAAGAGACTAACTCAACAAAAGGGATATTCATACACAAAGACACAAATGTGATCTCTTTACCACCCACATAAAAAATTTCTCTTGCCTGAACACCTGACCCAACAGATAACTTTGAGGACTTACTTACCTCATCTTTCTGCCTCTATAATTTCTGATGTAGCCTCTTGCAGACTACATTTGGGAACCACTATTTATAATAAAAACACAATACCATCTCTATAAAGTGACTTACTTGAAAAACAGCAGAGAGGATTTAACCACCAAAGTAAGATAGTTAACAGAACTAGCTATGTAAATAGCAAAAAATATTCACACTGTTCAGAGAGAAAAAAAGCTAGTTTATAGAAAAGGAATGCACAGTGATATTATGTGATATTTGAGGGCATATATTATAAAGGAGAGGTTCAAGTATCCACATATATGATCTTCTCAAATGATCACAGGAGTTTAGTCTTTCCCCAAATATGAAATATTCAAGTCAAATAATTTTCACCAGACATCGTCCCTCACCTCCTACCTTAGCTGGAGACAGAGAAAATGCCGGTGTGTTCATTTTTCTATAATGCAAGAACACAAATTCCAGGAACCATTGGAACTGTCTTCCATTCCCCCATGTACTGCCTACCTGCAAATTGGACACAAAAGTCTCAAGCATACTCTAACCCTCAGGGAGTTCTCCAATTCTAAAAGGCAAGAAAAATTCTATACTAACTACTAATAATATGAATTATTATTTGCCTCTTAAAAAAAGAATGGCTAAAAACCACTGAGTCCCTTCTAATCAGCACTGGAGGAGTTTGGAACTAAAATATCCAAGATGCTTTTAAAAAATAACTTAAAACATAGCTAGCCTGTACATTAACAGTAAGCAGTAGCCCAAAAAGTATTTATTTAAAAAAACACCATCCTCACCAAGAAGCTAGTGATAAATTTTTAGTGAAGGCTATATGTAAATGATTTATATAAAGAATTCAAAAATAACCATAAATATTGTATATATCCTTTAATATATTAAAAACCTATCATTGTCAGAAGACCTTCAAAATAGCTCTTCCGTTAACATAAGCACTGCACACTGCTTGATAAAATTTTGCCTTCCAGTTGGCTGGTTTGCTAAGAAACAGCAACACAGGTCTTCCTCACATAGTAGACATATTGCTAGGAAATTGTAACCACAATTCAATTTTAGTAAATCAAATACAAACTTGCAAGTGCTTTTCATTATACATTTTAGATAAACAGTCAATGGACAGTTTGCAGTGTTAACACTATCCTTCCTCTGGCCCTTTAAACAGAGTAAACAAAGGAAGAACTATGGGAGTCATGTCAAAGCCATTCATTTAGTAATACCCAGCGTCTGGGCAGGACGAAGAGGCCAGGAAAGAGGATGAAGCAAAGAACTGGGAAATTGAATGAGCAAAAAACTCCTCAGGACTCGACTACAAACCTATGAGTGAAGATGTTACCAATGCTCATCTTCAGAATCCCTCTTACCTGATTTCCATACCATAACCAAATTAACTACAGCCATTTCTGCATCCTAACATGTATGGAACCCAGTTCCCACATACAAATCTTTTTTTTTAAATATATTTTTATTGATTTCAGAGAGGAAGGAAGAGGGAGAGAGAGATAGAAACATCCATGATGAGAGAGAATCATGGATCGGCTGCCTCCTACAAGTCCCGCACTGGGGATCACTGGGGATCAAGCCCACAACCCGGGCATGTGCCCTTGACTGGAATCGAACCTGGGACCTTTTGGTTCGCAGGCTGACGCTCTATCCACTGAGCCAAACCAGCTAGGTCCTGCATACAAATCTTTTTTCCCCTCAGAAATGTTTAGCTTCTTGCACACTCTTATGATTTAAGGGTTATTGATTTGGCAGCACTCAAAACACATTTCAGGAAGCAAAACAGCGCATTAACTAACAAAGACACACGGCTAGGTAGAGTGCCCTGATTTCCCCCTCCTGTTTAGCCCCTGAGCCAAACAGCTTTTCTCATCTACAAGCTAAAATAATATATTATTTCTAAAATTTGTTATTTACAAATAATAATGAGTCTGGTTCTAATTGTTTGCAATCATGGCCAGACAGTGAATATATTTACCTGATGTTTTCATAAGAACCGAATGAAATCAGAAGATCGTTATAATTATAGAAATGGTGATCTGCCTTTTGTTTATTCACAGTCATGGTAATGCACAAAGATTTGTTATAGTCAGGAGTCCCCAGCGATTCGCCCGTATCTGGAGCTCAGAGTCTGAGACTCCCCCCTGACCGAAAACGACAACCGCGCTCTCAGCCACCAGCCCGCTTTGCGCGCGCACCTCCGCACCTGAGTTTTTTCCACACTGCGCCTCCTCTGAGCCTCGGTGTGCTGTTATTTTTCCTTCTAGTTGAAGAGTCTCTCCTCAGCCAGCCTTCCTGTGGTTCTGGGTGATGTCCGTTCCGTCTTTTAGTTGTATTTTTGAAGTGGTTGTTTGCGGCAGCAGTCTGCGGTGTTTACCTATGCCGCCATCTTGGTCTCTCCGCTGCAAGTCTGGACTATGTTCTTTACCTTTAAGTAGGAATCCATTGACATAAGCTGGTTTCTCAATTTTGCACAGCAAAGAAATCATAATAAAAAAAAATCCATTTGTATGTAAAACATTTGGAATCTAAGTCCATTTCCTCCAAGAATAAAAAATGCAGACACTTGTTCCCTATGTTCTTTGATGGCTTAGTTTCTCTGGGCAGTACACAAATTAGCTACATTTATCATGGGGCACCTATCTACAGAGATATCCACACCTGCATCCTTTAAGGAATAAAAAGTAGTGTTTAAGAGCACATCTGTTCCTGCAGCTTAAAGTATTGATTTGACTGTACTGAGGAGTGATGTAAATGGATGAATGCAGGTAGTCACTTGTAGAAATCACAAGACTGCAAAAACAAGGGACAGGGAAGGAGCCGTTACAGTAGCCTAAGCATCTCAGTCTAAGGCAGCGGTTCTCAACCTGTGGGTCGCGACCCCTTTGGGGGTCGAACGACCCTTTCACAGGGGTCGCCTAAGACCATCGGAAAACACATATATAATTACATATTTTTTTGTGATTAATCACTATGCTTTAATTATGTTCAATTTGTAACAATGAAAATACATCCTGCATATCAGATATTTACATTACGATTCATAACAGTAGCAAAATTACAGTTATGAAGTAGCAATGAAAATAATTTTATGGTTGGGGTCACCACAACATGAGGAACTATATTAAAGGGTCACAGCATTAGGAAGGTTGAGAACCACTGGTCTAAGGTGACAGTGAAAATGACTGAGAGTACTGGACAGACTATATTTTGGAATAGAACTAAAAACCTTTCTAATGAATATACTGGATATGGAGAAGGAAGCAAAGAAATGAACCTGATTTTAGAGAAAAAGTTTTCAGAGTTTCACCACTGAGCATGATATTAGCTGTGGGCTTGTCATATATGGCCTTTATTATGTTGAGGTATGTTCCCTCAGATCCAGTTTGTTGAGAGTTTTTTTTATCATGAAAGGATATTGAATTTTGTCAAATTATTTTTCTGCTTCTATTGAGTTCTTAATGATTTCTATTCTTCATTTTGTTGATCTAGTATACGTATCGCATTTACTGATTTGCAGATGTCAAACCATACTTGCATCCCTAGAGTAAATCCAACTTGATCACAGTGTGTGGTACTTTTAATGTGCTACTGAATTCAGTTTGTTAATATTTTGTTGAGGATTTTTACATCTATGTTTGTCAGAGATATTGGCCTGTAATTTTCTTTTCTTATAAGTATCCTTTTCTTGTTTTGCTTTATCAGGGTACTGCTGGCTTGTAGAATGAGTTTAAGAGTATTCTCTCCTCTTCTATTTTCTGGAAGGTTTTGAGAACATTAATTTTTCTTTAAAAGCTTTGTAGAATTCACCAGTTTCCCAATCACAATGTTTCCCTATTAAAACAGTTGACCAATGTGGTGTACAGCACCAAGAGGAGCCTAGAGAAGAAAGCACATGTGGGCCTTTGAAGCAAGCAAAACTTTTGTCACCCAATTCCCTTACCTACAGGCAACCACTATTTATAGTTCCTTATGTATCTTTCTAGAATTTCTGCAACTGCAACAACACACAGACACACACAGAGGGATATTTCCCTTATATTATTTATATAGATGATAGTACACATAGGATTTTATACTTTGCTTTTTTCACATAATAGTGTGCCTTGTATGCTATTTGCATATAAATAAAACTGCCTTGTTCTTTTTAACAGCTCTGTAGCATTCTGTTGTTTGCACATATCATGAACTATTTAACCCATTACCCATAGGTGGACATTTAGATTGTTTCTAATATTTAATTAACATTAACAATGAATAGGAGGATTTCTTTTCCCTCATACTCACTTCCTCAAAGTAAATTTTTTTAAAGGTAATTTATTTAAACTAAAAAAACAAACAGTTCCCTCATTACTACCACCCCCACCCTCTGGCAACCACCAATCTGTTTTCTGTATCTATGAGCCATATATATATATATATATTCCATATCTATATCTATAATCTATATCTATCTATCTATCTGGGTAGATAGTTAGATATAGATAGATATATAGATACCTTTAGTATCTATATTACATATAGATATATATAATCTTTAGATTCCACATATAAGTGAGATCATATGGTATTTGCCTTTCTCTATCTGACTTATTTCACTTAGCATAATGCCATCGAACTTCTTCCATGTTGCTGCAAATAGCAAGATTTCATTCTGTTTTTATGGCTGAATAATATGTATAATCACATCTTCTTTATCCATTCATCCATCAATGAACACTTAGGTTGTTTATATTTCTTGGCTATTGTAAATAATGTTGCAACAAACATGGAATACACATATAATTGTTTGTTTGTTCTTTGGATAAATATCCAGAAGCTGGCTCATAAGGCAGTTCAATTTTTAATTTTTTGAGAAACCTCCATCCTATTTTCCATAGTGGCTGCACTAATTTACATTCCTACCAAAAGTACACAAGGCTACCCTTTTCTCTACATCAGTGATTCTCAACCTTCCTAATGCTGCGACCCTTTAATATAGTTCCTCATGTTGTGGTGACCCCCAACCATAAAATTATTTTCATTGCTACTTCATAACTGTAATTTTGCTACTGTTATGAATCGTAATGTAAATATCTGATATGCAGGATATATTTTCATTGTTACAAATTGAACATAATTAAAGCATAGTGATTAATCACAAAAAAATATGTAATTATATATGTGTTTTCCGATGGTCTTAGGCGACCCCTGTGAAAGGGTCATTCAACCCTCAAAGGGGTCGCGACCCACAGGTTGAGAACTGCTGCTCTACATCTTTCAACACTTGTTATTGCTAGTCTTTTTGATAATAGTCATTCTAATAGATGTGAGGTGATACCTTATTGTGGTTTTATTTTGCATTTCCCTGATGATTAGAGCATCTTTTCCTGCACCTGTTGGCCGTCTGTATATCTTCTTTGGAAAAAATGTCTACTCAGATCTTCTGCCCATTTTAATCAGATTGGTTTTGTTTTTTATTTTTTATTTTTTTTTACTATTGAGTTCCATGAGTTCTTTGAATATATTTGGATATTAGCCCCTTATCAGATATATATGATCTGCTAATATGTTCCCCCAGTCAGTAGGTTGTTTTTTTATTTTTTTGATGGCTTCCTTTCCTTTTTCAGTTTGATATAATCCCATTGTTTATTTATTTTTGCTTTTGTAGCTTTTGCGTTTGGTTTCAGATTTGAAAATCATAGCCAAGACCTATGTCAAGAAGCTTACTGCCTATATTTTTCTCTACAAGTTGCATGGTTTCAGGTATTAAGTTTCAAGTCCTTAATCCATTTTGAGTGGTTTTATGTCTGGTGTAAGACAGTAGTCCAGTTTCATTCTTTTGCATGTAGCTATCCAATTTTCCTAATACCTTTTATTGGAGAGACTGTCCTTTTCCCATTATGTATTCTTGGCTCCTTTGTTGTAAATTAATTAACCACATTTGCATGCATGGGTTTTATTTCTGAGTTCTCTATTCTGTCCCTTTGATCTATGTTTGTTTTTTGCCAATATCATACTGTTTTAATTACTATAGCTTTGTAATGTTCACAAGAAAGCTATGAATACATTTTTTACATTTGTTTGATATATTTGGAGCATGTTACACGGCATGATTCTATTTCCTAGTCCAACCATTCCTATATGAATGGCCATTGTGACTGAACAGTTTTTGCAATGGCATGTGTGTTTTTTAAATTATCCTTGGTAAAATTAAGAAAAAATATGGACCTGTATCTCTATTTTCCCCATGATTTAGCTACTTAGTCTGTTTTTGCTTATTTCATTACAATTTTTAAGAACTAAATCTACCATTAAGATAATTTTTATGTTAATAGCTTGTTATGTAAGAGCCAAAGGACCAGGACAGCATTTTCTTAAGGGACAATTTAAATCGTAAAGTAACTGAAGAACACCTGACACTCACAGTAAATTGATTTGTTACAATTTGTTTCCTCGTTATCAAGTGCTCTGCTGTGTGAGATATGTGTACCTCCAAAATTTGTACAATCATGCATTTTAGATAGAAATACCAAACCCACAAGACAATCTTTTAGAAAGAAGAAGTACATTTTATAGCTTATTATTTTTGAGGTTTTCAAAGATGCCATAAAGTAAGTCAGAAGAAGAAAGAAATGTTCTATATATTTCTACTAAATTGCCATTAACTGTGAATATAGTGGATGTGCCCAACTCTTATTTTAAAGACGCATTACAGTCTCCTTTAGTAAATCTTCATGCACTGCAACCAGATTTAACTAGAGAGAGTCATTCTGTCAGACCTTAATAAATGGGATGATAACTGAAAAATCCATGCATTTTCTAATTTAGGACTTCATGCTCAGTATTTTTTTAAAAGGGAGGAAATTGGGTTGGAATGTTTCAGAAGGCCAACACTGTGCCTCAGTCACATCATAACTGAAGAGAGCTTTCGCCTGTTCAGGGGGTATTGGACTGGAGACAAAGAAACAGAAAAGCAGCAATGCAAAGCTTAGCTTGAGTTCATGACAAATGGAGATGTGTTCACGATTTAAAATCAGCTCTCTTCCCGTTCCTGCTAGTGAATTTGTCAAAGGAGCTGCATTAATCGTAAGCCAGGAAGATGCTCTGTCGGAGGATTTGGGGAAACCTTTGTTGCACAGCAATTAATCATTATGAAAAGCAATTGAAGATACGGGTCTCACAGGTGACTCCATATGTATAAATTTGGGGGAGGAAACTAACTGAAGGCATTTAAACTTACATACGTAATAAACAGCCAAGCAGGGTCTCCAAATTCCTCCTCTCCAAATCAGGTGGAAGATTTAAAAGCATGACAGCAGCTGCCTGATTTAGGATATGAAATAGCTTTTGACTAAAGTCTATATTGTCCATTTGGACATATTATCCTATGTCAAAATAAAGCCAACTTCCTCTACCAGAAATGCCAAAAATCACCAAAAAGGTATAATTGAGCTTGAAGTAATCAGCTTTAAAGCATTAGGTGAGATGGTTAGAAGAAATACTTTTAAAAATATGAAAATGGCAGTTCCGGCCTGGGCTGGCACAGTGAAATCACACTAGAGAGGTATGGTATCTCAATGAAGGTAGGAATAGATTAGAATAAATTCTTTACCCTTTATTCATTTTTTAAACATAAAGTTCTGAACTACAGAGGAATGCAAGAAAAATGCAAATTCCACATTATCACCAGTGTCTATGTAAGGAACCATTCCCTGCTAATTAATTATGCCCATATGATAATGATATATTTTCTGAAAAAATTTTATTCTCCCCCATTAAAAAAGATTTGGATTCTGGTTAAAATATTTTAAAGAGACGTTAATATCTATTGTATCTATTATGCTTAATATCACTTTTCAGTACAACCATTCACAGTGATTTTTCCCTAGTGGAAAGGAATAATGTGTCTTTGTTCAAAATGTATAGCACTTCCAGCTTCAAATAAGCTTGTTAAGGCCACATTTTTCCGAGGGTATAATAGGTGGCCTGGTTATAAAGAGACGCTTGCTATCCAGGTGGAACAATCGGGTACGTGTGCCTCTTCCAGCTACTTCTCAATGGTCTTAGAGTTTATTAAGAAACATAATGAAAAGAAATAGTAGAGAACAAATGAAAAGTTTATTCTATACAATAATGACAACTTAGAGTTTAGAATACATCAAAATCAAGGATGCACATGGGCATGTGCTTGCATACACACACACACACACACACACACACACACACACACACACACACACACACAAACACTATGTGGGATTCTAGTTCCTGAGAATGTAAGCTCTTTGATGACATACTGTATGTCTCAATTCACCAGACTTCCTAGCATGTGTTTGGCATCTACTTGGTGCTTAATGATATCATGGAGCATGTTAAGTTAACATCTGGCCCCTAGCAAATGGTGAAAACTTGATTAGGTATAGCCAATGATTGATCTTCCAGTGGTTGGCAAACTGCGGCTCGCCAGCCACATGCGGCTCTTTGGCCCCTTGAGTGTGGCTCTTCCACAAAATACTGACTTCTGCACATGGGCCATTAAGTTTCAATCACACTGTACGTGCGTGCCCGCACGTGGTATTTTGTGGAAGAGCCACACTCAAGGGGCCAAAGAGCCGCATGTGGCTCGCGAGCCGCAGTTTGCCAACCACTGTTCTAGGCTAATCTGGGATCCTCCTTTTTTTAATGCTGATAATTCTATTTTGGGTTTCTTTAATTTTCCCATGGAAATCTATAATTATTAGACTGTCTATAGTTGCCTAGTGTTAATAGAACAAACAACAAAATCTTCTTGAACTGATTTATCATAAACTTCAGCCTTTATTCAATAGGGTCTATTGAACTATCAGATGGACTTAAACTGAGGAATGACTTCCCTCTTGAGTTTTGTGGTCTACGACTTTGTCACCTGTGCTGTACTAGTGGTTTCCTACTTTATTAGTAATAATACTGTTAAATCTATTCCCTAGATAGCATTACATTAAAAAAAATCACAGATTAAAAACAATCCCTATCAAAATTCCAATGCCATGTTTCACACAAAAAAATTTTAATCCTAAAATGTGTATGGAACTAAAAGTGATCCCAAATAGCCAAAGTAATACTGAGAAAGAAAAAAACTGGATACATTGCTGGTATATTACATATAGTATATTTAAACTATTAAATACAAAGCCATAGTAATAAAATCAGTATGGTACTGGCATAAATATAGACACATAGACCAATGGAACAGAATCCAGAGCCCATAAATAAACCCTCACATATATAGTCAACTAATAATTGACAAGGGAACCAAGAATACTCAATGGAGAAAGCATAGCCTGATCCGCCCTGCTCTGTGTGTAACAGGGGGCGGTGCCCCAACTCCCCTATCAGCCCTACTGTGTGTGTGACAGGGGGAGCTCCCCAACCCCCTGATGGGCCCTGCTCTGTGTGTGACATGGGGCAGCGCCCCAACCCCCTGATCAGCCCTGCTCTGTGCATGACAGGGGGTGGCGCCGCAATCTCCCCATCGACCCTGCCTTGAGTGTGACAGGGGGCGGCGACCCAACCCCCCAATGGGCCCTACCTGAGCGTGACTGGGGGTGGCATCGCAACCTCCTGATTCGCCCTGCTCTGTGCATGACAGGGGGCGGAGCCCCAACTCCCCAATCGGCCCTGCTCTGAGCCTGACCAGGGGCTGCACCTAGGGATTGGGCCTGCCCTCTGCCACCCGGGAGCAGGCCTAAGCCAGCAGGTCGTTATCTCCCAAGGGGTCCCAGACTGCGAGAGGGCAAAGGGGGGCGGGGGGACCCCCCCCCCCCCGCCAGTGCACAAATTTTTGTGCACCGGGCCTCTAGTATATATATATAATCTTCTTGACAGAATATATAGTGTTGGTTACTAGGGCCTGGTGGTCAGAGTACAAACTTGCAGTTATAAAAGAAATAGTTTTGAAAATCTAATGTACAGCATGGTGATTATAGTTAACAGTACTGTATTATATACTTCAAAGTTACTAAGAGAATAGATCTTAAATGTTCTCACCACAAAAAATAAATGGTAATAATGTGACATGGAGGTGTTAGCTAAAGCTATGGTGGCAATCATTTTGCAATATTTGAATGTATCAAATCAACATGTTGTCTATCTTAAATTTATACAATGTTATATGTCAACTAGAGGCCTGGTGCATGAAATTCATGCGGGGGGGGGTGTCTCTCAGCCCGGCCTGCACCCTCTCCATTCTGGGCCCCCT
>NW_005354829.1:1634731-1647945 GCF_000412655.1 Myotis brandtii | reverse complement strand
ACTCGCCTGCCTGCCTGCCTGCCTGCCTGCCTGATTGCCCCTAACTGCTTCTGCCTGCCTGCCCGATCACCCCCTAACCAATCCCCTGCCAGCCTGATTGACACCTAACTGCTCCCCTGACGACCTGATCACCCCCAACTGCCCTCCCCTGCTGGCCTTATGGGCCCCAATTTCCCTCCCCTGCCAGCCTGATGGCCCCCAACTGCCTCCCCTGCCAGCCTGGTCGCTCCTAACTGCCCTCCCCTGCAGACCTGGTCACCCCCAGACTGGCCAGGCACCGCAGACCTGGTTGTCCCCAACTCCCCTCCCCTGCCGGCCTGATTGCCCACAACTGCCCTTCCCTGCCGGCCATCTTGTGGTGGCCATCTTGTGATGACATTGTGCGAGGGCATTGTGCAACGCCACCTAAGCTTTTATTATATAGGATTATATCTCAATAAAGCTGGGAGTGGGGACCACATCAACTGATTTATAAGAAAGGCTTATTTTCTTTGCTTATTTTATTGCCCGATGCCAATAATTTAACTACTACTGATTATTTCTCGTTCTAGTGATTCAGCACTAGATCAACCACCATGCAATAAATGTGGTAATAAGCTGCAAATAGTTACTGTAAAAAGCTGTAAGCCCTAGCTGGTTTTTCTCAGTAGTTAGAGCTTTGGCCTGCGGACTGAAGGGTCCTGGGTTTGATTCTGGTCAAGGGCACATACCTCAGTTGCAGGCTTGAGATCCCTGACCCTGGTCAGGGTGCATGTGGGAGGCAACCAATCGATGTGTCTCTCTCACATTGATGTTTCTCTCTGTGTGTGTCTCCCCCTCCCTTCCACTTTCTCTAAAAATCAATGGAAAAAATATCCTCAGGGGAGGATTAACAACAATAACCAAAAAAAAAAAGCTGTAAAAATAAAACTCATCTTTGACAATCATCAGTCTTTCTAATGTCCAAATGCTCACTTTCAAAAATTGAGAACAAAGGGGATTCTTAAGCTCCATCCTTAAGGAAGTCCTTTGTTATTTTGTTATAGTTCAACCACAACTTGCTTTCTATCTTAATCGGGGCCTAGTGCATGGCATTTATTTCCTCATAGAAGCAAATAGGAAACTGCACCAATTTGCTAAGACACTGAACACAAATTTTACCTGCCATTTCTTTTCCTCTCACTTCAGGTCTTCTTGTCATGCTCCTCTGAGATTTAATCACATACACAGCAAAAACTGGATGTTCGTTCATCTCCTACTTCCTTGGAGCTATAATTTTAGTTTCTTTGTTATCTGCAGCATTTATCTTTTCTAGCCCATCAAATTTAGTTAAGATGATTTCTTTTTACGCCTTAGGAAGTTACACTTTTCCTTTGCAGTCATGTTCTGTTGTAAAGCAGTAGAGAGTTTGCATTATTCTACCGTGTCCCTGCAACAGATGTTAGTTCCTCTTTGGTCATGAATTTCTTATAGGATCATGTATGTCCTCTATGGATATGGTATCGGTAATGATTGGACTGAATTAGGGGACCTGTTTACAAAGTATGTTCTTCAAATGGGAATCTGTGTGCTTCCCAACAGTTTTCTGAGGTTTGCACAATTTAACGACAGTAAAATGTCCTCCACAGGGCTCAATGATTGTAGATTCAACTTATCAGATACCTTATTTATGTCAGGATCTTCACAGAAATTATCATTATTCATGACCACAATCTTATTTGCATTTTACAGAAAGGAAGACAAAGAATCAGGGAAATTAAATGACTTGCCCAAGGCATCATCTAGTCAACTCCTGATCCGTTTTACAATAAAGCTCATTTCACTGCCACACCACCCTGCCTATCTAGTTACCAACAAATATTCCCTTGTCATTTTCCCTGTACCCTATAATATTAATCAAAGCCATCAACTTGCCAACCACAGTGAAATCTGTATTCTAGGGCTGTGGTTGCAAACATCAGAAATTACCTGGGGTGCATATTAAAAATGCAGTTTTTGAGCCCTCTCTCCCAGAAACTCTGACTCAGCATTTTATAGTGTGGCTCATACATTTGCATTTTAACAAGCGCATCATCCTATCTAATAATAGACAAACATGGTAATTGACCATACCTTCACTACGCCTCCCATTGGCTAATCAGTGCGATATGCAAATTAACTGCCAACTTCAATCGCCAGCCAGAACTAGGGACCGCACCCATACATGATTTTTGCACTGGGCCTCTAGTCCTACCTAATAATAGACAAACATGGTAATTGACCGTACCTTCGCTACACCTCCCATTGGCTAATCAGCATGATATGCAAATTAACCACAAACAAAAATGGCGGCTAATTTGCATACTGCAGGTAGGGCGGGACGGCACCATCCTGCCTGCCCTGCCCCCATCCAGGCCGGCTATCTGCAACCCAGGGTGGCAGGCATCCCGTGTGCGACCCAACCCAGGGCGGCGGGGCGGGACAGCGAGGCTCCTCTGTCACCCCAGCTTCCTCATCGCAGCTCCCTTGGGGGCCTAAGCCTTTAGTCGGACATCCCCCGAGGGCTCCCTGGCTGCCAGAAGAATGTCTGACTGCAAGGTTAGGCCTGATCCCCCAGGGAGTGGGCCTAAGTTGACAGGTGGACATCCTCCAAAGGGTCCTGGACTGCAAATGGGCGCAGGCCGGGCTGAGGGACCCCCCCCCACACACACACACACATTTAATGTGAGCTAGGCTCACATTAAAATGCTTCTCTTGCCCATCTGGTGTGGCTTAGTGGTTGAGCCTCAGAAGGTCACGATTCCATTCCCAGTCAGGGCAGGTTGCTGGCTCAATCTTCAGTAGGGGGCCTGCAGGAGGCAGCTGATCAACTAGTTTCTCTCATCATTGATGTTTCTATCTCTCTCTCCCTCTCCCTTCCTTTCTGAGATCAATAAAAAAAATGTTTAATTTTTAAATGCTTCTCTTTTTCCATTAAATTAAGCCATATTTTTTTGGATTTTTGTTTAATTTTGGTTTTTGCTTGATGGATGACATGAATTACTTACTGAAACTTAGATGACATATCACAATGTGGATCAAAAGCAAGATATTTACTCTCATGTTTATGTAATTCCATTGTGTAGAGCTAGAGTAAATCAATAATCTTTCATTTCTACCAATTCCTTTATTTCATTTTTCCAATTCTCTTGTCATTGCCTGAGTCCCTTCCATATTTAGGTTCAGTCATGTTAACAGGAACCTACTATTGCTTTCATTCAGTTAGTGAAACAATCAGTGACATTAACTGACTACCTTTAAACTCTACTAGATTCTGTGAGAAGTTGCAAGAATAAAAAACCTAGTAGATCCCTGCCCAGAAATATCAATTTAAACTAATAAGAGTAACTTTTAAAAAAACACATATGTTTACATTACATGAAGAAAAATGACAGAAACACCTGTCCGTATGGTAGCTACAAATTTATGCCTCCCTGTAGTAAAAACCATTTACAAGTACATGAACAATATTTCTGTTTAGTATTTCACATTTGCACTAACTCTGCTTTAAATGAAACCTAAGAATCATTTTGGAACTCTTTTTCCCTTAAAAATGTAGGTAAATTTGGATCAAACAGCCAATATTGTGGCCTGGAAAATCCAGAAACCTCCTTTGTATGATTTCTGCAAATTCCTAAACTTATTTCCTTGTGTTCCATCTCAGAAATAAAATTTAGCCTCGTCCTTGTTTTCACAAAATATGTGCACCCACAATTTTAGGAGTGTTAGAAGTTTACTGGGGATTATAGACGTTATGGAGAGAAATTAGAGCATGTACCTCACACCCTTCGGCTGTGTCAGTGGCTCCAGCCCTCTTCTCCTTTTATGTCTGGCTAATGCCAGAGCCTGCACTCCCTCCACATCACCTTGTCACTGCCCACAATGCCTGGGAAGTACAATACTATTCAATCTCAGGAAACTATTTGTTATCTAAGTAAGACCAACCTCCCTGAAATTCTAATAAAATTTTCTCCATCTTGGCTACATGAGTAAAACCATCAGCTATACCCAATAAATGAAAGAACACTAAAAAAAAAAAAAATGCAAAGTTTGGAGTGTAAAACCCAGAAATTATTACTTAATAAAGATTGTTTATACGTCTACAATCCTAATGAAAACAAGAAGCAGTAGCAACTACATAATAATCAATTATAATATATACTCCCTTAAATAATCTATTTCTATCCTACACATCTTTGTGACCCTCTCAGCATCTAAAATCGATGACAGGTGTGTGCTCTAAAATTATGCACTTACTCAAAGGAGAGCCCAGAGGACTCTCCACAGATTTATATTTAATTTATAAATGCACTTTACATATTAATTTTTATTATGTATACAAAAAATTTAACAACATATTTAGAGGTGGAGAAGGATGTTACTTAGAGGTGATTCCACTCCCAAAAACAGTTCAACCGAAGGCCTGCTGACAAGGTTGTCTAAAACAGAAAGTCTGAAATCAGAGCAAGATCTGGCCAAGTGCAAAAAAGCCCATGCCTCCCTGTAGTAGAATATACTACAATCTCAGAGCCTAGCTTGGTTTTTTTACAGCTACTAGGGGCTCCATAAAATGAATGAGTAATTCAATAAATATAACACTGATCTTATGATGTTAATTCCAAATAAGTAAAATGTCAAATTTATATTTAGCATTTTCATTTTAAGAAAGAAATTGAATGTATAATATATTTCAGGCTAATAAAGCAGTTTTTATATGCAAAAAAAGGTAAGTCTTTTGCTATTTGAAAAACAGTTACCTGGAAAAGCTCCATCTTTAAGAATTCTGAAGTGGTGGTAATATGTACACATAGCAGAAATAGAGAGCATTCAAGACTATCCCTGATAAACCAATGAATACATATAAATAGATGGAAAATACAAATCACATCCCTATTGTTGCACCTTCCTCATTATTATTATTTATATATCTGAATGTGGCTTTTTCCTCATGTAAAACCATGACATATCAAAAAAAACTTTTTTTAAAATATATTTTATTGATTTTTTACAGAGAGGAAGGGAGAGGGATAGAGTTAGAAACATCGATGAGAGAGAAACATTGATCAGCTGCTTCCTGCACACCCCCTACTGGGGATGTGCCTGCAACCAAGGTACATGCCCTTGACTGGAATCGAACCCTGGACCCTTCAGTCCGCAGGCCGACGCTCTATCCACTGAGCTAAACCAGTCAGGGCTCAAAAAAAAAACTTTTAATCTTATAAAATAATCACATTTCTCTATTTGCTCTTTGTTTGCAAAGTCAAACTTTGTTAAATTTTTAATGGACTTAGGGGCTGCTGATAGAAGACGGCAGTTGCCAGCCAAATTAGCAAACCACTCATATATAAGCACATATGTGTTTTCTGCCATCCTAACAGGCAGTGACTGTGTCATTGACCTGTGGATTGGCACATGCACCAATAGGAGAGTTGGCTAAAATCACTGCTGTAATAGGAACTTGATGAAGGCTAGTCTAAGAATGTGTCAAGGAGAAGGAAACTAAGAACCAATCAGAAAAGTGACCACTGCATTCAACTGGGTGTGGTGTGTGAAAAATGGGATGGATCTCAATGAGAGTTTCTTGGTAGCACAAGTTAAGGTTTAATAGGAAGAGAGAGTACATAGAACAAGAAGAGAATTATAAAGCAAGTCAAGAGGCCTGTAATCTAGAGTTTTAATGTAATTCAAGTTACAATTGTCAGCCATTATAAGTAAAAGATTATAAATAAATGGAGTCTCATGTTAAAAAGACTTTCAATCCCTAAAATTGAAGGAAGACTTTCCTCTCCGGTGTTTTAATAAGTAGCTATTCAGATTCTTTTTTAACATGTCTTGGAGTAATGAATTTCCTTCCTTACTAAGAAGAACATTCCTGTGTCAGGAAGCTCCTAATTATTAGCATAGTCTTTGTCTTCGTAATATCCACTCGCCATTGATGGTAGAGACATGTGGAACCTCATAGAACAATCTATATCCCACCTGTTGACCCTTAGAGTATTTCAAAGATAAAAAGCCCTTACTCCATGACATTAAATATTTTTACCCTTTCATCATCTAGGCTGTGCTAAAATTTCACTTCATTTCTTTTTTTCCTTGCTTTCCATTTGTCCCTCAACCCAGTAACATCTGATTACTGATCATTTTACCTGACCAATGTAGTATTCTCGTGCCTAACTTTGGCATTATACTAACAAAACATTAAAGAAAATATAAATAATATTGACAATATGTTCAGAGAAAATATCTGACCATTGTGATTTTCATAATAAATTAAAATATTAAACACATGATGATCTAGAGACATAAAATAAATAATAAAAAGACATTAAGATATACTCATCTTCAAACCAGTAGACAAGACTAAATCCTTCCTTATCTATTTTTCACATTTATCACCCTTTTCCTTGAATCTCTGCTTCACTGCTTCTCTTGGTTCTTCTCTACCTCTCTTGCCTTTTTATACTATTATATTTGCCTTTTCTTCTACCAGACCCTTAAGTACTATTATTTCTCAGGGTTCCATGTTTTATTCTCTTCTTTTTTTGCTCTCATCTCTTCCTAGGCAACTTCATTTGTTCTCATAATTTTAATTAGTACTCTTAGGTTAAAAAATTACAATTTTTGCCCTACCTGATTTGGCTCAGTGGATAGAGCATTGATCCTCGGACTGAAGGATCCCAGGTTCAATTCCGGTCAAGGGCACATATCTCAGTTGCAGGCTCGACCCCTGGCCCTGGTCGGGATGGGTGTGGGAGGTAACCAATCTCTCTCACATTGATGTTTCTCTCTGTCTCTCCCCTTCCCTTCCACTCTCTCTAAACATCAATGAAGAAATAACCTTAGGTGAAGATTAACAAAAACAAAAACAAAAACAATTTTGTATTATCTACATAGACCTCTTTTCTAACCTCTGTAAATCAACCTGTATGTTCTGGAGACTCTTTCAAATTAAAATGTCTACAATGGATCTTTTGCTTTCTCCTAACCTGTTTTTCACCTAGTACTCAGAATCATCATTGGTGGTGTCACCACACAACCAGCCACACAGACCAGAAATCTGGGAGTCACTTTCAGTCTTTGTTCTCACTCTTTTCTACATAAACCGGTGTCAATCACAAGACCAGTTGGTTCCATCTGCTCTATAGATCTTGAATCTATGCTTTCCTCTGCAATCGTACGCCCACAGCCTAGTTCAAGATGTTTTTTATCTCACCTAAACTCTTAACTGATTTTCTAAGCGTAGCTCCTTCTAAGCTATCTTCCATATTACCACCAGCATGATTGTGCTAAAAGGCACTTACATCATGTCATTCCAACGACTTAAAGCTCTTCACTTGTTTTCTGTCACTTATAAAATAAAGCCCAAACACTTAGCATGGATAAAAGGACTTTTATAACCTGGCTGCTGCCTGTTTCCTTCTTTTTCTCCTGATAACCTCCCCCACGCTTTCTAGGCCTGCTCAGTGCTAATAGTTCCATCTGCTTATAAGGCGCTAATCCCACTCACCTATCTCCATCTTCTTACCCCCGGTAAACAAGTCAACATTCACAGTCATTTCAAATGTTATTCTCACCAAAAGCATTCCCTGACTAACCCACACTCTTCTGTGTTAACTCTTTTCTCCTGCATATGTATTTTGTGACCTTAGTCACACTGTAGTATAATTATATGTTCACCTACATATCTACCCTGTGGGACTCTAAGCTCCTTGGAAAAAAACAATGTGTCTCTATATCCTTCCTTCTCCCTCTGGTGCATAGTAATTCACAGGCACACAATAATTCAGTAAATATTTATTACCAGGTAAATAAGAAAATGTAAAATCTAGAAATTATCATAAAACATGATAGTCTAGTAAGGAGAATATATAAATAAACCATTAAAATGTGACCTATTCTATCCCAGGCTTGTATGGGTATCAGAGTAACACAGGCTTCACTGACCACTCACACCCCACCTAATTGTGGGTCCTAATGAATGTCACCTCCAGACTTGATCTATTCATCGTCTGTGAATAAAAGCTATTATAGTCTGGGAAAATATTAACAACCCCTACTTACCCAACCTAAAATAGAGAAACAAAGAACAAGCCAGGCAGGTGTGGCTCAGTGGTTGAATGTCGATCTAACCAGGAGGTGGTCACAGTTCAATTCCCAGTCAGGGTACATGCCCAGGTTGCAGGCTCAATCCCCGGTGTGGGGCATGCAGGAGGCAGCCAATCAATGATTCTCTCTTGTCACTGATGTAGAGAGAGAGAGAGAGAGAGAGAGAGAGAAGGAAACAGGCGAAGGCTGGTAGTATAAGGGGCAAAGAGGTGGGGACAGGGCAATAGGTAATGGTTAAAGTGGTGGAGAGCCTGGCACCCAGGTACCAAACAAATATTTCTGAATCAATAAATGAATACTAAGTGGTGGTGGATAAAAGCAGAGTAGGAAAAGGCAAAATAGGTCTAATAATACAAAAAGTTGTGATTTGAACTACTAGCTCTCTCTTGAGTGTGATTAATCTACCATTAAGTAAATTTTCTTTGCTATACATTGGTTCACTCCCTGTTGCCTTAAAATTGCTAAGTAGGTTGGTTCAAATCACATGCTCAAGGCTATGGGTTACGATGGGAGGGAAGCAACCAATTTTTAAGGAGTTTAGTAGAACCACCATAGGAAGTGACAATAAATATCTGATTGTTGATTGATTCCACTATAAATTCAAAATCACAACCTCAAATAAGCCCACAGTCTTGCCCAGCAGTCCCACTAAGTTCCACTGGCTAACGCACCCACCCACATCCATGATGACATTTTCAAACCTTCTCTACCCTTCTCAACCTCTGGTCTTCCTACCTTCTCCACCAAGGTCAGAAGATGACCTTACATCTGCTTCACAGAGAAAATAGAGGTCTATAAGTAGAAAAAAACCTTCAAAGGACTTAAAGACCAAAATCCTTAACTTGACCTACAAGGACCTGCCAGGACAGGCCCCATCCTCTCTCTAGCTTCATTTCACACCACACCCCTACTCACTTCCCATGCCCCATCTCCACTTGCCTCCTTTTGGTTCATAGAATATTCATATTTCTCCTTTGCCTGCACCACTCCCACTGTCTGAAGAAATTTCACCCCTTCCTTTGCCTGCTTAAAGCTTACACTTCTCTCATGTCTCAGCTTCTCAGTTCCCTGACCTCTCTGACTAGGTTAATTACATGTTCTTACAGCATAGTGCTAATTTCTCCATCCTACCCCCATTATAATTGTACAGATATTTGTCTCCTTTTGGTTAGTTACTATCTTTTCTACTAAACAGTTACCTCTATATGGGACTAAACCTTGTTTTTGTTGTGTTGTTATTGAGAGGATGCAAGATAAGAATAAAGCACCTCATAACCAATGGACACAGAGAGTAGGGAGGTGAGGGCATGTGCTGGGGGGTGGGAGCGGCTGGGGAGAGGCCAATGAAGGAAAAAGGAGACATATGTAATACTTTCAACAATAAAGAATTTAAATTTAAAAAAAAGAATAAAGCACTTCTGTGTGATACTGTAATGGTGGATACATGGCATCTGCCAAAATCCACAACACAAAGAGTTAATTCTAATGTAAATTATGAACTTTAGTTAATAATAATGTGTTATACACTAATATATAAGCTCCACAAAAGGCTTTTTCCACTGATGTATTCATTAAACACAGCAATATGCATCATCCTTCTGGGCTTGACATATTTGGAAAGCTGGATTCTAGACTGGGGCAGGGGGAGTGGTTATAAAGAATATTACTGAAATAACTGACAAAATTGGAGTATGAACTGTAATTTCTAATGATTTTTAATTTCCTGATTTCAGTAACAGTATGGTGATTTTTGTAGAATATTGTTGCTCTTAAGAAATACATAATGATGTAGGAAGTAAAGAGGAATAATGTTTGCAATTTAATTTCCAGAAAAAATAATAAGTATATACATATGTATAATCAGAGACAGAGAGGAAGAACAGAGGGAAAGAGAGAGGAGATGGAGATAAGAGAAAATGAATGATCAAGCAGATGTGGCAAAGTCAAAAACTGGGAAGTCTGGGTAAAAGTTAAATAGAAGTTCTGTGTACTATTTTTTTGTAAATTTTCCATAAATTTAAAATTATCTGCAAATAAAAACTTTAAAAACCACATGAAAAAGGAATAAAGCACTTCACTGTCATTCAAATACATCCAAGAATTCCACTAAAAGTCTGAATAATACCATGCCCTACCCAGTTCTTTTGGAGATTTAGAATGTAGGCCTGTGCCTCTCTTTGGCTTTCCAATTACCTCAGGTTACCTCAGACTGGTGCTTGACTATGCCAAAAGTAAAGTATTTCAAACAAAGTGACTTCACAATGTACGATTTTGTTTTCCACCCCAGGATCAGAGGGCATTTTCAAGAACATTCTCTAAACGCCATTTAGCGTGTGTGTGTGTGTGTGTGTGTGTGTGTGTGTGTGTGTGTGTTATCTTTTGTTCCTAGAACTAGGGACTACAGGTTCATGAATCCTATAGGCTTATGAAAATAGTAAGCAGTGGACTTTACACCTATACAATAAAGATGTGATTATTATCAATCCTGGAAAAGAAGCATGAGCAATTTATCCCATTCTGATGGGATAAATAAATGGGCAGGAAAATTACGCTTGCTTGCTCTGTGCTAAAACCAGTGTACTATTTGGATGCATGAACACACTAATCCCAAGGGCTATGCTGGAATGGTAGAATTATAACACTCTTGTGTAACATTTATGAGGTCTTTGGTGCGTTTTCCAAACGGAGAAATTTTTTCTCATTGGTTATGTCTCACAGTAGTACTGTAAAGAGGAGTCAATCCCCTTATCTTAACAGTATATTTGAATCCACTGGCAAATAGCCAGGTGAAATAAACTGCTAGTATCACTAACAAGTGAGGGAGGAAGCTAGAGTAAGTGCTTTTGTGTCTGGGTTACCAGACAGTTTTAATTTATTTTCAGCCGCATCACATGGGCCCAGAAGGGCTATCGTGTGAAGATCTACAAAGTTAAAGACAATTCTTGCATTGGGAAAGAGTCACATACTACAAAGTATTTTTATCGGTCACCTCATCTTATATTCAAAACCCTGTAAATGAAGGCAAGTATGGTCTCCAGTTTTATCAACAGAGAAAATGCAACCCGGAGAAGCAAAATAAGGCCCAGGGTGAGCAGCTGAAGTCACTAGGGCTTGAATCTCACTATCCAGTTTTACTGAATTATAATTTTATGTGTATTATTTACACTGAAGATTGTATGTGTCTAAAGACATAACACTGGCTCTACAGCATGACGTTCAAAGAGACAGAATTGTTTCTTTTTGCACTGTGTACACTGAAAGATGAATTAAGCTAGGTTTCCTGGTCCTAATAATGAAAAGAGAGCTTTCTCTCATACAGGCACAGTATCAATTTTTTATACTGCCTAACTGTAGAATGAAAACTATACAAAATGATTTAGAAAACCTATCAATTTTTCTAATACCCAATTGTGTAATGGAAACAAAAGAAAACAAAAACTATTTACAAAGCTTTTTAATACAGTGTACCAAAGAAAAGAATTAAATATTTAATTTTTACATTCCATTATCTTTAAATACATATGCAATGAGCTAGCTTCCTGTGATTTGGATTTTGTAAGTACAGTCAAAAATATAAGACAAGGAGAAAGGAAATGGACCAGTTCATAAAACCGGTAAAAAACATACCAGTATGTTCTCAAGCACAGGATCTATCTGTTCAATAAAAATGTTTTCTAAAAGAAAACAAACTTTTGGAAAGAATCACAAAGCCTAGAGCAGAAGATGTTTTCCGGAAAGCAAAATAAACGTTTCAACAAATATTTAGCAAAGAAATAGCACACTTATTTTTAAATACTCCAAATGTTTGCATTTTTAAATTCTGAGGGGAAAAATCCTATACCTGGAGGAAAATATGTATAATTGGTTCCAAGACATTAAAGTTATTTTTGTGCTTTCACTTTAAATGAAAAATTGGTTGTGTGAATGATTATATATTTGCAGAGACAAAACTGTTGCCTTTCCTTCAACTTTATAATGTCACCATGGATTCAGGGCCCATTGAAGATTTCCATCAAGACTAATCTAAAAAAAAAAAAAAAAAGACTAATCTCAAAGCTTTCAAATCCATTAAAATGAAAAATGACATGAAAATGTATAATTCTTGACACTGAAAATGTTTTACAGTTATCACTCATCCAAAGAGAGGGCAGGCAGAATTGTTTAAAGAAGCTGCAGTTACTTCTCAGGTACAGCAGAGTGACAGCTGATATAAATAGCTCCGTTATTTACATATCTCTCCTACACTGCTCTAGAAAAGAATAGGTAAAAATTCCATGTTGTTTTGTTTGCTTTTCTCCCCTGCATTGGAGGTTTTTCATCTACCACATTTAGGTCTGTCACCCAAAGAATAAATCCACATCCCAAATCAATTAGTAGGTAAATCTTTAGCAATGTAATTGAAACTACAAATCAGACTTTCGATCAAGAACAATGTCAGCAGGGCAATAACAGCAAAGCAGGATCCTGTGGCATTTCCTGAGACAGACAAAGTCTCAAAGGAGAGAAGGAAACTAATTCTAAATAAATAAAAGGAGTACTTACGAGGCTAGAGGTAGAAAAGAGATAACAGAATAGGTAGGAGCAGATAAAGTTTATTGGAATAAAAAGGAGGAGAGATAAAATGTAATGGAGTAGGATTGTGAAGAGAGCAATAAACCAAGTGGAAAATACTAGAGTATATTCTTGTTCTTTTCACTATATAGTAGTGCTACAAAAACATTATTTTCTTGACTGCATTTGCTTCTACCAGCAGCATTAATGGGTGAATTGTATACGAAGGTGATGCCTTGCAAGATTAACACACACACAAAAGAACAAGCCTTGTGCAGGGAACATTCCATACAGGAAATTGCTTACCTGTTACCTTTTTCTGGACATTAGAAACATGACTACAAATATCACTTTGGCCCTGGCTGGTTTGGCTCAGTGGATAGAGCGTTGGTCTGCGGACTCAAGGGTCCCAGGTTCGATTCCGGTCAAGGACATGTACCTTGGTTGTGGGCACATCCCCAGTGGGGAGTGTGCAGGAGGCAGCTGATCGATGTTTCTCTCTCATCAATGTTTCTAACTCTCTATCCCTCTCCCTTCCTCTCTGTAAAAAAATCAATAAA
>NW_005354829.1:1625962-1634646 GCF_000412655.1 Myotis brandtii | reverse complement strand
AACAAGTTCACGCTGTCTCCTTGGCCAAAGCCAAATGAGAAGTTTTGAACCAGGGCTTTCCAAAGACCCACAAAGGGTGGGAAGGTGTGGAGTGTGTAGTTGAGGATGCCATTGTCCTGTGGCCTCAGAACCACACTGAGTTCCCTTAAGCAATAGAGCATGATGTTCAGCTTGCATTTCTTTTTCAATTTGCTAACATACCTTGATGGCAAAAGTTCAAAAAGTGTGGTTTATCGCCAATTGTATGGCCCTAACTGCCTATATGCTCTCCTGGGAATGCGTTCTTTCTTCTGCTCTGCTGCCTCCCTGGCCTTTGAAAGGAAGAATACACCTGCAGGTAAATGCAATCAGGAAGTCAACCAGCGTCTCCACACACCCCAAACCTATCAATGTTTATAAGCAGTCTGACCAGTCGCTTCAAGAACATTATTTTCTGTCACAAAATGAGGGAGTTTGGTCCTCTGCCTCTTATTTAAACTACTTTCTATATTTCAAAGGAAAAAAGAAGTAATGTTCCCAAACTTATAAACCTCTCACCCTCCTCTCACCAGAGCTCCCAGGCTCAAGCAGAAAGACAATCTCTACAGCAGCGGTTCTCAACCTGTGGGTTGCGACCCCTTTGGGTGAACGACGACCCTTTCACGGGGGTCGCCTAAGACCATCGGAAAATACATATATAATTACATATTGTTTTTTTGATTAATCACTATGCTTTAATTATGTTCAATTTGTAACAATGAAAATACATCCTGCATATCAGATATTTACATTATGATTCATAACAGATTCAAAATTAGTTATGAAGTGGCAACGAAAATAATTTTATGGTTGGGGGTCACCACAACATGAGGAACTGTATTAAAGGGTCGCGGCATTAGGAAGGTTGAGAACCACTGCTCTACAGGCCCATCATTATTCTGTTGGCAGAATAAGCCCCATCCCATCTACTCACTCTGCTTCTCTTCCAGGTGACAGTGGAGCAAATGCACAGCCAGGAGGAACTGCATCCTTCTTAGCCAGACTTAGTTCCTTACGCGGATGCCTTTAAACAAACCTAACTCATGATCAAGGCTACTTAAGACTTCACAGATTATCCGGAACCTGTCAGCTTGGTAACTTGCTTGATTTAGATTTCTGGCTCACATATGGTTATTTCCCGTGTCAAATTATTCAATGTAGTCTCCCTCCCACTCTGAACGAAGGCCACACCAACTGCTCTGGCTGAAAATTCTAAACTACTTGGTTTTGTTTTGATATTTAATTCTCACTACTTTTAGTCAAAAATGAGCATACTTAGCAAATAAACATCAAGTAAATAAGAACTCTGAGCCATTTATATCAGATCATAAATCCTCATCTTTCAAGTTTCCATCTCCTTCATGAAGCATTCCACGATTTTTACATTGAGTTTTTCCTTCAACTAACTTGTGCACCTGAAAGAATCCATAAATCAATGAAATATACCAGACACTCCAATATCTCTGTTCCTAAAGCATGTATCTAGCATGTTTCTTGGACCTTGAAATACAACAAATATATGCAAATAATGTTCAACTCCATTGATTATAAAAGAAGTAAAATTAAAACAAGATGTCATTGTTGACCTATGAAACCAAAAAGAATTAACAGTAAAGTAATAAGTTAAATGTTAAAATACCAAAACTAGTGATTAAATGGTAAAATGTGCATCCTTCTTGCCCTCATTTGCCAATAAAAGAAATCTATTCAAAAAGCACAGGCCCCCTTTCTTTCTTTGCCTATTCATCTTAATTAAATCCAAATGCTGCTAACTTATTTAGTCTTGTCCCCTCGAAGAGTATGGACTGATTATCTTCTAAAGTTACCAAAAACAAAAGGAAAGAACCCTACTTTGTTGTCTTTTTAAGGAGAGAGTAGAGTCATATTAAATTTACCACCACACACACACACACAGAAGGCCATTAATTAGAACTCTTTGCATATGTTGATGACAGGAGTTTCCAAAACTTTTTTTTAAAATCTTTTATCAATGTACAGTTGCCCATGATTACAAAATACAGAGAAGATCCTACTAACCTAACTTAATGGCACACAAAGAGATGACACCTTGTCATTCAAAGGTGCTCCTGCCTCTAATTCATTGACCTTCCTGGGCAGGTGAGATAGATAATACCCCTTTTAATCTGAGCATGCAAAGAAGTCAATAAACTTCACTGTAGCTAGGAGTACAGAAATAATCAAAATTAGATAAGTATGGGACTGAGAGCTACTAAAAATATGACAGCAAGTCATATTTTTACCAAATGAAACAGGATAGATATAAAAGTATTTGCAGTCTCTTGTTGTCTAAATTTCTTAATATGAAGACTTGGAAACATCCATCAAGAGGAGTAAGCAGCCAGGTCGTTGTGGCTCAGTGGTTGAGCATCAACCTGTGAATCAAGAGATCACAGTTCAATTCCAGGTTAGGGCATATGCCTAGGTGCATGCTTGATCCCCATTAAGGGGAGTGCAGGAGACAGCCTATCAATGACTCTCTCTCATCATTGATGTTTCATCTCTCTCTCTCCCTCTCCCTTCCTCTCTGAAATCAATAAAAATATAGTTTTTTAAAAAGAGGAAGCATCTCACAAAGAGATTATACATTTAACAACAATGAGGAGATTTAAAATCAAGAATCTTTGCCTTTATCTTTGCACAGAAAACCTACCTCCTCCCTCCAAAGCAGGGTTTCCTTAGCTATAAGAGGGGGAAACAGTGTTAGCAATCACTAAATGAGAGAGATATGAAAAGTAGTGTGAACACAGCTGACCTACTTTAAATTTGAGCTCCATAGAGAGAAGAGAAAGAATAAAGCAAATATTTGAAGAAATAATGATTGAGAAATATCCAGAACTGATCAAACACTTCAAGTCACAGACTGAAGAAATTAAACAAACTCTTAGCAGAACATTTTTTATAACGACACATAACAAAGAAGCAGATATCGTGATGTCAACTCAAGAGAAAAAAGAAATTACATAGGAAGTTACGCATCTTTTAAAAATATATCAATCAAAATATCAAAACTTTTTACCTTTTTAAGTTGGAAAGGTCATATTTCTAGTTTATTATATCCTTAGTAGGATAGATTGACTTAATTCCCTCATTTTAAATTAAATTTGCGCTTACTCAAAGTTCATTACTGACAAAATGGGACAATTTATTGTTTTATAGGGAAGAATAAAATATGCAAGTTCATCTTTAGTGACACTATACTCTATTTAGTATTTGGGTATTATCTCACTTTTCAGTAATAATTTCCCACAGACATTTAGAGCCTAATTCACCAAGCAACTCAGCTGTGAGGGAAAAGGTCATATTCTCATTCTCTACGGCCTTCCTGGCTTGCATGGAGAAGATATTATGTTTTAGCCATTTCATGACAGTCCTGGAACATTTCAACTTATTCTAAATATAAAGAGCATTTAATGAGGGTCATCAAGACATTTGAATAAGTGGTTTAAAAGTGGTAATATCTTGCTGTCTCCCGGAAGTCCCTTTTCCTGTTTCATACATTCCACTTTGCCTTTGACCCTAACTCTCTCTTGGTCATAATTGAGCCCTTGTACTTTTATTAAAAAATTATTTATTTTTTTCTAAACTATCTGACTTTGCTCATCTCTGGGGTACTTTAATTTGTAATTCTTTATTTTGTAATTCAAGTTAGATTGTTCATTTAGTAATAACTTTTGACATTATTCAAAATGTATTAAGACTTGAAAAATATCCTAGTTTGGGGTGGGTTTTTTTTATTATTATTATTGATTTTTAGAGAGAGGGGAAGGAGAGGGAGATAGAGAAGCATCAGTATGAGAGCAGAACACTGATGGGCTGCCTGGACATGTGCCCTGACCAGGAATCAAACCGGCAACCTTTCAGTGCACGGATGACACCCAACTAACTGAGCCACACCAGCCAGAGCAATCCTAGTTTTAATACATACCATTTCTTTAAGTCATAATACTCTAAGTTAGAAAGTAGTAAACTAAGATACTACCACTTCCTAACTCTAGCAACTAGACTATGGCCTGATCTTCCGTTTATGTGATATAAAGAATGGAACGGGCAGGACAGAAGAGCTCCAGATTTCAACATCACAACTTTTGAAAGCAGGGTAGACTACTTTGCCTGGTATATACTTACACACACCCTTGAAGGAGAAAAAAATATCCTTCAAGTACTGTCTCCATAGAAGGCATACCATCCTGTGAAATAATAATTGTTGAGCTCACTTTGCCTTATAACTATGGGAACAAAGTCTGTGCAATGATTTTGTTCATTGTCATTGTATGTGCAAACAAGATGATAACGTTTCAATTGCAGCATAGTTAGCATAATCAAGATTTTCCACACATAGTAGCAAGGATCTTTGTAAAATGTCAGTTCTAGATTCAAACCCTCCAATGTCTTTCTATTTCAGTAGAATCAAATCCAAAATCCTTACTAGGCCATATACTATGATTGGTCATGAGCTGGCCCCTGAAGACCTCTCAGATGTCATCTACTTCCATGTTACCAGCGTCTTCATCTCTAGCTACATGCGTCTCCTAGCTCTTCCTCACACAGGCCAGGAGCACTCCTGCCTCCAGGCCATTGTAGACTGTCACCTCTTCCTGGAACATTCGGTGGAGGTCCACATGGCTCCACCCACTGTTTGTTTCAGGTCTTTGCTCAAATGTCACCTCCCTTGCCCGAGCACATCTCCTACCCTGCTTTTGTTCTCTCCATAATAGACAGAGAATATAGCGGTTGATTTCTTTTCGATCTGCATTCCTTCACTGGAGTGTAAACTTTATAAGAATGGGAGCTTTGTTTTGTTTTGTTTTCAAGGATGTGCTCCCAGCACCTAGAAGAGTACCTGGTACAAAGCAAGCTCTCAATAAATATTAGTCTTAAATGAAGAAATGCAAAAGCTAGCATAGGACACTACTCAACTCACATTAGGTATTCAGACAATACTAATACTTCTGACTCCCTATTTAATGAGGCCAAGGCTGCTGATGTGATCACCATAGAAATTAAGCAGTTCGAAGCTGAAATGAAAGCTGTACTCTGCCCACGCTGGTATCCCCTAATCATAACCTATATGCAGCTACTCACAAGGGTATTGGGACAATACAGAGTGGAGAGATTAAAGTAAACACAAAAAATGTAACAGGAAAAATTGTTCAGAGAATATTCATGGCATGTATGAATTGAAACATCAGCCCTGACTGGTTTGGCTCAGTGGATAGAGCGTTGGCCTGTGGACTCAAGGGTCCCAGGTTCGATTCCAGTCACGGGCATCAAAAATAAATAAACAAAAGAAACATCACATGTGTGCTACTTGAAGCTTGCTATGGTTTAAAATTTAGTGTATTACTGTACCTCCCACCCCTGCACAGCCCAAAAAACTTATTCTGCCTGTTGCTGTATGTTCAATCACATCCAACAAAATTTCCCTCACTTATGATTTAAAATGTCATCTCCTAAAGATAATCAAGTTCACGTATCCCTATCATAATTTAGTAACTACCTCTCCCACAGCTCTCTTCACCTTCCTCATGGTGACCCCTTTTTTCACAGAGCTCATGTGCGAGAGAGTGGGAACGGGGCATCAGTGGAAAAGGGATGAATCTGGCCACTCTTCATTCGGACACGCAGCTGCTCCAAGGCTGCGGGAACCTCCCAAGGCTAAGAAACTCAGACTCCATTCTCTCAGAGGAATCTGACACTGGCCCTTCTGTGCGGCACGTTGGAGGGTCCCAGGTGCCCAGCTGAGCCCTCTCATGTGCCGCATTATTTGTTGATCACATTTATAGAGACCCACCTTACTCCCAGACCCTGAGCAGCAGTTCACTCCATAATCTCTGGGTGGGGTGTCATTCAAAAAACTCAAGAAAAGAAGAAGGTACCATCCCTGGAATTGACAAGAGTAAGGGAAAGGGGAAAGAAAAAACAAACGGTAAAAGTGTGAGTTTGAATTTAGTAGCTAAAGCATGTAGGCAACCTTGTTCTCAGCTGTGAGCAATCTCCGTTTGACATTTTCAGCTTAGCCTTAGACAAGGGGCCAATCAATAGCCTTGTCAAGGGAGAGGGACGTTACCTCTACATCACATTTCACATCACCAAATACATATCTTAGTGCTAGAGATAACCGTCTTCTTCAGAATACTTCCAGTATTTTCTGCCACATGAAATTAATTAAGGGACTTTATTTGGTTAGTGCCAGCTATGCATCAAGCGTTGTGTAAAGTTTACAAGCATTATCTCATTTAAACCAAAAGACAATCTCCTGACACAGATATTTTATCCATTTCACACAGGAAACAGAATCTCAGAGAAGCGTTGTAGCTTATTCAAGGGCATGTGGGTAGTAGTACTTGATGTGGCTTTCATATAGTCTCATTCTCTCCCCACCCCCCATTCTATTTTTTAACTATCAGACTACAGATATTCAGACAATACTAGTACTTCTGACTCCCTATTTAATGAGGCCAAGGCTGCTGATGTGATCACCATAGAAATTAAGCAGTTCGAAGCTGAAATGAAAGCTGTACTCTGCCCACGCTGGTATCCCCTAATCATAACCTATATGCAGCTACTCACAAGGGTATTGGGACAATACAGAGTGGAGAGATTAAAGTAAACACAAAAAATGTAACAGGAAAAATTGTTCAGAGAATATTCATGGCATGTATGAATTGAAACATCAGCCCTGACTGGTTTGATTTGATTTAACTTTTTTTTTTTTTTTTCAGAATGGAAGGGAAAGGGAGAGAGAGATAAGAACATAACAATGAGAGGGAATCATCAGTCAGCTGCTTCCTGTACACCCCACACTGGGGATCGAGCCCACAACTGGGAATAAAACCACAGGTCTTGGTTCATGGGTCAATGCTCAACCACTGAGCCACACCAGCCGGGTCTGCCCCCCTTTCTTGCTTTCCCAATCTATCCAAGAGTTTCTGTGATTGTGATATCATATTGTGTTCGAATGTGCACACATTTTTTATTGTAGAGTCACTAAAATAGTGTCACCATGAATTCATAACCAACTAAAAGACAGGCTATAAGTTGACCAATGGAAGACTTTAAGCCAAGAGCCCAGACACATGCCCGCAGTCAGAATTTAGACTGAATGCCTGTTCTAACAACATAGTGCTTCATTTTATTTTATTTTTTTTAACATCGATGTGAGAGTGAAACATTGATTGGTTGCCTCCCGAACATGCCCAGACTAGGGACTTGAACCACAATCTAGGTATGTCCCCTGACTGGGAATCAAAGCCATGACCTTTTGGTATATAGCAGTGGTTCTCAACCTTCCTAATGCCGCAACCCTTTAATATAGTTCCTCATGTTGTGGTGACCCCCAACCATAAAATTATTTTCGTTGCTACTTCATAACTGTAATTTTGCTACTGTTATGAATCATAATGTAAATATCTGATATGCGGGATGTATTTTCATTGTTACAAATTAAACATAATTAAAGCATAGTGATTAATCACAAAAACAATATGTCATTATATGTGTGTTTTCCGATGGTCTTAGACGACCCCTGTGAAAGGGTCGTTCGACCCCCAAAGGGGTCGCGACCCACAGGTTGAGAACCGCTGGTATATAGGATAATACTCCAACCAACTGAGACACCCCGGCTAGAGTTCTTTTAATTGTTTATTTTATTTTATTTTTATTTTTTGGCAGGTTATTCACCTGTCAGTTTGAAGTTTCTTCGACTCACTTCTGACTGATGCCCCCTGTCCCACATATACATTCTTCCCCATACAGCTTTTGAAGGCATTTGAGTTTGGACCCTCTGATTAAGGTCAATCATAAATTTATGGAAACTAGTATTCTTTAGGTTGCCTGATTTGAAATTATTGTCTATTCCTACTGAGAAAATAAACTTTCATTTGGAAGACAATAGAAGAAAAGAAGACTCAGAGAACGTGTTGAAATACAGGCTTGGGTGTAGAGAATTTAGACCTCAAACCAAAATACTAGTAACTTCTTAAATAGAAAAACTGAGTAAAAGTGAGCAGTGTACCAGCTGTCAAAAGTTAAGTCTGTATCCAAGTCACAAATGTCAAAGGAAAGCAGCCCAACTAAAGTAAAACTATTGATTTGACCTTACCTTTGTTTGGTGTAAGATGTGGGGGATCCTGATATTTACATCTCTCTCTCCATGAGAGCTTGGATTAACGTGCAAGGATGATTCAAATCTTCCAGGCAGATTAAAGCAGATGGAAAAAGCATCCTCAGTCTAGAACTGGAATGCAGCAACCCTGCTTACCTGTGATGCTCTGAGTAAGCCTTTGAGCCACTAGACTGAGATAACTCTCCACGTGTTGGCTATCCCTCAACATGCAGCAGGCAGACTAGCTGCAGAAAAATCGTTTGCTAAAATGTAGACTTCTAACCACTCCTCTCCCTACACTGCCTCAGGACTTCTCAACTGGAGTTTCAACGTGAGATCTTGGAATCTGTTTATTAAACATGATCATATGATTTTATGATCACTCAAACTTAGGAACCACTGCCTTAGATTTAAGCCATAGGTCAGTGATGGCGAACCTTTTGAGCTCGGCGTGTCAGCATTTTGAAAAACCCTAACTTAACTCTGGTGCCGTGTCACATATAGAAATTTTTTGATCTTTGCAACCATAGTAAAACAAAGA
>NW_005354829.1:1608076-1624396 GCF_000412655.1 Myotis brandtii | reverse complement strand
AGCAAGCAAGCCTCCCTGCTCGCTTCAGTGCCTGGCTGCCGGCTGCCATCTTGGCTGACAGTTAATTTGCATAAGGATATGCTGATTAGCCAATGGGAAGGGTAGCGGTCGTACGCCAATTACCATGTTTCTCTTTTATTAGTGTAGATATTTAAATGCCATTTAACAAAGAAAAATCAACCAAAAAAATGAGTTCGCGTGTCACCTCTGACACGCATGTCATAGGTTCTCCATCACTGCCACAGGTCCTCCTGCTTCACTTCATTTGGACTTGACCCCTGTCCTTCCTGGAACTCTACTCCTCGCCAGTTTGCTCTTGTTGAACTGAAGTCCAGATACGATGCCTTCTGGCTGGCTCTGTTCTATTGCTGCCCTATCTCCAGCACAACAAGGTGATTATATTTTTAATTGCTTCTTCTCTCCATTCTCTGGTTTGGTATTGAAATAACTAACTGCCCTGTTAAGTTGTCACAAGCAGTACCTATGTGTCTGGAAGCTACAAAGTGGGGTGCCTTAAATAGCTAGCTATTCCCTATAACATGGTAGAAGAAAACCATCTCCAAAGTAAACAGAGGGAACTCACTTGACAGATAAAATAGATCAGGCAACGACACCTAATAAATAGTTTGCTTACCTCTAGGAAAACAAAACAACAACTTCTCTGGATTTTGTTCTTGCCAACCTTTAAAAGAAGTCATTTATTTTATAGTTCATTCCGTTATATGCTTGCAATCAATGAGCAAACTATTGCATTACATTTGCCCAACTTTCCTATCAAGACCACAGAATAAAGGAGTTGTTGGATTACATGTATATATCCCATTAAGATAGATGGAAAATATATATATAAATAATTGTGTCTCCTGAGCATAGGCAGCATGCAAAGATGTTTAAGGATGATCACAATAATGTCAAAATTTATGACAACTCATTTGCTATAATAGCAACTCTGAGTCACAATGAAGAATTGAGGACACATATGGGAAATAATTGCAGTAGGAAGGTAATCTGTGTATACAAAATTTTAAAAGAAGCAAAGTTCTCTGTTAACTTCAGTAGCATAAGTGCTATGCTGTCACTTCCTCCTAGGCCAGTGGTTCTCAACCTTGGCTGCACATTAGAATCACCTGGGAATCTTTTTAAAATCCTGATTTCTGGGCCTCATCCTCCGGAAATTCTGTTTCTTTGTTATGGGGTGAGGCCACAACATTAGTAACAAAGAAACAGAATTTCCAGAGGATGAGGCCCAGAAATCAGGATTTTAAAAAGATTCCCAGGTGATTCTAATGTGCAGCCAAGGTTGAGAACCACTGTCCTAGGCAGCCAATCGTAATGCAGGCCTCTCCAGGGATCTGAAATACACTGCATTTGCTACCATGGCAGTTTAGAAGTCTCAGAATTGTGGGGAATCCCCAGTGGCAGTGGAAAGGTTGTTTCTTTTCCCAATGTCACAGCCCATTAGAACACATACCGTTCCACATCAGTTGCACAAATACTGATTCTGCAAACAAAACAAGTAATAATGATAAAGGACAAAAGTATGTAGAGAAGCAAAATATCTAATTTAAAGAATAACATTCAACCTTTTTAGAGGGTAACTTGACAAGACCTATCAAAATTTTAGATGCACATACCTTTTGACTGTTAGGAACACATTGACATTTGCACTAACAAATAAAGATGCATACACAAAACCATTACTTGCAACATTGTTTGTGAATAAAATCCTTAAGTTGCTTTCAACCTTTAGCTATACAAACTAGGTTAAATAAACCATGATACATATTCTACTGTGAGGCCATAAAAAAACAATGAATCGGCATTATATGTAATAAACAAATTATCTGTAATATACTGTAAAATGAAAAAAGTTGCAAATTATTATATTATCTTTATGCTTTTATATAATTATATATGTGTACATAGTGCTTATATATATTGAATTTTTCTAAAAATATATGCAAGATGTTGTTAACCATTATTATCTTTGGAGGTTGCAAATGAGGGAGCTGAAAAACCTGAGCACTTTCACTCAGCACTTTATACTTTCTGTACTATTTTAGTGGTTTTATTTTTACTATTAGCCTGTATTAATTTGAAATAAAAACCAAAATGTTTAATAAAACCCACTGTGAGTAATAGTATATAAGTCGTCATACATTGTTGGAAAAAAGTGTTCACTGGTAACATATCCATGAGGGAAAATTTGGCATATTTTAAAATTAAAATGTGTATATTATTTGACCAAGCACTTCCTTCTCCAGAACTTTATTCTGCAGCTATGGTGACATATGCACAATATTGACATCGCAGTATTGTATATGAGAGCAAAAAGTGCAGCATTGCATATGAGACAGAGAGAGAGAGAAACATCGATGTGAAAAACATTGATTGGTTGCCTCCTGCACACACCCTGACTGGAAATCGAACCCAAAACCTAGGTATGTGCCCTGATGGGGAATGGAACCTGCAGTCTTTTGATGTACAGGATGATGCTCCAACCAACTAAGACACTCAAACAAGGCTCAAAACTTACTATGTGCCAAGTATAGTTCTAGGTCCTGAAATTCTCTGACCTTATGAAGCTTATATTTGGGGGAAGGGAGCAGATGCAGGGCAGAGACTAACAATAAAATTCAACATAATCAAGAATATATAGTATGGTATATAGTATGGTAGAAGGTGATAGATCCCATGGTGGGGGCGGGGGAGAGCAAATTCAGGTCACCTCAGGAATATAGAAAATGCAGAAGTGGAGGATGGAGGATAAATAAAAATACTATGTAAGGTGGCAATGGAGTCCTCACTGAGAAGGTGAGATTGAAGCAAAGATTTGAAGAAGGCAGATATCTGGGTAGGTGTCTACAGAAAGAGAAGTTCAGGCAGAAAAAAAATAGCTTGAGTAAAGACCTTAAGGTAGAAAGTGCCTGGTATGTTTAAGAGGCAAGAAGACCCGTGGGGCTGGGATAGATGATTGAGGAAGACAGGGTAGGAGCTGAGATCAGATGCATAACTTAGATCAGACACCCTACTTTGGCAATCTGCATGCCATGAAGAACTTCAGTTTTTATTGAGTGAAATAGAACCATGGCAGAGTTTGAGCAAAGTGGCATGATTTTGATTTATTTATCCAAGGGTCACTCCAACTGCTGTATGGAAATCAGATTGTAAGGAAAAGGGTTGAAAGAGGCTATTGCATAACCCAGGTGAAAGATGGTGGCGCTCCTAGTAGTGATGGTGATGGTGAGAAGTGAATGGATTTGAGTACTGCCCACAGGACTTCCTGATGGGTTGAATGTGAGGTGTGAGAGAAAGAAGCCAAGGATCATTCCAAAGTTTATCCAATCCTGAATGTAAGCCACTTGACATTTCCTCACTCAGGATCTTCCTGCAGCTTCTACAAAAGGAATGCCAGGTGGAAAAGACTAACAAAGAGCACTGGTCAGTTTGGCTCAGTGGCTAGAGCATTGCCCTGTGGACTGAAGGATGGTGGGCTCCATTCTGATCAAGGGCACATACTGCAGTTGCAGGCTCGATTCCCCACCCTGGTCAGGCTGCATGCAGGAGGCAACCAATTGATGTGTCGCTCTCTCTGTCTCTCCCCTTCCTCCCACTTAGGGGCCCAATGCACTATCTCTGTATCTGTATTATTATTTAATGTCAAAACCATGAAAATCTCTGATATTCTACCAATACCAAATTATCCTTAAAATAAGCCTGATTGTTGGCACCTTCTAACATGAAAAATTACATTTGTATAAGGCAAAAGATAAATGCATAAAAAGAAATAAGTGAAAGAAAAACAGCCAGCCAGCATGGCTCAGGAGGTCATAGTTTGATTCCCAGTCAAGGCACATGCCTGGGTTGCAGGCTCAGTCCCCAGTGTGGGGTATGCAGGAGGCCTGATCAATCATTCTTGCTTCTTCTCTGAAATCAATAAAAATATATTTTTTTAAAAAATAATTAAGTGGGGGGAAAAAGAAATAATCACTAGTTTTAAAAGATTTTACAGCAAGTGAAAAATATGGAATAGAAAGAAACTATCCTATATAATAAAAGCCTAATATGCTAAGCGTCCGATCATTGTTCAACCAATCAAAGTGTAATATGCTAATGATATGCTAAGGCTACTCAACCGCTCGCTATGATGTGCACTGACCACCAGGGGGCATACATTCGATCAGTAGGTTAGCTTGCTGCTTGGGTCCGGCTGATCTAGATGGGCCAGACATGCCCTGGAGCCCTCCCACCATCTCTCCCTGGCTGGCCAACCTCCCGCATCCCTCCCCAGCCCCGATTGTGCACCAGTGGGTTCCCTCAGCCTGGCCTGTGCCCTCTTGCAATCCAGGACCCCTCAGGGGATGTCAGAGAGCTTGTTTTGCCCAATCCTGCAGGCCAGGCCGAAGGACCCCACTGGTGCACGAATTCATGCACCGGGCCTCTAGTCCTTTATAATTGTGGGATAATCATAATTAGGTTCTAAGTAGTGGAAGGTAAAGACTGTCGTCCTCCTCTCAATGAAAGTGAACAACATATAAAAATTATATTAGTACATGAAATATTTATTAAATGTACATTTCTTCCCAGGCACGTTTCTAAGCATGAGGGTATAGCAGTGGACAAAACAAACAGAAAGTGAGTGCCCCCTTGGATTATACATTCCAGTAAAAGATTATAATCCCCATTTTTTTAATGAGTCATAATTGCAGTCATTTATTTTAGGTAACTAGTATATGAGTTTGGTCGTGATGATCAATAGGAATCTATCAATCAGATTTCACAAAATGATCTTTGGCTTTCCTTTTGGTTTTTAATACCTAATTCTAATCTGAAGTAAAAACAATTTGGCTCATACTTGAGTTTAGAGAGTTCAGAATAATTCTTTCCCTTACAAGTTAAAAAAGTGGTACAAATTACTGCTACATCTGGTCTTGGCTATGGCAATTAATGAGCATAGAAAATGTAAAAAAACAGAGGTTTCCAAATGAAAAGGGAGGAATTTAGGATGTGATATGATTTGGTTGGACTGGAAAAGGAGATCAATAAAAAATATTTTTAAAAAATAAATAAAAATAAATAAAATGGGGGTGAAATCATGCCTACCTCATAGGGATTTTAAGAACATTCAATATATTTTAAAAAGATGCGGGGACATTAGAGCATGGTTCCAAAGTCTGAGGCCACCGCTAAAGTTCTCAAAAATGCAAATTCAGACTATGTAAACACAGTAAGTCCATATGATGGAGTAACTGGTACTCAGCCAGACTTCCCATAGTAAGAAACTATAAAAATGGGAAAAATACACAAAGCAACTGTTGTCGGGAAGCAGAGACAGTACTGAACTGTAATCCAAAAAAAAGAAGCAAAAGCCACAAAGCAAGTCCCACAACTGCCCCCACTTCTGCCTGAACAATTCCCCAACTCCAGCTCCTTGTCTGCTACTATTTAAAGTTGTCGTGTGAAAGATGAGGCTTATTGGTCATTCATAGACAATAAAGGTAAGAACAGTTGATGAATAAAGGTAAGAACTGCCTTAGGAGACAGTTCATCGTAACCAAATGAAATGCTGCCCAGCTTCAAATTTTGTCACCCAAAGATAGAATAGACTGCTTTATAAGGCACTGATTTCCTGCCATTGAAAAAAAAAATCAACCAAGGTAAGTAAACCAGTTGTTATAGGGTGGTGTGGTGAGGATTCTAACATTAAAGGTGTCAATGAATAGGATGAGTTGCTCTCAACTTAAACTTCCCATGACCAGGTCTCTGGGAAACACACAAAGGTCCTGAAGACCTTTGTCACTATGAATGCCTTAAATGTCTCTTCCATTTCTACATTCCCTGCCACTGACTCGAGGCAGGTGCTAATAAATCTGCTGAATAGAGTATGGTTGTAAAGTTACATAAGTTACTCCCCATTCTCCCATGTCCCCTAGAGAAATACCAGCACATTTAGAGGAGAGGTGTAAAAACAGGCTGTGCAGAAAATGCCCATCCACAATGGAGTAATTGGTACTGAATTAGACCTCTCCCAGTGAACAGCTATAAAACTGAACAAAATATATGAGGCGACTGTTTCAGACAGCAAGCAACACACATATAAGACTGCAATTCCAGAAAGAAGCATAACTCACAAGGCCAGTCCCACTATTGCCCCCTCTTTCTGCCTGGGGACAATTTCCCAACCACAGCACAGAGAGCTGGAGCCCGAGCAGAGAATGGCACACCTGCCAAGCTGACGAGACAGAGAACAGAATTCAGAGCGAGTAAAATGACTGGAATCTGCAGGCTGTAGACAGGAGGGAGCTGTGCAAAAGAGGCCACAGATATCCATGCAGAGGGCCTTTCCTATGAGTCCAGGGCTGAGAGCTGGGCGGTATGTGTGGGTGAGGTCACACGTGGCAGAGCCGATCTTGGTTGCTTTGTGGAGGAGAGAAAAAGTAGAGTTACTAGAGGTCAAGCAGTGCTGCAGAAAGAGCAGCTCCATGGAACACCTGGAGCTTGGCCCACCAGACTCGAAAGAGTTTGTTAACAACAACCCTGGCATGCAGCTGAGACATCGGTACCACCACACCTCAGAAGAAAGGCTCATTCCCTATCGTGCATAAGGAAGCCTAAAACTGAGTTCCAAAAAGATGTAAGAGACAGGTCTTGTAATGTGAATGAAGAAAAAGCTTTGCCTACCCGGTATGACTCAGTGGTTGAGTGGTGACCTATAAACCAGGAGGTCACCGTTTGATTCCCGGTCAGGGCACATGCCTGGGTTGTGGGCTTGATCCCCAGTGTGAGCGTGCAGGAGGCAGCCGATCAATGATTCTCTCTCATCATTGATGATTCTATCTCTCTCTTCCTCTCCCTACCTCTCTCTCTAAAAAGAATGAATAAAAACATATTTAAAAAGAAAAGAAAAAAGCTCTCTCTCTAAAAAAAAAAAATCAATAAAAACGTATTAAAAAGGAAAAAAAAAGAGTTTTGCCCAAAAGTAATTACAAGAAAGGCTAATATATCGCCCGTCTGGCATGGCTCAGTGGTTGAGCATCGACCTATGAACCAGGAGGTCATGGTTTGATTCCCAGTCAGGGCACATGCCCAGTTTTTGGGCTCCATCCCCAGTGGGGGTGTGAAAGAGGCAGCCAATCAATGATTCTCTCTCATCATTGATGTTTCTATCTCTCTCTCCCTTCCTCTCTGAAATCAATATAAATATATTTTTTAAAGAAAGGCTAATATAGTCTATAATAATAAAACTAATATGTGCTTTCTATGTTCTTCTAGACAGTGTGCTAAGCACTTTATATTGAGAATCCCAGTCCATCATTAGGACAACACTGTAAGGTAGTTATGATCTTTGTATGAAAGGAAGGTGGAATCCACTCACCCAAGCATCCAAGTTCACATGGCCAGTGAAGTGCGAGGCTGAGAATTCTAGGCCTGAGAAAGCCGATGGAAATTGTCTTCCTCGGGCTTTAGATCAATGATGTTTCATAAGCCCTCACAGGCTTGAACTACAAGCTGTGTATGTATATGGTCACAGTGAAATTTACATACAACAAATCATGGTAGTCCTCACCTAGGGACCCTGGAGGCCCAAGCAGACAGCAGCATCTTTTCCCAGGAATAGCTCACTTCGAGAAATATGCTTTTTACTTTTATTTAATGTAGTGAAAATGGAAGTGATTTGAACACTTCCTCTATCACAGAATGTGTGCCAGACTGGCTGGGGAGAGGTGACGATCCGATCCTGACCTGTATCTAAAAATCTCGATAATAAAAACAAAACCACTATTCACCTTATGATAAAGAATAAAATGAATGCTTTCAATACATATGACATAACCACCATAATGAAAACAGGCCTGAACATCAGATAAAGAGATTTATTATGGAAATTATAGTTATTTTGTCAGTTACATACAACTAAGAATACTATAGCATTAGTATTCAAATAATCCATAATGTCTTCAGTTATCTTTCTTCCTGTAAAAACTCATTGTCAAGTTCATTGATGGTTCCATAACAGTGCCTGGCACACAGGAGGTAGTGAAAAAAAATATTTGGGGAGGGAAATGAATAAAGATTTCCCTAGGGCAACAAAAGAGTACAATCACAGACCTTTTTAATCTGCCAAATGACACACACAAGAAGACATACTTATAAAAATGGCCACCCAGCGGGGCTGAAAGCACTGAACGCTGCTGCCTTTGGGCATCATTGGAATCTCTCTCCCGATGCAGCAAAGCTTGAAGAGCAATGAAAACACTGCTGCCTTTGGTAGGTTTACGTTCGTGGGAAACTAAGTTCCCAGAACTGCCAGGACTCTGAATCCACTGAAAGAAATTGCTTTTATTCAGTTCAGCATCATTTTCTGAAATTGTTTGATTCAATGCAATAGCATCTTCCTGGAAAGCTACTTGACATATTCTTTTTATATGAAAACAAGCATGGCTGTAATAGAGAGTGAGATGCTTTCGATTTTTCTTTCAAAATAAAACATGATCTTTGAAAGAATTTTCAAACCTTTACTTTGACATGTGAGGAGGGCATGATGCCATGGATTCTTTGAGGTTACATGTTTGTTCCTCTTTTCTCTCATTTAGTGATACCACAATGGGGAGGCTTAAGGAGCCCTGCAATTGGTGATAAAAAAAATCTCTCTCTCTCTCTCTCTCTCTCTCTCTCTCTCTCTCTCTCTCTCTTTCCATCTTTCTTCCAGATTTTCACCCTGCAGAAAGGTGCCCACATTGCCTATCTCACTGCTCCTCCCATTTCTGTAGTCCCCCTCTCTTCAAATGACAGTTGTTGATTCCATAGCAAATTTGAGTGACATTTTTTGCACAAAGTTCAACTGAAAGAGAAAAATATGTATTGCAATGTCTTTCTTTCAAAATAAATGCAGTTTTATTGTGTCCATGACAGGAAAAGAAGAGCGGAACTGTGTATCCTTTTTTGTGTTGTTGTTTTGGCATGAGAAAACAGCCAAGTTTCATATATACTTATATATGGGAACCCTGCATACATGAGAGAGTCAGAGATCCCACATGCAGGAGAGGTTCAGAGCTAGACAGGGGGACTGCTGTATAAGACACTCTGAGCTAGGGGTAAGGTCATGCACCCTGGAGGATTCAAAGGGTCATTGCAGGATGAGAAGAAGAACGATGTTTAGTAAATAAAAGTTTGCTCTGTATGTGGATGGGTGGAAAAGGTTATTGCTGCTAATCTGTTATGGGAGGGGAGAAGGGAAGAACATAAAGAAGGAGAGTTCAAAAATATAAATAATAAAATGGCAATAAATACATATCTATCAACAATTATTTTAAATACAAATGGATTAAATACTCTAATCAATGTCATGTGGATGGGTGGAAAAGGTTATTGCTGCTAATCTGTTATGGGAGGGGAGAAGGGAAGAACATAAAGAAGGAGAGTTCAAAAATATAAATAATAAAATGGCAATAAATACATATCTATCAATAATTATTTTAAATACAAATGGATTAACTGCTCTAATCAGAAGACATAGTGACTGAATGGAACAGTGTACTCTTAAATGTTCAAGCATCATTAATGAAGAGAAGAAAGGTTTTGAGGAAAAGATTGCTAGTTTCTATCAGACAAAATGCAAGTATTTAAGCATATCTGAGAAAGCAATATGGAGGCAGCTTGTTGATCTTTTTTAAAATATGTTTTTATTGATTTCAGAGAAGAAGAAAGAGAGAGAGAGAAACATCAATGATGAAAGAGAATCATTTATTGGCTGCTTCCTGCATGCCCCCTACAGGGGATCAAGCCCACAACCCAGGCATGTGCCCTTGACTGGAATCGAACCGAGGACCCTTCAGTCTGGTGGCCGATGCTCTATCCACTGAACCATACTGGCTAAGGCAGCTTGCTGATCTTGACTTTAAAGTCATAAATGGGGGCTCCATATGGGATACTCCCCATCCCCAACAGTATATTGGCTCTAACCCTTAGGGTCCCCTTTTCTCCTGTCCTCATTAGTTCAAAGATGATAATTGAAACAATGGTCAATGTGCAGAGTAAAATGAACTTGAGTTCTGGAAACCTAAAGGATAGACAGAAGAGCCCTTTACAGAGTAAAATATAGTAGCCATTGAGGTAGGAAGAAACCAGGATTAAGGTATGTTATGGCCCTGGCCTGTGTGGCTCAGTTGGTTGGACATTGTTCCATGTATCAAAATGTTGCTGGTTCAATTCTTGGTCGGGGCATATGCCCAGGTTATGGGATCAATCCCCAGTGGGGGTCGTGGAGGAGGAAGCTAATCGATGTGTTGCTCTCACATCGATGTTTCTCTCTCTCTTCCTCTCCCTTCCTCTCTCTCTAAAAATCAAAAAAAAATCTTTTTTTAAAAAGGTATGTTATTTTTTAAATTTATCTTTATTGTTGAAAGTATTACAGATGCCCCCTTTGTTTTTTTGTTGTTGTTCTCCCATTGACCCCCTCCACCCTGCACCGCCCCTCCCAAGCCTTCACCATACTATTGTCTGTGTCCATGGGCTATGCATATATGCATATAAATTTCCAGGTTAATCTCACCCTCCCATCCCCAACCCCCACCTTCCTTCTGAAATTCATCAGTCTGTTATGGAAACCAAGAGCCAAGAAATGTTTGAGAGAGTAGGAATAGTTCACAACAGGAAACTGAGACAGAAAAATGTATTGGATTTAGCTTTAGGAAAATTATTAATGGCTTTGATAAGATGATGGAGCTGATTTGGAGGTGAAAAGTAGATATAGCACCCACCTCACTACATTTCAATTATCTATTGACACATCTGTCTCCTTTAAGAGACTGTAAATTTCCTCCAGGGCATTGTCTCTGTCTCCCTCACATCTGTCTCCCGAGAAGTCGCCACATTTTCTTTAGAGCAGAAATGTAGTAACTAATTAATAAATATAAAGATCTTGGAAATGAAAAAGGAACTTGAATTAATACCTTTATTATTACATGAAAATGTTAAGAGCAATATAAATTGGTATTCTGTGTTCATATAAGAATCAACACCATTGGAAAACAGCGATGATTACCACTCTCTGATGGGAAACCAACTCAATTAATGAGCACCCTTTCCCATCCGAGAAGGCCATTATTGAAATTTCCCATGTTATTACATTATAGCATGGATATAAAAGTCTTCTACTTTGTTGATAATCACACTATTACATTAGCACTCTCTGAATTAATGTGCTATTCATTTGATTAAATAAAATAAATATCATATTAAGTCATATTGACTACACTGTGTGTGCTTTAGAAAAGCCACAGGGAGAAGGATTTCCATAAAGATTTTCTGTGTAGCTGAACAGTTTCCATTCTTGGTTGGTCAAGCACATAATATTTTAATGCTTTAGATATGACAGATTTCAGATTATTCAAGTTAGAATAAATGAAAGCATTCTTCTTTTGCCAGGAAGGATTGCTTTCCTGCATCTGATCTTAGTTACCATTTCAAAGAAGAATCAAGCCTCAAAAAGAGAAAAAAAAAATTAATAGCATATTTTGTTTGGCCAACCAGATAAAAACATTAGCCCCCAATGAAAATATGAATTAATGATAAGCAATAATAGACCTTGGGAATTCCCAGGATTCAGTATGTCAAAACAAATCTGCTGCTTTTCCTCGACTTGTATTTAAAAAAAAAAAAAAAAAAAAAAAAAACTAGGGTAAAAAAAAAAATCTTCCAATCTTATTCTTCAATTCTTAGAATTTAAAACCTGTGGGAGCCCTAGCCGGTTTGGCTCAGTGGATAGAGTATCGGCCTGCAGACTGAAGGGTCCCACGTTTGACTCCAGTCAAGGGCATATTCCCGGGTTGCAGGCTTGATCCCCAGTAGGAGGCATGTAGGAGGCAGCCAATCAATGATTCTCTTTCATCACTGATGTTTCTATGTCTCTCTCCCTCTCCCTTCCTTTCTGAAATCAATAAAAATATATTTAAAAAATGAAAATAAATAAAACTTGTGGGAAACACTTATAATCAAGTCAATAGATTCTTCTGATGTCCAGAAATACAGACTAAAGAATTAAAACTAAAACTTGAAAATCATTCAGAAATATTGACTCTGGATACCTTTAAGTTGGTTGGTGTTAATTTATATCACATGGTTTTGAGAGTGGGTGAATGAAGAAGAAGCTGATAGATATAAGACCTCACTTTTGTTCGATTTAAAAAAAAACAACACGAAAATAATACTGCCCACTGTGAAAGGGGTTTTAGGAAAAGACTAGGCAACTTGATTCTACTTAGCCTGATAAGTCTGACTTGAACCAAAATGTTCCCAAATACACTCAAACACCTGAAAAGCACAAATATTTTTCACTGGTTTTTATAGTCTAGAAAGGATATATGACTTAGATAAGTTGTTTTTATAATCTCCATAAACAACTAAGCAATCCTTGTCTCTACCATTAACTGCATTTGGGAACCAGGCTCTGCACGATTCTTGTCCACTGGTGGCCAGGATCTCCCAGATGGAAACTCTATATAAAAGTACAAAAAACAAGTGACCAAAATTTCTCAGAAGGTACAGACTCTACTTTGCTAAAAACTATGAAATATAAAAATAAGTCAGACAGAGAAAGACAATATGGTATTTATATGTGGAATTTCACTTACTGGTATATGTGGAATATAAAAAAATAAAATAAAATAAATGAACAAACAGAACAGAAATGGACTCACAGACAGAACAAACTGCTGGTTGTCAGAGGGGGGCAGGGGAGGAACTGCATTGGGAGTAGAGTCAATAATCCTATTTAATAAAAGCCTAATATGCTAAGTGTCCGTTTAACCAATCAAAGCGTAATATGCTAATGATATGCTAAGGCCGCTCAAGGGCTCTCTATGACATGCACTGACCACCAGGGGGCAGACGCTCTGACCAGTGGGTTAGCTTGCTGCTGAGTTGGGACTGAGTGAGACGGGCTGGACACACCCTGGAGCCCTCCTGCAGTCCTTCCCCGGCTGGCCAACCTCCCGCATCCCTCCCTGGCCCCAATCGTGCACTGGTGGGGTCCCTCGGCCTGGCCTGCACCCTCTTGCAATCTGGGATCCCTTGGGGGATGTCGGAGAGCCTATTTGGCCTGATCCTGCAAACCAAGCCGAGGGACCCCACTGATGCACGAATTCGTGCACCAAGCCTCTCGTATTGTAATAACTATGAATGGTTAGGTGGGTACTGGAAATATCAGGGAGAACACTTAGTAAAGTATATGATGATTGTCTAAACATTACACCTGAAACCAATAAAAAATAATATTGGAAGAAAAAAAAAGAAATACAACCAAAATATCTCAGAAGGCAGACTTTCTACTTTGCTAAAAACTAGGAAATACAATGTGCTAGCTTTTGTTTTGAGTAATGAGGCTGTCCATATGTGCACCATAGCTGTTAGAGTAACATTTTTGGAGTAACACTACTGATTCGAGCAAGAAGTAAAGGGGGAGAAGTGGGAAGGACTTAAATATATCCGTGGCACTGAATTTAAGGGAGCTGTTGGTTTACTATCATCTAAAATCTGCTAATGGAAAACAGTTGCCCATTTCTGAGTGAGGAAGTTGGGTCAAGTCCAAATTACTTCTTTCTGTCATTCTGTAGGTAGGTGGGTCTTTCCTCCAGTCTTGACAGCTGTGGCCTGGGTATCACAGTCACTTATGACTATGTCTCATTACTCTCCATGAAGGGCTGATCACAGCTGAGTAAGAGGGATCCCCCTATAAACACTGAGACAGAAATTCGAAATCTTGCTGAAATTAATTCTAGTGGGGTATGAATTAAACATGATCAAATGTTTTATAGTCACATAATGCCTCTGCAAGTGCCCTAAAAATTTTGTCAGAGTCTCAGTTTTAAATTTTAATCAGAAGTTTATTTTTCCCTGTTAAAGGAAATATCTCTTCAACAAACTTGTTAAGACATGTCAGTAAGAAAGAGACTTCTAGCTAAAGTAATTTAGTAAAGGCTTCGTCTGTGAATACAAGTATGTATTAGTTGGTTGATTTATAAATTACAGAAACACATACAATAACCAAGTAATTATATGTAACTGAACACGGATGTATTGAGGATAGTTTCAAGACAGACTTACAATTTTAAACAGATAAATTTATCCAAGTAGATTATCTGAAAACTCTTAGAAATAATTTATTGATCCGTAAATGAATATTCCTTTCAGTACAGAAATGCTGGAGAGGATAGGGAATGATCTCATTTTAGAATGACAAATGCTGAAAAAGCTGAGCAATGAAGTGTGGATCTCTGCTGCTGGAAGAAAATATATTTGGTTAGCAACATGCTCTCATGTTTTCATTGGTAACAAGGGAACATTTGTTTTCAAATTGCCTTTCATTTTCATGGCTGTGATTCCTGGAATAATAATTATATCCTCTAAGTCTGTGAGATAGATCTGTGTGGATATAATATGTAAAACAACACCTCGCCTTTCACCATGGGATCTTTAAGTGTAACTGGGTCCAGAGAGGTTAAGTGACATGGCCCAGGTCTCCTGACATCAAACCCAGTTCTTTTCTCTTGGCTTCAGGTTATCATCTTATCCCTCCTAATGATCCGTGAAAGAGGATCCAAAGTAAGACTGAAGGAAAGAAATATTTCTGAGAAGTCATATTGTATAAATGCATTTACTCTTAAAAATAATTTGAGGTGTGGAACAGTGCTATAATATAAAAATACAAAAAGATGGGGATAAAAATAGGCTATGGTGCAAAAGAGCCTCTAAAAGTGACTTCCTGCAAAGAAACCAGTAAACGGTTTTAGACCAGAGGCAGAGGGATGCCTTATGAAGGGAAAAGAAAAGGTGAGGAAAATGCAATTCTCCATGCCAAAATGGACCTATTTTGAATGAAATTACATTGCTTTCACAAATTATATTGTTTCCGTGGATTGCATGGCATTATTTGTGGCCCTATGAACTTCCTCAGTAGACCAAACAAAAATATTTTGGAAATTAAAAATAAAATAAAAGGTAACTTGAGGTTATTGGGGTTATTTAAAATCCAAATAATAGTTCTACGTAGGAGCCTAAATAAGGTGTTTGCCTCATCATCTGATACATCCCTATCTCTGTCAGTTCCATGTCATTCATAAAAGGCATAATAATTATGCCTCCTTTTGACTTTTTCAAGTCACTGATATACTTAGTGGATACATTTAATTATTTGGGGAGAAAAGTTTACATTATGATATGAAAATTAAATATTAAAAATTATTTTATTCCTGTCTTCTGAAGCCTGGGCTAGACTTAGTCAATTGCTTCCAAAGAACATAATGTTGAGAAAGTAACTTAACAGTGGTAACACCTAGCAAAGGCTATCTGGCCAGGTGGTCAAGGTTAACATCACTGGGAATAAATCATGTTGATAGCATATCCCTGGTATGTGATGAAAAGGGTACACTACCTCTATGGCATTGTTCCCCAAAATTCATAACCCTTGCCTCATCATGAGAAAGAAAATCGGGCCAATCCAAGTCTACAAAATACCTGATAAGTACTCCGCAAAACTGTCAAAGTCATCAAAAACAAGGAAAGACTGAGACGCTGTCACAGACCAGAGAAGACTAAGGAGACAGGATGACTAAATGCAATGTGGTATCCTAGATGGCATCCTGGGACAGAAGAAGGACATTAGCGGAGAAACTAGTGAAATCCAAATAAAGCCTGCTGTTCTGTTAATAGCAATGCACCAATATTGGTTTCTCAGTTTTTACAAGTGGTTATGTAAGAAGTTAAAAGAGGAAAACTGAGTGCATGGTATATGGGAGCTCTCTGTACTTCTCTTGCAACTTCCCTGTAAATCTAAAACTATTCCAAAACCCCTTTACCTGTTGTACCCAGCCCCCACCCCAAAGCCCCTCCCCTCTGACAGCTATCCATCTGTTTTCAGTGTCTATGAGTCAAGGTAAAGAGATGAAGAAGAAGAAGGAGGAGGAGGAGGAGGAGGAGGAGGAGGAGGGGAAGAAGAAGAAGAAGAGGAAGAGGAAGAGGAAGAGGAAGAGGAAGAGGAAGAGGAAGAAGAAGAAGAAAGGCACAGACAACAGTATGGTGATTGCCAAAGGGAAAGGGGGTGGAGGGAGGTGGAAGAGGCAAAGGGGAATAAATGATGATGGAAACAGACACTTTGGGTGGCGAACACACGATGCAATATGCAGATGATGTATTACAGAGTTGTGCACTTGAACCCTGAATGGTTTTATTAACCAATGTCACCCCAATCTACACTAATAAAAGAGAAACATGGTAATTGGCATACGACCGCTACCCTTCCCATTGGCTAATCAGGGAGATATG
>NW_005354829.1:1581354-1606752 GCF_000412655.1 Myotis brandtii | reverse complement strand
GCTGCACCTAGGGATTGGGCCTGCCCTCTGCCACCCGGGAGCAGGCCTAAGCCAGCAGGTCGTTATCTCCCGAGGGGTCCCAGACTGCGAGAGGGCACAGGCCGGGCTGAGGGACCCCCTCTCCCTACCCGAGTGCACAAATTTTTGTGCACCGCGCCTCTAGTAGCTTCAATAAAAAAATAAAATTTTAAGAAAAAAGAAGTACAAATTGGTAGTTACAAAATAATCACAGGATGAAAAGTAATAACTATGTATGGTGCCAGGTACATGCTTAAATTCTCAGGGGGGATCGCTTTGTAAATTATATAAATTGCCCAACTAGTATGCTGTACACCTGCAACTAATATAAAATAATATTTAATGTAAACTGTAATTGAAAAAATAAATAAAAAACAATTCCAAAATAACTTGTTTATATTAAAATAGTGATAATTGCATCTACAGTTTCTGAATATGTAAATCAGATCATATAGAAAGAGTAACTGCAGGAAAAGAGCATGAGTCTGGATCTAGACTGCCCAACTTTGAATCTCAGTTCTGCCACCTGCTACCTCCATGACCCTGCATTATGGCTATACTTACTTATCTTTAGAAATGAAAGAATAGCTTATCTACTTCATAAGGTTACCAATGGATTAAAATTATTAATCATGCAAAGTGTTTAAAACCGTGCTTATCAGCTAGCTATTTAAGTACTCTATTAGTTACAACTGTTATGGTTATTATTTATTAACACAAGTTTAAAAGCTTAGCTCTAGTTCACAGTGAATAGAATACAAGCAAATGATGATATACTGACAAAACAAACCAACTGATATAAATTCTACTCCATTAGTAATAATAGTAAAGTATTTCAAAGGTGGAAAGTAAAACTTCTCTTCATCAATCAGACCCTATTAAGAATATTAGACTGCGTCTGGGTATTAATCTTTCAATCAGATATTAACAAATAAGTTTCTTCTGACAAAGACCATTAGGATACCCAATAGAAACTGTGCCATAGAAAGATGCATTTGGAAAACCTGGGAAAGTTTAACCTAGAAAATAGAAAATTTATGGAGAATAGAATACCTGTTTTAAAAATATGAAATATTTTCACATTTAAATAATTCAATATTTATAACAATTTTAAAGCAAAACTTGGAAGGAAATTAAATAACTTATTCATACAAGACAACTACTAATACTTAGTAAGGACCAGAAATATGGTTTAAGCTGCACATAAAAAATATTAACAGAACTGTCTCCTCAAGAATCTTATATGTACTCTATTATAATAGAGTTACATTTATGATCTGTCTATAATATGCATTTTTAATGTTTGTTTAAGTATGTTACTCATTAATGTGCTAAGATGTCTTGAAGGGGACAGTCCACAAAATGTGTGCAAGTGATGGCTTTTTAAAATGTTAATTTCTCAAGTTCTATTTAAAACAGAGCAGAAAAGAAGTTACATGTTTTAAAACCCTAAGGTATATTTAAAAAATAGAGTACGATTCTATGAGGAAAAGAAATATGAAAATGCTTCCACAATTCCCTTCCTACGTTATAACCTTATAAGATATTTCTTCTTAACATTATGCCCAGCATGGTGCCTTCCTCACTTAGATGCCAAATATGTTTTATGAAGATTTGAAACATTAGAGGCCATCTGCAGCACATGGACCCAAATATTGTAAATTCCCCTCTAGAAATGGGACTATATCACATAACGATTAGAGATACAGGAAAGAGCAAACCTGTATTTATTTTGCATAACTAAATCAGGAAGTGTTGAAGACTATCATCCTGCCTCTGTAACAGTCAGTTCATTTTGATAGATGGGCCCCACTTACTGTATATAGTTCGGAATTGCTTTCTCCCTCAAACCAGAATGCTTTCTGTTAGTTTAACTTCATGCATTAGCAGTAGACATCATTTAGTTCTAGAAATAACACCTGCGAACCCTCCATCAAAGCAGAGTTTGTAGCTATCAGGTCCTCTATACTGCGCAAATGGAATGAATTAAGAGTTTTAACAAGTTGAGTGAACCAGTAGCAATTAAAATAATAGAGGACTCACAGAGGACTGCCAGAGAGATGATGTTATTCTTATATCAAAATGTTATAATTGGTTGAAAAAAAGAGATAGAGGAAGACATAAACAAATGGAAGAACATACCATGTTCATAGATTGGTGGAATCAACATCATTAAAATGTCCATACTACTCAAAGCAATCTATAGATTCAATGCAATCCCCATTAAGATACTAACAGAATATTTCACAGACCTAGAACAAACTCTCCAAAAATTCATATGGAATAGAAAAAGACCCCAAATAGCCACAGCAATCCTGAGAAAGAAAAACAAAGTTGGAGGGATCACAATATCAGATGTCAAGCTATATTACAAAGCCACTGTTCTCAAAACTGTCTGGCACTGGCACAGGAACAGACATATAGACCAATGGAACAGAATAGAGAACCCAGAAGTCGACCCAAGCCATTATGCTCAATTAATATTTGAAAAAGGAGGCAAGAGCATACAATGGAATCAAGATAGTCTCTTCAATAAATAGTGTTGGGATAATTGGACAGATACATGCAAAAAAAATGAAACTAGACCACCAACTTACACCATACACAAAAACTCAAAATGGATAAAGGACTTAAATGTAAGATGGGAAACAATAAAAATCTTAGAGGAATCCATAGGCAGCAAAATATCATACATATGTCGGAGCAATATCTTTACTGATACAGCTCCTAAGGCAATGGAAACTAAAGAGAAAATAAACAAATGGGACTACATCAAAATAAAAAGCTTCTGCACAGCAAAAGAAACCATCAACAAAACAAGAAGAAAGTCCACTGCATGGGAGGACATATTTGCCAATGTTATCTCCGATAAGGGTATAATCTCCAAAATTTACAGGGAACTCATACAACTTAACAAAAGAAAGATAAATAATCCAATCAAAAAATGGACAAAGGACCTAAATAGACACTTTACAAAAGAGGACCTACAGAAGGCTAAGAGACATATAAAAACACTAGAGGCCCGGTGCACAAAATTTGTGTGCAGGGGAGGGGGAGGGAGGCATCTCTCAGCCCGGCCTGCACCCTCTCCAATCTGGGACCACTAGCTCCTAACCACTCACCTGCCTGCCTGCCTGATCACCTCTAACCCCTCTGCCTGCCTTCCTGATTGCCCCTAACCACTCTGCATGCCTGCCTGATTGCCCCCAACCGCCTCTGCCTGCCTGCCTGATTGCCCCTAACTGCCTCTGTTTACCTGCCTGATCGCCCCTAACTGCTCTCCCCTGCTGGCCTGATTGCCCCTAACTGCTCCCCTGCCGCCTGAACGCCCCTAACCACTCTGCCTCAGCCCCCACCACTGTGGCTTTGTCCAGAAGGATGTCTGGAAGATGTCAGGTCTAATTAGCATATTACCCTTTTATTAGTATAGATGCTCAAAGTCACTAATCATCCGAGTGATGCAAATAAAACGACAATAAGGTACCATCTCACACCTGTCAGAACAGCTGTCATCAACAAATCAACAAATGACAAGTACTGGAGAGGATGCGGAGAAAAAGGAACCCTCATGCACTGCTGGTGGGAATACAGACTGGTGCAGTCACTATGTAAAACGGTATGGAGTTTCCTCAAAAAACTAAAAATGGAGCTCCCATTTGACCCAGTAATCCCACTTCTAGGAATATATCCCAAGAAATCAGAAACACCAATCAGAAAGGATATATGTACTCCTATGTTCATAGCAGCACAATTTACAATACCTAAGATTTGGAAACAGCCTAAGTGCCCATCAGCAGATGAGTGGATTAAGAAACTGTGGTACATCTACACAATGGAATGTTACGCTGCTATAAAAAAGAAGAAACTCTTACCATTTGCAACAGCATGGATGGAACTGGGGAGCATTATGCTAAGTGAAATAAGCCAGTCAGAGAAAGATAAATATCACATGATCTCACTCATTTGTGGAATATAATGAACAACATAAACTGATGAACCAAAATAGAGCCAGAGAAAAAAAATATTTTAGAATATAATAGAAGTAATCCTGTTATTTTCAGATTTTTAATATTTTCTACAGCTTTTATGATATTATACTATGTTAGTACAGTTTTGGTAATATTATATTTAAAAATATTTTTTCTTGAAATATTAATTTTATTGCATGTAATATTATATTTAAAATCGTTTTTCTTGAAATATTGTTTATTGCATGTAACTATTATATTTAAAATCATTTTTCTTGCAATATTGATGTTTATTGCATGTAAAAAAATACAAAAACAAAACAAAAAAGTGTTATAATTGGAATAAGGGGAGAAAGAAGAGAGAGAAAGGAAGGCAAGAAGGGACTCTTTGAAGATCACTCTTTAAAAAAAATTTTTTTTTATTGATTTCAGAGAGCAAAGTAGAGGGAGAGAGAGATAGAACCATCAGTGACGACAGAGAATCATTGATCAGCTGCCTCCTGCATGCTCCTTATTGTGCCCTGATCGTGAATCGAACAGTGACCTCCTGGTTCATAGGTCGAAGCTCAACACTGAGCCACAGCCAGGCAAGAGGTCACTCTTTGAAGTCCTTTCATTGTCCGGGATGACTGAAATATTTGAGTAAATGACTTGCCCAATGACCTGGCTTCCTTGACACCCACATCAACAATCCACCTGCAAGACTACATCAGGCTCACTATTGAAACCTGACACCTGAAGCAAAACTCTTAGTCATCCTGCTATGGACACAGCCTCCCATCCTCCCTCTCCATCAACTCTGCCTCAATTCTTGAATCTTACCAGAATAACATTCTATTCTACAGTCCCTGATACTTTCTCCTTTCTGTCCTCACTTTCATTTACTCTTCACTAAATCCATAGACAGTGATAACATCCTAGTCCTGGTGTGGGAACCCTAATCAGAGTATGGATGTTCAAGGTCAATTTGCCATATGCATGGGCAAAGGCAATGACACAGCGGTTTTACTGTATGCACTGCGCAGTGTACCTTTCTATAACCCAAATATTGATGTCACTATTTGGCAAAAGAGAAGCCTCTTTTGTCTGAATTGGTATAAAGATGTGCTGTGGACCAGGCAATGCCTGGCTGCTTTGTAGGGCTACTTTGAAGAACTGTTTTGTCTGATGGCTCCTTGTTAGCAATGGCTGCTTGGTCTGCAATAAAGTCTTTCTTATATGCCGATGACTGCTCATATCATCTTCCAATACCCGGCGTCCGAGGAGCAGTGCTCTGACACCTGGGTACACAGGTGTGTTCAGTATGTGGAAATTCGTCAAGCTGTACTTCTATGATATGTGCACCTTTCTGTTTGTATTGCAGACTTCAGTAGAGTTTACTTTTCAATCCAGGGCCCATAACTTCAACTACTTTCTTGCCAAATGCTCTATCTCCCTTGTTCTTTTGTCCTTTCCATGTGTTGAGCCTCATCTCTATTTGAATCCAGCTATTTGCCCTCCCTGCACTTTTCACCATGCTCTTCAGCACTGCTGGGAGGGAATCGCAGGATCCCACAGACAGATGTTACTAGAAATACGTGGTTTCTCACCTTCCTGCCTCCAAATCTAAAAACACACTTGCACCTTTTCTTCTTCATTTAGTTGCAAAGACAGGCAGTTGAGAACCTTTACCAGGGTCACCCTCCTCCCCTGTGCTCAGATCCAGGGGTCACCCTCCTGCCTGCTGACTGTCTTAGGGAACTCAGGCCATTGTATGTGTTCTCTCTGTGCTCTGTTTTGACCTGTTTCAACTGGACCCTTCCCATCAGCTTTCAGGTCTGCTCAAATCTTCCAGTTTATTTTCTAAAAACCTCGCTTACCTATGCTATTCTCACTCCATAATTGTTTCGTTCAACAAATATTGATTGAGCAACTATGATATATCAGATACCAGTGACCCAAACAGACAAAAATCCTGTTCTCCTGGACTTATTACCTAGTAATAGCAAGCAATCATATAGACTGTGAGAGAATCGTGTTCTGAAGAAAAATAAAGTATGCTGAACAGAGAGGGAATCGCATAAGGCAGCACAATTTTAAGTAGGTTGCTTAAAGAAGACCCACTGAGAAATAATTGAACAAAGTGCTAAAGGTCGTGGGCCATGAGCCATATAGAGACCTGGGAAAAGCATTCCAGGAAGAGGATCCTCCTTCTCTTCTTCTTCTCTATGTACTTTCCATGGCTTGGGATAGTCTAACTCCAATTTCTGCCTCCGTTCTCATGTGGGGTAGAAGAAACTTTCTCCCACCCTTCTGAGATTCTCTTGGCCAATCTAATTAAATTGACATGAGACAGATTAACAAGAGAAAATAACCAAATTTAATTATATACATATGTATGGGAGCCCCACATACATATGTGAATCAAAGACCCCACATACATGAGTGGTTCAGAGACAGAAGATGAAAATGAGGCATATATGACATTGTGAGCTAAGGATGATGTAAGGTGCCTTGCAAGAGGAAGGTCATTGCAGGAGGATAAGAACAGATGTTCAGTAATTAGTAGTTTGCTCTGCCATATAGATAGGTCAAAAGGGTTATCTCTGATCAACTCTTATGATGAGCAAGGGCCATAATTTAAATTCTTCTAGGTAATTAAATGAGGGCAGTTTCTCCTGAGGCTGCAGGGTCTCTGTTGCTTTTAGCTCAGAATAATCCACTGACCAGAGAGGCACATCTTGGGGTGACTCGTAGTATGTATACTCAGCATAACTCCAGTCTCTGCCACCCATCTGTTTCTGTGTCTTCTCTTGGATCTTCTTATAAGAACCCTTGTCATTGGATCTAGAACCCATCTATGTAATCCAAGATGAACTCATCTCGGGATCCTTAACACCTGCAAAGACCCTTTTTCCAAATAAGATCACACTCACAAGTTCCCTGGATTAGGACATAGGCATGTATTTTGGGGGGACCACCATTCAATCCACTACACTCACACATATTTCAAATGTGCGACTATGTTCAAAACTAAACTTGATCTTCCCCCAATCACCCTTTGTCTCAATCTGCTCCTCCTACAGTGCTTTCTCAGCAAATATCTCTATTATCTATTCCATTACCACTGTCCTATCTTATTTTACCATCTTCTCACAAAAAACATTCTATCTTGTCTACCTGCTTCCAACTTTGCTCCTATTCCAAGTCACCCTTCACAGTTCCAAGCCTGTGAGGTCCTGCTAATAATCTCATCCTGTTTTGCCTCCTTTAGTGTCACATTCCAGAGGCTTACAAAACACCACACCCCATTTCCCATGCTCTGGAGCCATCTACTTTTCCAGAATGACTGCTTAGCACTCCCTGCCTCACACTTCTCTCAAATCCTCAACCCGGCCATTCCTAATGTAAAACTCTCAGGTCATCATTTATGCTAATCTCTCCAAGAGAAACACTCTATTCTCCACCCCCACTCCAAGTCATTTCCTACTTATTCTTAAAATTTCCCCAAGAAGCTTTCCCTGACCTGTTAAACAATAATAATAACAGTAGGTACCTTGCACATCAATTAACATCCATGTTATCATTTATTAATGTCATTGTTAATTGCCATTCTCTTTAAGTAGATTGTAACACGAGGCAAACAGGGACCATGCATTTTTGCTCCTTGATGTGAACTCAGCATTCAGCTCATTGCCCAGCACGTAGTAAAGCATAACAAATGCATGTAATTAATTAATTAATGATTAGAGGGGACCAGCTGAGAGATGGGTTCAGGGTGGGCTGTTTTCTCTGGAACACAATTAGTTCACTCAGCATCATCAGAAAAAAATCCTATCCACCATTTTCTTTTCCACAACAAAACTTGAATGAAACAACTGATCATTTCTTATCTAAAGGCCATAACCTGGGGGTCCTAAAACACTCATCTGCTCAAAATTTCATAAACCCAAATAAGCAAAGCTGACATTCAATTTTCAAGCACACAACTTTTTTTTGCCATTAAAGGAAGAGATCTATATTTCCAAATTGCAACTCCTACATGGAATGTTAAAGCTAGAAGGGCCTAGAGAGGATCAAACCCACCACCCTCTTTTTACAAGTAATGCAGTCAGCTGAGAGGACGACACTGTTTTTTAATGACAGTGCCTGTACAAGGACTCTTAACTATCGTTACAGTGGCTTCCAGTCTGCCTGGCTGCTTCTCATTGGAGGATGGGGGAGGCGGGGTAACAACAACAACACACAATGCCCACCACAGAATTATGCTGCAAACCATATAACTGTTTGGGGATCATTAGAGACTTTCTCATCCTATAATAAAAGCGTAATATGCTAAGTCTCCAACCAGGGGGGCAGACGCTCCGACTGGTAGGTTAGCTTGTTGCTGGGGTCTGGCTGATAGGGACTGGGTGAGAGGGCTGGACATGCCCCGGAGCCCTCCTGCAGTCCCTCCCCAGCCAGCCCTCATCTGCCCAATTGGGATTGGGTGAGATGGCCCCAATCCCCTGATCAGGCCTCTAGTAGATTATAAGAGCAGGAGCCCCCATCGGCCCAATTGGGACTGGGCGAGACAGCCCCGATCCCCTGATCGGGCCTCTAGAGTAGAATGTAAGAGCAGGCAAGAAAACTAGTATTTATCAAGCCCCTGATACATGCCCATCACTCTGATAGGAACATTCTGTGTACTATTTCACTTAATCTATACAAGAGTCCTGTGATTAAATATTATTATTCCCATATTACAGATGAGGAACCAAGAACAGAAGTTCAGGAATATAATAACTTCCCAAAGTAATATACATTGTAAAGAGCATGATCTCTATTAGGATCCAACTCAGTCTCAAAGTAAAAAGCACTCCCTTTATTTTGACCTAAAAATGCTTTTTTTTAAAAATGTTCACAGCTGCCTGGCTGGTGTGGCTAAATGGTTGAGCATCGACCCATGAGGTCACTGGTTCAATTCCTAGATCAGGGCACATGCCTGGGTTGCAGGCTCGATCCCCAGTGTGGGGTGTGCAGGAAACAGCCAATCGATGATTCTTTCTCATTGATGTTTCTATTTCTCTATCCCTCTCCCTTCCTCTCTCTAAAAAATCAATAAAAACTTTTTTTTAAAAAATATCCACAGCTGTTGTTGGGCCTGAGGGTTCCTTTTACTGCACTACTCATTGGCCCAAAAGTTCTAGGGCTTTTTTCAAAACAGTATTTTTATTTTTATATCCTACTTGGGAATAGGGGCTTCATGAGTTGTTAAGTATACTAAAATCTGGTATTAATAAATTAAAATCATATATCACTAAAGTTTGCAGAAAACTCCAACTCAATATTCTACTAAAGTTGAGCTATTACAGCAAATCCCTTCATGCACACCCACACAAAAATAGTGGAAATTCCCACATTTATATTCTTGGTCACTGACACATCATCAGAATAGCTTTCTTTCCTTTTCAATTTCATATGGCTATGGTTCCCGTTGCTTCTATTTTCACTTTTCACTTGTAAATTATCACCACCTGACATTAGCAGCAGTCGTTAGAGCATTGGCTCTGGAGCAGGTGACCCCTGGCTGTGGCCCTGGGCCCCCGCTCAGCCTCAGGTCACTCGTAGGGTTGTTCCTCACAGAATTAAAGCAGAGATGTTGTCACATACTTTGAATAGAGGTTGAAACAGTGGCTTCTTAATAAATGTTCATTATTCTTATTGTTTCAAATTAGTTTGGTAAGATTATTTGGATATGTCTATAGTGGGTGGTAATGTATATTTGCATAAGTAATTTTTATCTTTAATTGTTCACTAACTGGGACTTAAGAACTGTATTGTTTAATCATTCATTACACCACTATCAAAGTAGATGATTTTATAATCCCCTCAAAATTTGCTTGTTCATTTATAGGTCATTACTGTGATCTGTGAATTGTCTATTTAATAATTTATAACATTACCAAATGGAATGTAATTAAACTGCTATCATTTTTATTTTTTAGAGATTTGCATTATAAAAATATGAACACATATCCTCATAAATATAAATAAGTCATTCACATGTTACCAACAGGTGTTTTGTTTTGTTTTTGTGTATTTTTTAGAGAGAGAAAGGAAGGGAGAAGGAAAAAGAGACATAAACATCAATGTGTGAGAGAAACATCAATCGGTTGCCTCCTGTACGCACCCCAACCAGGGATGGAATCCACAACCTTGGTATGTGTCCTGACCAGGAATCGAACCCATGACCCTTTGGTGCATGGAAGGACATTCCAACCAACTGAGCCACACTGGCCCAGGCACCAACAGGGATTATTTGGTTCTTGCCTGGTTCTTATTTTAAAAGATTTTTTAAAATTGATTTTGAGAGAGAGAGGGGAAGGAAAATAAGACACAGAGAGAGAAAAACATTGATGTGAGAGTGAAGAAACATCAATCAGCTACCTCCTGCACATCCCCTACTGGGGATCAAGCTGGCAACCCAGGCATATGCCCTGACTGAGAATCGAATAGTCAACCCTTCAGCGCATGAGACAATGCCAACTGAGCCACACTGGCCTGGGCACCAATGAGTTTTAGTTGGTTCTTTCATGGCTCTTATCTTTTTTTTTACCCATCCCCCCTCCTCAAAAATTACAATCAGTGATTTAGGTGGGCCACTGAGAATTTTGCCCTTAACAAGTGGAGTACGGTCAAAAAAGTTGTGAACCAATACAATTACTCTATCACTTTGAACCTCAAAATAATCACTGGCTGACTTATAGTTATCTTCCAATGTACCTCTTAACTCCTCAACAAGATTATATTCCCTGGAGGCCAGGGACCCTACTGATTAAACGGATTATCGGTCCCCTGTTACACTGAGGGGAGAGGCTCTCACATAGTAGATTCTCAGTGAGAAGTAAGGAAGATGGCCATAGCCACTCTTCAGGGGTGGGTGTATTCTTTAATCCCACTCTGGTAAAGATGAAAATGACTTTCCTCATGACTAGCTTTTGGGTGAGAAATTGCTGTGATTAGAACACCATGATAGACTTTTAGATATGCTTTATGTTTGAGCTATTTCTATGATAATGACAATGATATTTAAAAATTAACTATGAATTCATAAGCAGTCTTCTAATACCAGGATTTCATAAGACTTTTTAAATGGCTAAGGTCCAACGTTAAAGGTTATGGAGAAGATGGGAGCCTGGCAGGTACTGACCTCCGTGCCAGTGAACTAGCATCAGAACTGCCTGTCACCACACCAATGACACACACCAACGTTGACTGGCAGGAGTTCTTCCATTTGTGGGAATTGACTTAAGTCACTCTCAATCTTTATTTTAATGATTGATCATCTAAAGCGTCTCTCTAGCAAGAAGTTCCTCCTGCTTTGACATTCAAATATCTATGTCACAAGCTCCAAGAAAATGAGCCAGATGGAGAAGACCAGCAGGGAATGTAAGGCTGCGAAGTACAGCTCTGCCCCTTATTAAGTGAGAGTTTGAAATCTGGGAGGGTTGGGGAGGAACACCTGCCAACGATCAAGTCTATTTATTACATAGGAATATGAGATAACTATTTGACTTTGTTTTATGCAAAACATAGTTATGCTTGATAAGGACGATCATACTGAGTAACTGGGTAGGACCACACCTAGGTAATTGCCTCGGCTGTAAAAGGTGAGGATGAAAAACAGAGAAAGGATAGAAAACATTATCTTTCATCTTGGTGTTTTACTTCACTTCAATATGTGGGATCACACCTCCCCCAAAGATTAAGGTGGCATATCCTTGTATCTATATGGGAGGGAGGCAGAGTGACAGGAAAGATAGAGCGTTGTGTGGACGAAGTAATTCTCTTTGGACAATATGAATTATGTGTTTCCAGAGACATTTTTTCTGCCTGTAGCAAATACCTATAACATTTTTATTTGTTCCCCTTATCCAAGAGCTACTATAATTGCCATTAAAGGAAATTCAATTTCATTCAACAAATATCTGATGGCCCTTACTATATAAAGCTCCAAAGGGGACACAAGGAAAAGTAAGGGAGGGTTATTTCTCAGAATTTGTCATCCAGAAGAAGGTGAGAAATGCTTGAGAATAATATTTCAAGGTAGAAGGCGGTGAGTGTCATGGAAGCCTGGCTGCCAGACGGTGTAATCCTGACCTGCAATTTGCCAACTATAAGCACGCGCAGGTTCCGGGATCGGGTGGTGTCTCCCTGTCTTTACCTGGAAAAGGGGGAAATAATAGAGTGTACTAACAGTTCTGTGTGGGAATTAAATGAGTGAATATATGCAAGTTCTTAATACTGACACATTAGAAACAGCCCATGTGTTATTAGCAATACTCAGTTGGAGTGCTATACCTCAGCAGAAGGAGATACCGCATTCTATGCAGAGGATCAGAAAATGTTTGTGGAAGAAAAGGAGCACTTGGAATGGGTCTTTAAATATAGGTGTGATTTTGAGAAGTGGGGAGAGAACTGTGTAAGGAATGAAGGAGAGGTAGAAAAGCTTAAAGCGTGGTAGGAAACAGCACAAAGCAGTATCAAGTCACAAGGATGTGAGGTACTTATACAAGAAAAAGGAAAAATGAGTCTAAGGCTTAGAAGTGTTAACGGAAGACTCCCCATCTCAGAAGGTAGGCTTTTCACAGGGAGGAGGTTTGCAGGGCAGGCTATTATCGAGGCATGCCAAACACAGATTGACAGGAGGCAAGAAAACCGGGGCATCTTCCAGACGAAGAGAAGGCAGTGGCGACGCACTACCCTAAGCCAGCAGAGCATAGGTGGGTATGTCTTGGAAGAAGTAGAAACTTAGATTTGAATATGTTGAGTGTAAGATGTCAGTAAGATACCCACATAGGCAATTGGATATATATCAAGCTGACCCATGAGACAAGTCTAATTAATAAGTTGTGGTCAGAAACATTCTGTTTACAGGCTTGTAGTTTTTTCTTCTATTTGGAAAGTGAAATGCTAGACTATTAGTTTTCCCATAATCACACATTCATCATTCACAACAGTAAAAACATAATTCATGATTTCTGATTCACTTTTGCATAAGGCCTCATGCTTATTACTAGTAACTGATATTCAAAAGCCCTTTTTACTTTTGGAGGAGTACCCTCTGAAGTGAAGATGAGTGTAGCTGATTTGTTGGGTTCTAATCCAAACCCATGACCTCAAGATTACTATCAGGTGAAAATAATTATAGGCCCTTTAATTTTAAGAAATAGATATAAAGAAAATAAATTGCCACATTGAATCACACATCAAATTATAAGACCAAAGGGGTGTGTAGCTTTGTGCAAGCTGAAAGTACCATTGTTTCTCTTGCACCATTGATGTTTCTATCTCTCTCCTCTCTTCCTCTCTGAAATCAATAAAAATGTACTTTAAAAAAGATAATTTCTTCTGGATTTATAAAAAATGCCATTGGTATTTTGTTACGAATTGCATTGAATCTGTAGGTTTCTTTGTGTAGTATGGACATCTTAACGATTTTGATTCTTCAGAATCACCATATATGCTTCCATTTATTTGTATCATTTCCAGTGACTTTCATTAATGTCTTATAAGTTTCCAAGTACAGGTCTCTTACCTCCTTGGTTAATTTTTTTTAATGCAATTGTAAATTGGGTTGTTTTCTTAATTTGTCCTTCTGATAGTTCATTATTGGTGTGTAAAAATGCAACCAATTTTTTAATATTACTTTTTTATCGGGCTACTGTACTGAATTTATGTATCAGTTCTAATAGTTTGTTGTTGTTTTTTCTGGAGTCTTTATGGCTCTCTCTATATAATATCATGTAATCTGCAAATAATGATAGCTTTACTTCTTCCTTTCCAATTTGGATGCCTTTTTTAAAAAAAAAATATTTTTATTGATTTCAGAGAGGAAGGGAGAGAGATAGAGAGATAGAAACATCAATGATGAGAAGGAATTATTGATTGACTGCCTCCTGCATGCCCCCCACTGGGGATCGAGCCCACAAACTGGGCATGTACCCTGACTAGGAATTGAACCATGACCTCCTGGTTCATTGGTTGATGCTCAACCCCTGAGCCACACCAGCTGGCTGGATGCCTTTTATTTATTTTTCTTGTCTGATAGCTATGTCTAGGACTTCCTATACTATCTACCTAATAATAGGGTAATATGCAAATTGGTTGGGACACCATCACAGTAATGATCAATCAGCAGGCTATGCACACAGCAGGCTTGGGTGGGCAGGGACTTGCAGCATCGGGGCCAGGGGCGGGGCCATGGCGGGGGCTTCCACACGCATGCGCTGGGGGCCCTGAGGTGCACAGAGGTCTGCAGGCCTCCTCTGAAGCCCTACCTGGGGGTGGGGCTGCGGTGGGGGTCTCCATGCACCTGCGCTGGGGATCTGCAGGCCTCCGCCATGGCCTGGCCCAGGGGTCCACAGGCCTCCCCCGGCTCCAGCCTACCTCTTTGGGGCAGTCCATCAAGGATCTCCAGATGGGTGCGCGAGGCCTACCTCTTTGGGGCAATGGATCATGGGGCTCCCGCACTGTGACAGGGCACAGGCCAGGCTGGGGGACCCCCCTCCTCCTGAGTGCACGAATTTTGTGCACTGGGCCACTAGTGTTCATTAAGAGTGGTCAAAGTGGACATTCCTGTTTTGTTTCTGATCTTAAGGGAAATGCCCTTAGTTTTTCCCCATTGAGTATGATGTTAGCTGTGGGCTTGTCATATATGTCCTTCATTATGTTGAGGTATGTTCCCTCTATTCCCACTTTGCTTGAGAGTTTTTGTCATAAATAGATGCTGGATTTTCTCAGATGCTTTTTCTGCATCTATTGATATGGTCATGTGATTTTTATCTTTCATTTTGTTTATGTGGTGTATTACATCTATTGATTTGTGAATTATAAACAGATCTTGCATCTAGGAATAAGTCTCACTTGATCATAGTGTATGATCTTTTCAATATATTGCTGAATTTTGTTTGCTAATATTTTATTTAGGATTTTTACATCTCTGTTCATGAGAGATATTGGCCTCTAATTTTCTTTTTTTATAATGTCTTTGTTTCTTTGTTGGTTTTGGTATTTGGGTAAAGCTGGCCTTGTGAAATGAACTTGGGAGCCTTCTCTTCTCTTTAATTTTTTGGAATAGTTTGAGAAGAATAGGTGTTAATTCTTCTTTGAATGTTTGGCAAAATTCACCTATAATGCCATGTAGACCAAAACTGCTGTTTGTTGAGAGTTTTCATATTACTGATTCAATTTCATTAGTCGTTATTATTGGTTTGTATGAAATTTCTACTTCTTGATTAATTCTTGGAAGACTATATTTTTCTAAGAATTTACCCATTTCTTCCAGATTGTCCAATTTGATGGCATATAATTGTTCACAGTATTTTCTTATAATTCTTTTTATTTCTGTGGTGTCAGTGTTTACTTCTTTTATTTCTGATTTTATTTATTTGGGTTCTTTCTCTTTTTTCTTGATTAGTCTGATTAAAGGTTTATCCATTTTTGTCTTTTCACAGTACCAGCTCTTGGTGTCATTGGGCTTTTGTATAGTTTTTTAGACTCTGTTTCATTTATTTCTACTGATTCCACAAATACTCTTTTTCCAAATAAAGTCACATTCACAGATTTAGGGTGTTAAAGCATAGGATAAACATATCTTTTGGGAGGGTCATCATTCAGTCCACAGCAGAGGTTGAACAATTTCCCTAAATCCATAAGGGGCAAATTCCACCTGTCTGACCCCTGCATACATGCTCTTAAACACATGGCTATTTATAACTGCTCTCTGACAAGTTACATGTTCATCAGAGAGAAAATTCCTTAGTTGGGAAATATATTAAGCATTGAATGTGATATTTGCAAGGCATTATAAAAATGCTATTTTTAACTTTTCTTGAAACACACTAAGTTCAACACACCATTGAATATAAATGCTATGTATTATCCTGAAAGTGATTTATTTCACTTAGAAAATAATGAAATGGCCACGTCATCTTTCTTAGGTTTAGTCTTTTAAATTACATTGATTCATTGTTATTCAGTTTGCTTAAATACAAATAGACAGGTCTGACAATTGCAGTAACTTCTTCATCCTAATTCAAGTAATTAGGTTTATCTTTATGGAGTTAATGATTATAATGCCCAATCAAGAAGCAGCAATGTCCTTACCTAACACTGGAGGTGAGTCTCTGAATGCTGTGGCAGACCCACACCCTGGGGAAGAACAAGAAAGGAATCATTATTCCCTCAAGATTTCTATGTCTGCCTGGCTGGCATGACTCAGTGGTTGGGCATTGACCTATAAACCAGGAGGTCATGGTTCGATTGCCGGTCAAGGCACATGCCCGGGTGGCAAGCTCGATCCCTAGTTGGGGGCGTGCAGGAGGCAGCTAATTGATTATTCTTTCTCATCATTGATGTTTCTACCTCTCTCTTCCTCTCCCTTCCTCTCTGAAATCAATAAAAATATATTTTAAAAAAGATTTCTCTCTTATTTTATTTTTGGTTATAAATTAGGTAAGAATATACTACGACAGTTAAAACTGTTTCTTAGAGATTTTAAGATGCTATGCCTCTGCGGCTTTTAAATGATCCATTAGTTGGGGAAGAAAGTGGGGAAAGAATAATAGTCTTTTAACTCCATTTGTCTGAAGGATAAATTCTTCTTCTGCATGATGGCATAATGATGGAGCATTATCAACTCCACTCTTTAATGGTCCAGAACAAAATAAAATACTCAGATGGCCGTTGAGCCTAAGATGCAGCAAAAAAAAAAAAAAAAATCAGAGCTACCTGCTCTGAGCACCATTAAAGCAAATGAGAAAATAGCCCATTTTTAGAAGAATTAATTTGTGTGATAGACAGCCAACCAGAATTCTCTTGGCAGGGGTATCTTTTTTTTTTTAATCTTCTTATTGCTTTGGGCACAGAAAACATTTGCATGCAGCAATCATTTAGTAAAAGTGTAAAAAATAATGAAGAATAAGGCTGAGAGATACTGTCTACTTTCAAATACAGAGGCTGCAACTAAACTTAAAGACAGTTCAGATACAAATATAGAACTTTCAAATAAAACTGGAGAGGACTGTTATAATTCTTACAAAAATTGTAGCAGCTTGAAGAACCTTTGTTACTTTGCATTGACAAGCAAGCTATTTTTCTTCTTTCCTGTTACAGATCACAATATTCTTACCAGATATCAGATTTTTTACTGCATTTTTTCCATCTGTGTGTGTCTAAGGCACGTGTTGTTTTTTATTGTCTTATTTGTCTAAATAATAAGGTGGTGTAAAGAAGAAAGCAATCAACCAGCAGTTATTGAGCTATTTAAATGGCCAGCATTGTGCAAAGTGAAGGAGGAGAAACAGAGGAAGCTCGGATAGGATGTCATTAAATACCAAATACGTGGAACATGCTCCAGGAAGCAGCAGTGAATAAAAGCTTCACAGGCAGGAGACTTGGACTTGGCCTTGAAGCTCAGGTAGAACAAATACTGTGAGAAAGATGGAAGGCTTTCTAGCACAAGAAAAGGCACAGAGGTGGGAATGTACACTTATATGTTTGCTCACTAATTGATCCCAATAGCTGCCATAGTGCCTGGCACATATGTGGTACTAAGTATCTGTGGATTAAGTGGTTAATAATGTATGCAGATAATATTGATATAGGAATAGCCCAGCATCTTAAAGACTTCTGAAGCTACTCAGAGTGCTTTAATGTGACACAGTAAGCAAGGAAGTGCACCATTATTCTATAGCAGTGATGGCGAACCTATGACATGCGTGTCAGAGGTGACACGTGAACTCATTTTTTTGGTTAATTTTTTTTTGTTAAATGGCATTTAAATATATAAAATAAATATCAAAAATATAAGTCTTTGTTTTACTATGGTTGCAAATATCAAAAAATTTCTATATGTGACACGGCACCAGAGTTAAGTTAGGGTTTCTCAAAATGCTGACACGCCGAGCTCAAAAGGTTCGCCATCACTGTTCTATAGTATACTAGTAAATAGGCTAGCTCACTCCAAGAGTGTTCTGTTTCTAGAACATGAAAACAGTAAGAATTTAAATTCTTATTGCAATAATTTTCCACTGGATAGTCTGGATGGGGATGGGGAAGCTGTTGGTCCAGAAGGGGATTAGGAGGGATCTTTAGATCATTCGCTTTATCCAGTTCTCATCTTGAGTTCAACCAACCTTAACAAGCATCCAGTGACGTGGTGCTACTATATCAATCAACGTATCCAAAAGAGCCCTTCCATGAGTGATGGCCCTAGAGCTATTCTCCTCAAACTAGCCTCTCAATTTAAGAATAATATTCATTTAAAAACTATGAAAAAAGTTCAATGAGAAAGCCATAACTTCCAACTGCATCGGTACTAGATAATGCTTGAATCCCAAGTCCAACTAGCTGGAATAATATCATTAGATATCACTGAGCCTGCGTCTCCTCTTCATTCCTGATGTTCTCCCATGCCTTTAAATGGTACCCACAGAGGACTGAAATGTGCTTTTTAGCATATATTGGATATATTAGCTAAAGGTTTATGTTTCTGCTCCTTGATTTTAGAACAGATGGTTAATGAATGTGCTTGGGCGCATATATGTGTGTGTGTGTGTGTGTGTGTGTGTGTGTGTGTGTGTTCAAATGACTTTCTCTAAAAAGCAAGCCAGAATTAAATCGAATTCTTTTCTGTATCTGTGACTTTCAGCTGATGGCATTATCCATGTGCATCCATAGCTCTCAGAGGCCCAGGACCTCTCGGCTAATTTTTAATTTCTCTGATATATTTAAAGCCCATGTTTAATGCATGGCAAAAATATTAGTTGTATTCCAATATTAACAATTCCACTTGGCTTCCGCAAAATGCCAACCCCCAGAGGAGTGATATCACATATGCTGTGCCAAAGCTGTCTTTTCTTCTCCCCATTCCTCTCATTCTCCATGATCGAAAGTGCTTCCTTGTAGGTTTATTAAGCAAAAAAATAGGTAGAAAACAGCATGACCTTTATACCTTCTTTCCCATTTGTACTTACTGATATAAGCCAAGTTTACTGTTATATATCAATTTTATCATTTTAGTATTGAGGGACAGACTTAATATCAACATAACCGACTATTTCACTGTTGAGTAAACAATTGTTAGTGTGAAGTGCTGGCAGGAACGTGAGATAAAAACTCTTCAAAACCTCACTGAAAAAACTGAGACCATCCCTGGTGGCAAATACAACAGAAGAATAATGTTTTAGTTTCATATTTAAATATTTCAACATAGTATTATAGAATATTTTCTTCCTAAATGTTAATATGACATTGAGGTATGACATATATTATAGAATATATTGTCATACTTCTGAGATTTTTAGGATTGTCACTGAGATGGGGGAGGTATAGAAATATAGACATAGAGACAGAGATATAGTCTCACCAAAGATATATCAGCCTGAATAGAAGCTTTTACTTGAAAACCAGCCCAGGAGGCATGTTTGTGGGGGAGACTTCAGATCATCATGTACTTGATCCAACCACCTTACCGCTTTCAGATTCCCAAGTACAGTTTCCCAACCAAGGATAAAAAATAATGTGTTCCAGCTGCAGTTGGTTGAATCTGCAGATGGAAAGATCTGGCTGTATTTATGGGGGGCGGGGATGGGGGGAGTCTGCACATAAGTGGATCTGTGTGGTTCAAACCAAAGTTGTCCAAGGCTCAGCTGTGCATTTTCTCTATATTTTTCCCTAGTAGGGCCCAACCTATGAGGACTCTGTTCTTTTTGTGTTGTTTTTCCGTAACTCATATCTTTCATTTTGGTAAACATCATGGGCAGTTTCTTAAACTCTCTATCAACTCTCAAGACAGTTCTATCAACTCTCAAGGTGGAAGCCATCCAGAAACAGAACACACCAGACACCAGGAGAGCCAAGCACCCCTGAAGTGAGTAAATTGAACCCCTGGAGATCGGCCTTGCTGCACTGAAGTGTGACACTTCTGAAGCTCCTTTATGAATGGGGAAATACACAACATCACTCATTTGGCATGTGCAAATGAAACAAATTTATAGGACAAAGTCTTTCACCTCCACAACTTACCAAATTTCTGTTCTATTTACAGATCAGTTATTTCGATTATACCAAATACCCATAAAAATTAGTATTGTACATACAGAATACTTCATTTAGCTATCTAAATGTGTAAGGGTTAAAGGTGGGTGAAGCCAACAAGAAGTTCCCTGTCTACTCTAGTACACTGACTCACCATATCTTTGATGAGACTATATCTCTCTTAACGACTTGAAGCAGCTTTAAACCTGCTCATTATGCATGAGAAATTGTATATATTTAAATACAAATTATTTAGAAATGATATCCTGTTTTACTTTTAACTATTCCTATTCTTTTTAAATAAGACATGAGTAGGTCACTCAATATAAGAATAGTAATAGGACTATGTCTTATAGCCCAAGCCTAGCTGAGTACCTGGCGTGCAATATACTGGTAGTTTATTGAACAAAAAAATAAATGAATAAATAAATACATGAGTGAATGAGAACAAATGAAGAAAATCACCTAGAAGTTAATATAGAAAATCAGAGAGAGCTTTTCATTAATGTATATTAAGTATATAACACTCTCTCTTTGCAATAATCTTAACACATTAGAGTCATGGGAGATGAATGGGGATTCTTGCTATAAAAATAATTTCATTTATATAATTCCACAAATATGTCTTCCAAAAAATGATGGCAGAAACACAAACATCACAAAATGGGGAAGATTGCACAATAGCTCCAACATTCTATAATTAGTCAAGATACTTATCCAAGGCAAAAATATATCTATATCTGTATTACCATTAAGGCAAAGGGGGAAAGCTTATGTTTAAGGAATTGGTCACGATGAGCTAGTTTATGCTAAGTAACAAATAATATCTGAATCTTAAGACAAAAAAAGCTTATTTCTTACCTTTGTGACATATCCATCACAGAGTGGCCAACTTTTCTGCTTAATAGCATCCCACACTTGGCCTGGCCTGACCAATGGAGCCACCACCATCTGGAATGCAACCAGTCCCCTTGCCAAAGAAGAAAGAGCATTCCACAGTGTCCTGCCCTGGCAATTAAATTCTCTGGCTTGGAAATGTCAATCACCTGAACCCTAGGAAGCACAATCTTACTATGTGTCCAGAAGGGAAGGAAAGCTGCAATGTTTCATAAATACTGACTACCACGTTTAGAAAGTAAACCCTGGCTGATTTCCATGAAACAATAAAATCCTACAAACGTCTTAAAGGGATCATGAACTAAGATGTATTCAAACCCTAGCAACTTTGTTTTCCCGGCTTGTAGTGAACACCTCCTGAAGGCCTGGAGACTTGTGCCTTGGGATGTGTGTGCCAGATGGCAGGGCTGCACACAGCAGGGCCTCAGAGCCCACCCAGTGCCACTCGCTGGCAGGCCTGCGCCTGCTTGCCCATGTGGAAGAACACCTAAAAAGAACATGCCACTGTGAATGTGGTTACTTAAGGAAACCAATTCTTTACAAATTATAAGTGGCAAAGACACCAGCGGGCAGGTTTTAAATGCTAACACTAATGTTCAAGGTTTTCTAGAAGGAAGAATGATGTGTGGATGTGCATGTGTGTGTGTGCGCGCGCTCACACTTCACTTGGCTGCCCTTTCCAAGGAACCAAGAGAAATTATGTGCAGCCCCGTAAAGAGAAAGAATGGAGTGGCCTGAGGTTGCAAATTCAAGGAAATTCAAGGAACATTTAAATATTGAATATTGAATATCTTCTTGTAGGAGTCCACAAAGATTAAATAAGGAGGAAGAATGAAGGGAACAGGATTTACAATCTGTTAAAGTCCCAGCTCCCCACCCACCCCAGTGAAGAGAGAGGCGCTCCTCTCCTCTCCCCTCCCGCCCCTGCCTTCTGAGGTGAGTCTCTGATGAACTAGTTCAAGGATTCTCACAAGGCTGGATTGGAAAATGGGGAGAAGCTGAGAATACAAGAGAAGAGGGGTAAGCTTAAAGAGAGAAAAAAGTAACTAGAAGAGAGTAAAAAAATTGGGGGAGAAAGAGAACAGAGGAGAGAAGAGTGAGCCAAAGAGTTTGGAGAAAAAGAGGACTTATTTGGGGAGCTTTCCCTGTGTGTGAGGGGTGGGGAGCCAGAGATGAGAGGCTCCAATATGAAAGAATTGTGAAGATGGGGAAAGGAACATGGAAAGTATTCCCAGGGTTTATTAATTGTATCCCCTTTACTGTTTTCCAGAGACTGGATGTTTTGATTATTTTTGGTTATTTGGACATGCTATTTGAATAGAACTCTCCCTAAGGTTTGCATTTATTTCTAAATATACAGGTAAAAATTGCTCTACTTTATTTAGACATGCACAAATTAATATGCCAGAATACACTGAAGAGTTATCAAAGTGTTTGAGTCTTTTTGCCAACAGAGGGAAGAAATGGTTGTTTGCTAGCACCCTCTTAAGGGCTCTCCTTTTCACAGACTGAACAGAGCCGCCAATCTTCCTTGTAATGCTGGCATTGCCCCTCTTCACTGTTCTTGGACCCTGTGCCGGTTTTAAATGTATTGTCTCATAAGTTGAAACACATCCTTGAATATAATGTTTTATGATAAACCACAAATGCCCTTAAGAACTTCTTCTTTGGCCCTAGCTGGTTTGGCTCAGTGGATAGAGCGTCGGTCAGTGGACTAAAGGGTCCTGGGTTCAGTTCGGGTCAAGGGCACGTGCCCGGGTTGTGGGCTCGGTCCCCAGTGGGGGGTGTGCAGGAGGCGGCCAATCAATGATTCTCTCTCATCATTGATTTTTCTCTCTCTCTTCCTCTTCCTTCCTCTGAAATCAATAAAATTAAAAAAAAATAAAATAAAAACTTCTTCTTTGCAGTGGACGTGATGTTAACCTTTCCCAGCAGAGGACGCTAAAGGACAATTCCCAGCACAGGCAGGGCAGGCAGGTGGGTGTCAGCCAAGTGTGGATGGAGATCTCCAAGTCTCAGGACCCTGAAGCCTCGACCTGGTGATAACGTGTCCTTATCTCTATGGGAAACTTTTCTTCCCTTTGCTCTCCACCTTGCAGCTCATTTCACTCTCTGAGGGCCTCTTGCCCTCTGGCATCCACACTACCCCTGCCCGCCCACACCACCTGTGGCTGATCTGCTCTCCCCTGCATTGCCTGGGCTGCCTCCTGTTCCCCGTATTCCCCAGAAACACCACTCCAGTCTACTTCTCTGCTATTGGGTGGCGAAAGCTCCGTGTACCCAGGACATCTGCACTCTTCCAAATGTGTCCTTCCTTGGGTATTCTCCCTTCAGCCCTAGGTGCCCGATGGAGTTCCTTCATATCCTATAGTCACTCTTTTATTAGAGTTAAGAATTCTTATATTAAACTCCCCTGTTTAACCTACTATGTGTTTTCTCTTTCAATGAGACCCAGACTGCCACAGACTCTTCAATGTGGTTTGGAAGACCAAACGCCACTCCTAATACCACGTTCCTGATGGCAATGCGTAACTGGCTCACTACTTGGAAACACCCACTTTATGAATGCTGAAAAATGGGCTGATAGAATGACTTACACAAAACAACAGGGGCTGCAATAGATCCAAAACCAGATCTCAAAATTCTAAAAAATTCCCTTTGTTCCACTTCTGAGTGCACAGTAAAAAATGAGTTGGATTTCAAGGGGAGGGGGATGGGGGGAAGGGCGTGATGTTAACCTTTCCCAGCAGAGGACACTAAAGGACAATTCCCAGCACAGGCAGGGCAGGCAGGTGGGTGTCAGCCAAGTGTGGATGGAGCTCTCCAAGTCTCAGGACCCTGAAGTCTCGACCTGGTGATAACGGGTCCTTATCTCTCTGGGAAACTTTTCTTCCCTTTGCTCTCCACCTCGCAGCTCATTTCACTCTCTGAAGGGCAAGAGGCCTTCAGAGAGTGAAATGAGCTGCAAGGTGGAGAGCAAAGGGGAAAAGGGCAGAGATTAACCAAAGAATTTGTATGCATATAGGCATAGTCCATGGACACAGACAATAGTGTGGTGAAGGCCTGGGGTGGGGCAGGGGCTGGGTGGAAGGGTACAGGAGGGGTGAGGGGGGGAATAAGGGACAGCTGTAATACTGTCAACAATAAAAAAAAAAAAAGAGTTACAGATACATAGCAAACCATGTACTATGAAAGGCAAAACACAGGGATGAAACGACATATCCAAAACTGTAACTGAGCTTTGAGTCCAAGTCACTATATCCCTTTCACTATATCCAAAATCTCAATGACACACCTTCACGCTATGTAAGCATGTTTATTAACATGTCATACAATCTTAGGGAGCACTCAGGGCCTGTTTCTTTTCTAGGCATCCTGTCACCATTATTTCAGAGATTTGATGTTTCACTCTGAAAAGTTAATAGCTGAAAGGTTAAAACAACCTTTCTCACCCACACCACACACACACACACACACACACACACACAACTTTTGGTGCATCTGAGTTCTGAGTTGCAACTGACCTGTAGAAGTAGTCATAAAAAACAAAGCGCCACCCATCACACTGCACAAACAGTTCATCTTAGCCTAAGCTTTTGCAAACATTCATATCACAGAAGAGAAAGTATTACACAGCTAACGACAACGAATTTCCCTACAATGTCACATAAACACGGACAGCACATTAAATCGTTTGGGAACCGTTTTCCTGCCAATGGCCATTTGGGTATTTTTAATATCATTCGAGGGCAAAACAAAATTATCAACTTAAAAATTAGCCTGCTATATTTGGTCAAACATTTAATTAACTCACCCCTAATGCCTTGGCAGGGCCAGACCAAATAATTTCTCGGGGCTTATACAGCCCACTGGCCAAACATTCCCCACCCCTGGATTAAAATTTACAACCCCAAGCCCATAAGTCCCAAGCTTAGATGAGAGAACCTAAGGTTAAATTAGCTTTTGACCAATGAAATAACATCCTGTTGCAAATACCTTTAAATCAAACATGTCATGCTCCAGAGGGCTCATTTTTTTCAAAAGTGCAAAGTTCAAAAGGCCAAGAAATGGACATTGAATGTGTGATCTTGAGTGCGTAATATCTAACTGTGCACTTCCTGCATTAAACATGTGTACATTCAAAGCAAATGAAATGTCCCTAATAATCCACTGATGGTCACAAACTAATATGTATCTTAGTAATCTCTTAACAGGAATGGGACCAAATATAAATTTGAACCATGCTAGTCCAGTTACTGTCTGATTTTCTTACATGTTAAAGAACACACCAAAAAAAAATTTCAGTAGAGGAGAAAAAATAAGAGAGGTCATTATAAAACACAAGTTGAGAGTTTTTATATTATGGAGAGAAACCAAGATGGCAGCATAGGTAAACACCTGAAATTGCTGCCTCGCACAACCACTTCAAAAATACAACTAAAAGACAAAACGG